>NC_066625.1:23092759-23395789 GCF_025201925.1 Gopherus flavomarginatus | reverse complement strand
GATTAACTTTAAAACCAGACAATGCATTCATTTCAGTGCTAGTATTTATGGCAGTTAAATTAGACCTGTAATAAGTTCAAAGTGGAAAAATTAGACCACCACTAACAATCGATGTGGCAATTAATTAACTGGCCTTTCTATCATTCACTAAGGTAAGGATCCAATCCTGCATTGTAGTCAATAGTAGCTGAGTACCTTGCTGGCTCATGCTGTAAACTGGCTGAATCTAGAATGAGACATTTTAGGCCCAGTCCTGTAACTGCTCTGCAGCTGGGACCTCCTCCAAAAATACAAGACACTATTGTTAGTAAGATGGTTTGCATAAGCCTACCTGATGCTCACCAGCTATCTGTTAGTGCTCTATGGTGGTTCTTCAAATCCCTGCCAACATTTTTTCTAGCCTTCTGGATTGCATTACCCCTTTCCAGTCCCCTCTGACATGTCATATCCTTTCCAAAGCCCACACAGTGTTTTCCTTTCTAGAGCACATTTGCTTTCTATGATATTTCTAAGCACAGCTCTGTTTCCACTGACTTCACTTGGCATTGACTTAGGCCCTAAGAGAAGCCCTGTATATATTTTACCATGGGCTAATCTCAGCATTTCTTTGAAGCTATCATATGGTGATTGTATCTCTTGGCTTGTATTCAGACCAATGAATTTACACCTGCACTCACAAATCAACTTAATACCCATGTAGTAGTGTCCACTTACACTAGCTTTGAATATGACCATGTGTCACATTTAACACTGGAATGCAATAGTCCACGTGGTGTATTTATGACTAACTGAAGCAGGTCTTTGTGCAGAAGAGTCAACATCTTATTTTGCTTACATCAGTTCAAGTTTCGCTGGTAAACTGCAGTGTTATAGAGGCTTATAGGTACTTAAGAAGTTATTTCCCATTGTCATGGTATAATTCCCCACTCTGAACCTTATCGTCCAAAAGATGGGGTACCAGCATGAATTCCTCTAAGCTCAATAACCAGCTTAGTACTTGTTGTGCTGCCACCAACCAGGAATTCCAGTGCCTGGTACACTCTGTTCCCCCCAAGACCTTGCCCAGGGACCCCCAAGACCCAGACCCTCTGGATCTTAACACAAGGAAAGTAAACCCATTGCCTCTCCCAGGCTTCCCCTCCCTGGGTTACCCTGGAAGATCACTGTGATTCAAACTCCTTGAATCTCAAAGCAGAGAGGAAAATTCACCTTCCCCCCTCCTTCTCTCTCCCCCTCCCAGACTCTCCCTGAGAGAGAAAGTAATCCTAACACAGAGAGAAATTAACCTCTCTCTCCCCGTTCCCTCCTTTCTTCCCACCAATTCCCTGGTGGATCCAGACCCAGTCCCCTGGGGTCTCACCAGAATAAAAAAACAATCAGGTTCTTAAACAAGAAAAGCTTTTAATTAAAGAAAGAAAAAACAGTAAAAATTATCTTTGTAAATTTAAGATGGAATATGTTACAGGGTCTTTCAGCCATAGACACTGGGAATACCCTCCCAGCCTAAGTATACAAATACAAATTAAAATCCTTTCAGCAAAATACAAATTTGAACTCCTTCCAGCCAAATACACATTTGCAAATAAAGAGAACAAACATAAGCCTAACTCACCTTATCTACCTAGTACTTACTATTCTGAGCACATAAGAGCCTGTATCAGAGAGATTGGAGAGAAACCTGGTTGCACGTCTGGTCGCACTCAGAACCCAGAGAGAACAACCACCAAACGCTAACAGCATACACAAAACTTCCCTCCCTCAAGATTTGAAAGTATCCTGTCCCCGATTGGTCCTCTGGTCAGGTGACAGCCAGGCTCACTGATCTTGTTAACTCGTTACAAGCAAAAGAGATATGAAGTACTCCTGTTCTATTAACTCTTAACTATCCGTTTATGACACCCATCTTAAAGTATCTCTTCTTTAACCTGTTTGAGGTTCTACTACATTACATCTCGTGACCTATACTGAAGGGTATATGGATTTGTAACCCACTGGAGGGTTGTGGTTTGTAAGATACAATGAGATTAATTTATACCTAGCTTGGATTCAAATCTTAATGCTAATTGTAACTCAAGTGAACTAAAAACCATGAAGAAAATTATAATCTGAATGAATTTAGTGGCTGGGATGGATAGTCTTGGACAATGGAGTCCTCCGCTTATCCTCAGTACAGATACAAGCTTCCCTAAACTGTGTGTTTCAACAGTGTTCACCAGTGTGCTTCAACACAGACCAAACCATCAAGCATGTACCTACTGTTTGAGTACAGCATAAATTATAGCCAGGGGTGGTAGCGCCGCCTATTATTAAGGCTACCTAATATTTTCCTTTGTAAGATTTTTTTTCAGTTACTTATTACTTTGCCAGACTTTAACTGTTTGGGATGAAATTTTCCTTGTTGAGTGTCCGCCCGAGGCTGAATATGCCTGGAAAATTTCAGCCAAAATAGTCCAGCCATTCCAAAGAACAAGGCTACAGGAAAATATGTTTCAAAGTTTAAGAAAATTCCTTTTCTTTGGAAAGATTTAGCACACATGCACGCGCACACACACACACAGAGCGCTTGGGAGCAGGTACCTGAAATTTGGCAGAAAGAGACCTTTGTGTCAGAGATGTGCCTTTGGTCATACCTCTAAAAATCCCCCTAAATTTGGCCAAGTCTGATAGGTGAGAGGAAGGAACCACAACACAATTTGAACATGCTTAGTAGAGACTTCCTTGCATTTAACAGGTAAAAATCTCCAAATAGTCCATCCTCACGGAGTGTGCTGAAGTCTCTCACAGCTCCTAGTGCTGATTAGACTACACCTGTTCCACCACCACAACGCCACTGAGCATGCTCCTGCCCAGGGCTGCAGGAGAAAAAACAGATTTTCCCTATTATGCTGCTCAGAGCTTGAAACTAAGGTTTTGTGGGGGAGGGCCATGGGAGTAGATTGGGACAAGGAGTCTGGGAAGCAAAGATTGGGAGCTGAAGGGCAGAGACTAGATCTGGACCTGGTGGGGCAAAGGTGATTAAATGGGGCAGGGAGAGAGCTCTGACAAGGATCTAGACTGAGATCTGGTCAGAGAGACTGGGACAAGGAGGCGAGGGCACTGACTGGGGAGAAGCCTGGGAGGGAGATGGGGACTGAAAAGCCACTGAGGTTGGGAAACCTGGAGCAGAGGTCGGTTGGAGACTGGGGAAGATAAAGAGATTGGGGAGGCTGGTTAAAGAAACTGGGAAGAAGGAGCTGGGGGTTGGGAAGAGTGGAGACTGGAAGTGGGATGAGAAGCTGGTTAGGGCTGGGACAGGTTGGATGGAATAGGGCAAAATGGTTTAAGCTTGGGTGAGGGTAATAGGCTAACAAGTCTGTTCTCATTTGAGAACACTCCCTTCCAGAGCTTGGAATGGAACCCAACATCTCTGAGTCTTACCATTCCTGTGCAACCTTAATTTATCCCCCTTGTTCATATGCATGATATAGTCCTAAATTACATTTTCTTTCTCTCTTATGTCTCAGTTCCATGTGGATCATAGGATCCACTTCACCACTGCCTTTACACCTCTCCTGCTGGAGTCTTAGCTTTCAATTCTGCTTCCACTGTGTGTTTTCATGTTGTCCTCGGTCTGCCTCATCACTTCTTGTCCTAGGGGGTTAGAATCCAACACCTGTCGTGTTATGTTGTTTGGGTCTTTCCTCTGTGGAGATGGCTAGGACATAAGCTTTCATTCCATAATTTTCTGTCCCTCTGGTTTCTCTTTTGTCTTCCTCCAGAGTTCTGTGTTTTTTCTGGCCATCTGATATTGAGGATTTCTCTAAGGCAGCTGTTAATGAAAATGTGGAGTTTAGATGATAAGGTCTTAATTAGGCTCCAAGTGTCAGTGCCATATAAGAAGACCAGCTCTACAATGGTGTTGAGTATTCAGAGTTTAGTTTAGTGGGCAAGATTTCTTTCTCCAGATCAGCTTTAGAGTTACAAAGCTTTCTCTATTCAGGCTTTACTATCTTTGTCTGTTCCATGGATTGTACTTAGAATTCTGCCAAGATATGGGAAATATCAAACCTCTTCTATGTCAGTCCCAGAAGGTGTTATTGGTGTTTCTTATTGCATGTTGTCTCATGGTTTTAGTTTTCTCGGTGTTGATTTTCAATCCTAGTAATTGTGCATAGACTTGGAGAGTATTTGTTTTGGCTTGCGTATCTGTATGAGTATTGAATAGCAAGCTGATGTCATCTGCAAAGTCAAGGCCCTCTAACTTCTGTGTGAAAGTCCATTGGCTGTTCCTATGGTCTCATTATTGTAGTGGATTGAGTAAGAGGATAATGGGTGACATAAGACATCCTTTTGTCCCACACCTATAATAATCTCAAATGGCTTAGTCAGTTTGCCATTAAGTATTACTTGGCATGACATTTTCATAGAAGCTTTGAATGATGCTCACAAATTTCTGATAGATTACATAGTGGCATAGCTATTTAAATTACACTCCCACAAATGGTGCTCACTTAATGAGCAGATACTCTACATTTTGTTTTCTCCTCAAAGTTCAATATGTGGGCCCAAGCCTTATTTACTGTAAACGATTCAAATCCTGCTCTGAAGACAGAACCATTCAATTCCTCAGATTTTTCTATGGTGCTCATTACCATAGTATCTGGCTGTTTGGCAAAGATTAATTCATTTATTTTCACAACACCAAATTTGAGATGAGGAAATGTTACCATCCTCATTTTACAGATGGCAAATGGAGGGGCAGAGAGATTAAGGTCAAAAGTAACCACGAATTTTGGGTGCCCAATTTGAAATGCTTAGGACCTGATTTTTAAGAGTACATAACACCTTATATATTCAAGCACAGCTCCCATTATCTTCAGCTGTGAGTCCTCAACACTTCTGCAAATCAGACCCCAGAGTCCCAAGTTGGGCACACAAAAATTAAGGAACACACAGTTAGTAACCAGCTGGGAAAAGTTTGGTTTAAATAACTTGCCTAGCATTACACAGGAACACTTTGTCAGAGGCAGGAACAGAATCTTATTCTCCAAGGAAGTATTCAACTGCCTTAAACATGAGATGAGCCTCTCTCTTCCTGTAATCTTCTGCATCATTCACTACACACCTCCCAACTTCTGCAACAAAAGAGGCAGTGGTCCTACAGACAACAGCCTCCTTCAATATACAGCCCTGATTCATCCCAAGAGCAGAATGGAAAAAATAGTATGTGATCATGTGATTAAAAGACTAACATAATGCATATGAACATGGGGTCAAATTAAATTTGCAGAGGCAACATTACTTCTGTCATTTCCTAACTTGAGTGCTTGCTTTTCAACCTTAATAATGTTATATTACACATTGGGAAAGAGCTCACATGATTTTGACCAATGGTGCAAGTCAGCGCACAGTATGCAGCATAATTTTTCTTCGACGCCCATCCATCAGCTCAACAGTGACAATGGAACTGAATGAAGTCTGGCTACCACTTTCTATCTTGTATCACAGCTTCATTCATCTTAAATATTTTTGTTTTACTTCATTTGTCACCATGTCTATCCAATGCATCATCAGTCTTCCTCTACCTGTAGTTCCTTGCTCAGTCTGGTATGCATCACCGTCTGCGATATCCTTTCTGGGTCCATGTTTGACATGTGTCCCATCAGTCATCTCTCTTGAAACACCAGTGATAGCATTATTTCTTGCTCTAGTCATTTTCTTATCACTTCATCTTTTATTTTCTGCAGTCTTGAAACTCTCATTATTCTCCTTGGCCAGTTCATTTCTGAGTCAAAAATTTTCATTCTTTCCTTGTACTCTGCCTTCTGACACACACCGCAGTACTGGCACAATAGTTGTTTCACATATGCCGATTTTTGTTTTTTTGAAATATCTTTTGCCTTCCAGATCTTGCACAATTTTCCAAATGCAGATACAGCTAGTTCGATTCTTCTTTATGCCACCTCCACAGTTCCCATTCCTTGATACTAGACCCCCAAGATGCACAGATTTTTCCCACTTATTCTAATTCTTTGTCTCCAAGTTTGATCTTTACCTCTTTTCTTGTTTTCCCTTTGCTGATCTTCAATCTGAATTTTCTGCTTTCCTGGCCTACCTTGTCAGTTATTGTCTGTAAATCATCCTTGGTCAGTGCTGGAAGGTCAATATGATCTGCAAATCTAAGGTTATGCACTGTGCTACCACATAACAAGACTCCTCCCATTTCATCTCTCTGTGCTACAGCCACCACTGCTCCCAGTACTGAGCTGAACAAATCTGGTGTGCATTATCCAAAGTGAATTGCACTCACTCACTCAGGAAGAAAGATTAAACGGTTTTTATTAGTTCCAAAGTATAATAAAAAGTCACACCACTTATCAGCTGCTATGAAGCCACAGAATTGACATGAATAGTCTCCACCTCATTTAACTGCATACGTATGGAAAGTCCCGCTTCATCCAGTACTCTGAGATAAAAGCACAATCAGAAAGTATGTTCCAATACTTCATACTCTGCACTTCTGTAGTACCTTTCTCCCAAGGATTTCCACATGCTTTCTGAACAATTATGGATTAAAGAAGTGTTTCCCGAACTGCGGATCACCACCTCCAGTGCTGGGTCAGAGAGTGCAAAACAGTACTGGAGGGGCTGCGAGACGTGCGTGCCCTGCCCCTGCTGCCTTGTTGTGCCATGAGTGCAGTGAGATATGGCTGCATGCCTCAGCCCTGCCAGCCGCTGCCCCCTTGCTATAGTTTGTGCTTCACAAGGAGAAGAACAGCAAAGTGGCTGCAGGGACTCAGAGCTGCCATGCTGACCCCATGGGCAGAAGGAGGGAAGTTGGCCTGACCGAAGCCCAAGGGGGATGGGTTGTTTTCTGAGCCCCAGGTGCCACTGAGTTGAACCCAAAGAGGCTCACAGCATGACAAAGTCTGGGAACCTCTGTGCTAAAGCATCCCTAGGAACTGGGTAAAGTGGGATACCACATTAAACCATGGAGGAAATGAAGGCACAGGGTTTGGAAGTTCAAAACTTCACAAGCTAATCCTGACTTCAGTAAGTCAGAGGCTATCCCAACACTCAGTGTTTCTCTAAGTGCATTTTGGGCAGTTTCCTGTGGCTTCAGCAATGAGGCCACTGGGCAACTAGAAAGGGGGGTAATCAGTGTCACCACAACAAAACCCCCTCACAACTGAACATGTTTATCACTGCTTGTATTCTCATCAAAAGAAATGTCATCTGCCTGTATGTGTACGATATTATTTGTGTTACAGTCATGCCTAGGGCAGACATTCTCAAACGGTGAGTTGTGACCCCATTTTAATGGGGTTGCCAGAGCTGGCTTAGACTTGCTGCGGCCCAGGGATGAAGCCTGAGCCCCATCACCCCACAGCAAAGCCAAAGCCTGAGGGCTTCCGCCCTGAGTGGTGGGGCTCAAGTTATAGGACCCCTGCCTGGGTCTGAAGCCTTTGGGCTTCAGCTTTGGCCCCCCCTCCCTCGGCCAGTGGGACTTGAGCTTTGGCTTTGACCCCCACCCACTCAGGGCAGCAGAGCTTGAGTGGGCTGAGACTTCGGTCCCACTTCCTGGGGTCATATAGTAATTTTGTTGTCAGAAGGAGGTCGCAGCGCAATGAAGTTTGATATCCCCTGGTCTAGAGCACTCCGAGATTGGGCCATGTCGTATATAAACATGCACCCAAAATAGACTAGACAGGCAAAGGGTGGGAAGAGAAGTGACTTGCTTCACACGCTAGTTCTAAGGCAGAGTCAGAACAGAACTGAGGCCTCTCCCAGGCCATTGCCCTATGAACGGGACTACACAGCCTCTCTCTGCCATGCTGTTTGAGTGGTTATTTTGGATATACATTTAATACACAACAACATGTGCTGGCAGCCTACTTAGCCTCAACATGCAAAATGTCATTAGTAGCATAACAAGAGACTTCAACATTTTGTGCAGTTCATGGCTGTAATCCCCCGTGGAAGTCCAGCCTGGGAGAAAGATCTTGACGTTCTTAAAGTTCTGTCCTTCACTGGGGAACGCATGTGAATCACAGGGTAAGAGTCATTAAAGCCCACAGAGCATTCAGTGGTGGGAGTGGATGCTGGGGAAAGTGTATTGAATGTAGACAGAAATAATCCCATGCCATCATCATCCATATTAGAGTCTAATGAGATACATTCATAGTATTTAAAACAGTTGAAAGGAGTCTTCAACTTAACTAGTAGGGTGGAATACATGCAGCGCTCAGTATGTTTGTGGCTTTAAACATCCTGAGATAACTCAGGTATGAGGTCTATAGTGTTTCAGACAACCATGCCCATAGCTATATTAAGGAATCCAATTTCAGGCATAAACATTCTCTTCTTGTCACCAGGAGACATTTAATAATGGGGTAGAAATTCAGAGATGGAATTATGCTAAATGACTTCTAAGAAACACAAGGACAATATTGATTGGCATTTACAATGTGCAGCCCTTCTGAAATTAATGACTATATCAAAATTGTACTATGCGGGGCAAATTGACTGTATGCATTAGCATTACTTAGTCACTCCCTTTCTGTGTCATAACAATGGTGATACAGTAAAATGCAAAATAAAGAGAAACTCTCACAAGGAGATGTGACATGAATTCAGCTATACCAACAGTTTTTATACTGAAGATACTAAAAATGAAGATCTTACCATGTACGCTGTATGCAATTATAAAAACATTATACACACCACCAAACAGAGGCAATAGCCACATAATAAATTGCAGAGCCAGATGTAAACAACTGTAGCAGGGATTATTGACCACCTCACCTACACTCTGCCCATTAATTCAGCTTTTCTGAGATGTATTATAGTGTGTCTCAGAATCTCTCAAACACATCCAGATCAGAACTTTAAACCACATCATCACAGGTGTATTCTCCAGAGAGAGATAGCACTATATTGTGCATAGTGTGTGTGTGTGTGTGTGTATGTATATATATATATGTATAAAATCTAGCTGTGTGTATGCACATGTGTGCACAGGATATCATATATATATATGATATAGACATACCTGAGTCATTTGCTTATTTTTTTAGGTTAACTTTGTTTTCAGATTGGGAAAGAGCACTGGCAAAATAACACTTTCTAATCAGGAAGAAGCTTACCTGAAAGCTCAGTCTGACTCAATTTCCAGTAACGATCATATTCTCCTAGAGGGAAGTCAGGTTGAGGGAAGCTGGGTTGAGGGAAGTTGTGAATATCAGTTTCAATCTGAAGGGCAGAATAAATCACTTGGGAAGACTTGCCAATAGCCATGCTAATCATAGCAGGGTGTACAATCTTGATTAAACTTTCCATATCTAAATTAAACAACATAATTTGATACAGAAATGGTTGTTACATCATCCTCAAGCTTGAGTTAGCAAGGCATCAGTTAAGGTAACAAGCCCTCTTTTTACAACTATAATCCTTAGATTTAACTCCAAAATACTAGTTGTAAAATCCTGGCCCCATTCAAATCTATGGGAGGTTTGCACTGACCTCAATGGAGTCAGGATATCACCCCAAACATATGTTCTGGAATAATACAGGGAGAAATAAGCTTGCTGTGGAGTGTGATTAATATGTTGGTTATACATAAAATATGGGAAAAGACTATCCTTGGATAGTGCTACCTCAGGTTCACCTGCCACACCAAGAAAAGGGAGTATTTCTCGTTCGAAGTACAAACATTGTAGAAGGCAGAACAGTTTTTATAGTATCCTACAAGAGCTTTAATCTATTAAAAGCTGCACACAAATTCAGTTGCTCTATGGCAAAGACTTACATCTGCTTATCCACGGCTCACCTTTCGTTCTGTTCTGAATCCACGGGGATAAACTGCTTTCAAATTAAAGGTCTGGCTTCATTTCTTGTAGTAACTCTTGACTTCTATGAGAGCTGATCCCACTTGTGTCAGGCATGAATTTGGCTTACTATATCTAAAACTGAAATCTTGATCTTTCCTTTTAAAGTACCTCTTCCTCCCCTACACTCTGGTCTGACTGATTGCACCACCAGCTTCCCATCACTCAAGCTCATCACATTAATGACATCTCTGACTTCATCCATTTCTCCTCTCAGATCTGGGCCCTTGCAAAATCTTGCTGCTGTTTCCTCCACATCATCAACAACATTCATTCATTCCTCTCTATTCCTATTACCAATATGCTAGCCAATGCAGTTAGCTATATGTCCTTACTGCTGCAGCCTTCTACTCCCTGATTTGCTGTGTAGAGAGAGAATCAAAATAATTCTTTTCATTGAACTAGTGGTGAGATAAAGGAAGACAGAAATAGTCAGTTTTTCTTAGAACCAAAATGTTTAATTACACCATCAGACACAAAATAAACTAACACAGAGATCCCTTCCCCAAAGTGATAGAAATTCCAAGACAACCAACTGTATCAGAAAAAACAACTAACACCGCCACTCCTCTGACACCTGTTACTATATCAGAGTAATTAAAGGCCAAAAGCTGTCCAAACAGGTCAGTGCCTCTGGGCCTCCTACATGTGTTCCCTACAAGTTTTGCTACCAGTAGACACTACCTTCTCACTTGATGCTATCTTAATTACAGTCATTTGAGAATGAAAGGAGCCTAATTTATCAAGGCTCCAGATCCCTCCCCTTTCTCATCATGCTTTGCTAAGAAGAGAGCAATAATGATGCCTCCTCTTCCCCTCTCCACTCCCTCCTCCTCCCCATCTGTTACCAGAGCTGCTCAATCAGTCTTAGGGTATGTCTACACTATGGGATGAATTCGATTTAACATAAACCGATTTTATAAAACAGATATTATAAAGCCGATTGCACGCGGCCACACTAGGTACATTAATTCGGCGGTGTGTGTCCATTGTCCGAGGCTAGCGTCGATTTCTGGAGCGTTGCACTGTGGGTAGCTGTCCCATAGCTATCCCATAGTTCCAGCAGTCTCCCCCGCCCCTTGGAATTCTGGTTAGAGAGCCCAGTGCCTGATGGGCAAAAATCATTGTTATGGGTGGTTCTGGGTACAGGCTCACCCCTCCCTAAGTGAAAGCAGCAGACAACCATTTCGCGCCTTTTTTCCTGGGGCTACATCTACACTACAGCATAAAATCGAAATTACTAAAACCGGTTTTATAAAACTGATATTATAAAATCGATTTTATGCGTCCACACTAGGGCACATTAATTCAGTGGTGTGCGTCCATGGTCCTAGGCTACTATCGATTTCTGGAGCGGTGTACTCTGGGTAGCTACAGTAAAAGAATGAGACCACTAACTTCGATTTCTGTCCACACTAACACTAAATCGATATAGTAATATCGATTTTAGGGTTACTCCTCTTGTTGGGGAGGAGTACAGAAATCAATTTTAAGAGCCCTTAAAATCGATTTAAAGTGCCTTGTAGTGTGGACGGGTACAGCATTAAATCAATTTAACGCTGTTTAAATCGATTTAACTGTGTAGTGTGGACCAGGCCTGGGTGAACTGTGCAGACGCCATAGCACTGCAAGCATGGATCCCGCTCTGATCAACACTGTGATCTTGAACTTTGTAAACACCTCACACATTCTTGCGCAGTCTATGGTGAACCATGAACTGCAAAGCCAGACGAGGAGGAGGAGACGGCTACGGCAGCGCGGCAACGAGAGTGATGAGGACATGGAAACTGAATTCTCCTTAACCGTGGGCCCCTGCGCTTTGGAGCTCCTGTTGGTAATGAGGCAGGTTCTACCCATCGAACGCCGATTTTGAGCCCGAGAAACAAGCGCAGACTGGTGGGACCGCATAGTTTTGCAGGTGTGGGATGAATCGCAGTGGCTGCGAAACTTTAGCATGCGTAAGAGCACTTTCTTGGAACTTTGTGACTTGCTTTCCCCTACCCTGAAACGCCAGAATACCAAGATGAGAGCAGCCCTCACAGTGGAGAAGCGAATGGCAATAGCCCTGTGGAAACTTGCAACGCCAGACAGCTACCGGTCAGTCGGGAATCAATTTGGAGTGGGAAAATCTACTGTGGGGGCTGCTGTGATGCAAGTAGCCAAAGCTGCTGCTACAAAAGGTTGTGACTCTAGGAAACGTGCAAGCCATAGTGGATGGCTTTGCTGCAGTGGGATTCCCTAACTGTAGGGGGGCAATAGATGGAACCCATATCCCTATCTTGGCACCGGCGCACCAGGCCACCCAATACGTAAACCGCAAGGGGTACTTTTCAGCGGTGCTGCAAGCAATGGTGGATCGCAAGGGACGTTTCACCAACATCCACGTGGGATGGCCAGGAAGGGTTCATGACACTCGCGTCTTCAGAAGCACTGCTCTGTTTAAAATGCTTCAGCAAGGAATTTACTTCCCAGACCAGAAAATAACTGTTGGGGATGTTGAAATGCCTATATTTATCCTGGGGGACCCAGCCTACCCCTTGATGCCATGGCTCATGAAGCCATACACAGGCAGCCTGGACAGTGATTAGAAGCTGTTCAACTACAGGCTGAGCAAGTGCAGAATGGTGATAGAATGTGCATTTGGCTGTTTAAAGGTGCACTGGCACACATTACTGACTCGCTCAGATCTCAGCCAAACCAATGTCCCCTTTGTTATTGCTGCTTGCTGTGTGCTCCACAATCTCTGTGAGAGTAAGGGAGAGACCTTTATGGTGGGGTGGGAGGCTGAGGCAAATCACCTGGCCGCTGATTACGCACAGCCAGACACCAGGGCAATTAGAAGAGAACACCGGGAAGCGGTGCACATCAGAGAAGCTTTGAAAACGAATTTCATCACTGGCCAGGGTACAGTGTGACTGCTGTGTTTATTTCCCCTTGATGAACCCCACCCCCTTGATTGACTCATTCCCTGTAAGCAACCCACCCTCCCCCTTCGATTACAGCTTGCTTAAGAAAATAAAGTCACTATCGTTTAAAAATCATGTATTTTTTATTAAAGAGCTCATTAAAAAAAGAGGGAGAGAACTGGCAAGGGTGCGGTTTGGGAGGAGGATAGGAGGGAAGGAAAAGGCCACTAAAATCATTTCAATGTAATGACAGCCTTTTGGTTGGGCTGTCCACGGGGGTGGAGTGGGTGGGTGCACAAAGCCTTCCCCCACGCGTTCTTACACGTCTGGGTGAGGAAGATATGGAACATGGTGAGTACTGAGGGTGGTGACACAGGGGCTGCAGCGGCACTCTGTGACCTCGCTGCTCTTCCTGAAGCTCCACCAGACGTCGGAGGATGTCAGTTTGATCACGCAGCAGCCCCAGCATTTCATTCCGCCACTGCAGATCTTCCTGCCACCACCTCTCATCTCGAGCGTCTCTCCTCTCTTCACGTTGGTCCCTCCTGTCCTCACTTTCACTGGCATCTTTCCTGTAATTTGATACCACGTCCTTCCACTGATTCAGATGAGCTCTTTCATTGCGGGTTACTTCCATGATTTCAGAGAACATTTCGTCTCGCATCCTCTTCTTCCTCCGCCTTATCTGAGCTAGCCTTCGGGATGGAGTAGGGAGGCTTGAAAAATGTGCAGCTGCATGAGGGAGGGAAAAAAGGGAGAGAAGTATTTAAAAAGATACATTTTACAGAACAATGGTTATACTCTTTCACAGTGAACAACACTATTCACCTTACACAGCACATGTGATTTCACTACAAAGTCGCATTTTGCATCTTAACTTTGAGTGCCTGGGCTCTGGTGTTACAGATCTCACAGACGCAGGTCCGGGCATCAGAATTCAGCTTGCATGCGGCCATGGTAAGCCATTGTCTTTCGGTTTCAGCAGCCTTCACTTCCATTCACAGAAGCCATCCCCACCCCCCCTCCAATTCTCTAGGATGATCGCTTTACCCCCTCCCCCCACCCCACGGCTGGTATCATGGAAGATTACTGCTAATCACCCCCCTTCCCCCTCACCACGTGGCTGGTAGCTGGGAAGATTCCTGCTAGCCAAACGCGAGAAAGCTCAGCGCTATCCTTCTTCCCCTCCCCCCGCTTGGCTACATGCACGGAAGGATTTCTTGTAAGCAACAGGCAAACACGCCTGTAGGAAAAAGGCCATCTCTGTCCCCTTAATTAAATTCCTGAATTTCAACCAGGTTACCATGAACGATATCACTTTGCTGAGGATAACAGAGTGAGATAAAGAACGGATGTTTCTTGAATGCCTGCAATCACCGGGACCATATGCAGCTATGCTTTGTCATGCAGTGATACCCGATTACTTGCTACATGCATGGCGTGGTAAAGTGACCTACCATGGAGGACGGAACAAGGCTGCCTTGCCCAGAAACCTTCTGCAAAGGCTTTTGGAGTACCTCCAGGAGCGGTTCATGGAGATGTCCCTGGAGGATTTCTGCTCCATCCCCAGACATGTTAACAAACTTTTCCAGTAACTTTACTGGCCGCGAATGCATCCCAAGCCCTCAGGGCAAATCAATCATTAAAAAAAGCTTGCTTTTAAACCATGTTTTATATTTACAAAGGTACATTCACCAAAGGTACACTCACCAGAGGTCGCTTCCATGGCTTCACTGTCTGGGCTCCATGTCTCGGCGGTGGGCCGCCTCCTCTTCTTCTTGCTTCCTTCTGTGGGCCAACTCATCTTCTGCTTGTTTCCTTCGGTAGGCCACCTCTTCTTCTTCTAGTTTTCTTTTGTGTGCTGCCTCTTTGGCTGCCTTTTTGGCTGCCTGTTCTCTTTGGTAGGCTGCCTCTTTGATCTGTTCTTCTCTTTCTTTCATCTCCATCTCTTTTTTGTTTTATTTCCAGTTGTCGCCTGTGTTCAGCTTCTTTGATTTGTTCTTCGGCGTCAATTTTTGCCTTAGAAGTCATGGTTCCTGTTTTCTTGTGTTGGGGTGCCCTCCGGTGTTTATCTTCTGAACTGCAGGTTTTCTGTTGCCTCCTGAAGTCTGCCTAGCAACAGTGCCTTTAGCTAATTTTCCTTTTCTCTCTCTAGCTAATGTTCAATGAAGGGAAACCAGAAAAACCACTTTATTTGCATGCCTATAAGTGCTGGTACTCGCCTCCTAATGGGAGGGCAATTGCATGACAAAAGACCCTTAACATGCAAGCCACAAACTGCGAGAGAGAGCAGAAAAAAAAAATTCTCTCTGGTTCCCTTTTAAAACCAACCGTTTCTCTCTGCTAAAAAGCCCTTAGCAGAGAAGAGAAAAATAAAATATTTCCACTGGCTTCTGGATTCTGTCTATATCCCACCGCTGCCACCATGACATAACCTTAGTCCCAGATTTGGACCTTAGCGTCCAAAATATGGGGGTTAGCATGAAAACCTTCAAGCTTAGCTACCAGCTTGGACCTGGTACTTGCTGCCACCACCCAAAAAATTAGAGTGTTTTGGGGCACTCTGGTCCCTCTGAAAAACCTTCCCTGGGGACCCCAAGACCCAAATCCCTTGAGTCTCACAACCAAGGGAAATAATCCTTTTTCCCTTCTCCCCTCCAGGTGCTCCTGGAGAGATACACAGACACAAGCTCTGTGAAACTACACAGAGAGACTCCCCCTCTCTGTTCCCAATCCTGAAAACAAAAAGTACTTTCCTATTCCCCCAGAGGGAATGCAAAGTCAGGCTAGCAATCCAACACACAGATCTCCCCTTTTCTTCCTCCCACCAATTCCCTGGTGAGTACAGACTCAATTTCCCTGAAGTAAAGAAAAACTCCAACAGGTCTTAAAAGAAAGCTTTATATAAAAAGAAAGAAAAATAAGTACAAATGTTCTCTCTGTATTAAGATGATACAACACAGGGTCAATTGCTTAAAAGAATATTGAATAAACAGCCTTATTCAAAAAGAATACAAATCAAAGCACTCCAGCACTTATATTCATGCAAATACCAAAGAAAAGAAACCATATAACTTACTATCTGATTTCTTTGTCCTTACACTTGGAAACAGAAGATTAGAAAGTAGAACTACTTCTCCAAAGCTCAGAGAAAGCAGGCAGCCAGAAAACAAAGACACAGACACTTAATTCCCTCCACCCAAAGTTGAAAAAATCCAGTTTCCTGATTGGTCCTTTGGTCAGGTGCTTCAGGTGAAAGAGACATTAACCCTTAGCTATCTGTTTATGACAAAAGGTACATTCACCAAAGGTACACTCACCAGAGGTCGCTTCCATGGCTTCACTGTCTGGGCTAGTGGCTTGGGAGGGCTGGGACGGTAATTCCGTCTGGGTCAGAAAAAGCTCCTGGCTGTTGGGGCTAACAGAGTGCTGTGTGCTCTCTTCAAGCTCATCCTCCTCTTCCTCCTCCTCACCTTCCTCGTCCACATAATCCTCAGGCATGGCTGAGATTACAACCCCCACCACGGAATCCAAGGACGGGCGGGGGTAGTGGTGGCGCAGTCCCCTTAAATTGCATGCAGCTCAGCGTAGAAGCGGCATGTTTTCAGCCCTGCCCCAGACCTTCCGTTTGCCTCTTTGGTTTTCTGGTAAGCTTGTCCGAGCTCCTTCACTTTCACTCTGCACTGCACTGAGTCCCTGGTGTGGCCTCTCTCCTTCATGGT
Organism: Gopherus flavomarginatus; assembly: GCF_025201925.1. NCBI lineage: Eukaryota > Metazoa > Chordata > Testudines > Testudinidae > Gopherus > Gopherus flavomarginatus. Next base: position 23,379,295 of record NC_066625.1, on the reverse strand, counting down.
CTTAGAAATTTTTTCAAGTTTTTTCATTTCGTTTTTTTGAAAGGAGTTCTGTTAGCACTGAATCCTCTCCCCATATAGCGACCAGATCCAGTACCTCCCATGTGGTCCATGCTGGAGCTCTTTTTCGATTCTCAGGAGACTGCATTGTTACCTGTGCTGATGAGCTCTGTGTGGTCACCTGTGCTGATCAGAGCTCCACGCTGGCCAAACAGGAAATGAAATTCAAAAGTTCGCGGGGCTTTTCCTGTCTATCTGGCCAGTGCATCCGAGTTCAGATAGGTGTTCAGAGCAGTCAGTGGTGCCCTGTGGGATATGGCCCGGAGGCCAATACCATCGATTTGCGGCCACACTAACTCTAACCCGATATAATAATACCAATTTTAGCGCTTGTCACAAACAGATAAATAAGAGTTAATAGAACAGAAGTGCTTCATATCTCTTTGCCGGAAAGGGTTAACAAGAACAGTGAGACTGGCTGTCACCTGACCAGAGGTCCAATCAGAGGACAGGATACTTTAAAATCTTGAGGGACGGAAGTTTTTGTGCTGTGCTGTTAGTTTTTGGTTGTTGTTCACTCTGGGGGCTCAGAGGGACCAGACGTGCAACCAGGTTTCTCTCCAATCTCCCTGATACAGGTTCTTACAGATTCAAAATAGTAAGTACTAGGTAGATAAAGCAAGTTAGGCTTATGTTTGTTTTCTTTATTTGCAAATGTGTATTTGGTTGGAAGAAGTTCCAATGTGTATTTGGCTGAAAGGAGTTCAAATTGGTATTTTGCTGAAAAGATTTTAATTTGTACTTGTATACTTAGGCTGGGAGGGTGTTCCCAGTGTCTATAGCTGAAAGACCCTGTACCTATTCCATTTTTTAAAATTTACAAAGATAATTTTTACTGTTTTTCACTCTTTAATTAAAAGTTTCTTGTTTAAGAACCTGATTGTTTTTTTTTTTTTATTCTGGTGAGACCCAGGGGACTGGGTCTGGATTCACCAGGGAATTGGTGGGGAGAAAGGAGGGAAGGGGGAGAGAGAGGCTAATTTCTCTCTGTGCCAGGATTACTTTCTCTCAGGAAGAGTCTGGGAGGGGGAGAGAGCAGGAGGGGGGAAGGTGAATTTTCCTCTCTGCTTTGAGATTCAAGGAGTTTGAATCACAGTGATCTTCCAGGGTAACCCAGGGAGGGGAAGCCTGGGAGAGGCAATGGGTTTACTTTCCTTGTGTTAAGATCCAGAGGGTCTGGGTCTTGGGGATCCCCGGGCAAGGTTTTAGGGGGACCAGAGTGTACCAGGCACTGGAATTCCTGGTTGGTGGCAGCACTACAAGTACTAAGCTGGTTATTGAGCTTAGAGGAATTCATGCTGGTACCCCATCTTTTGGACGCTAAGGTTCAGAGTGGGGAATTATACCATGACAATGGGAAATAACTTCTTAAGTACCTATAAGCCTCTATAACAGTGCAGTTTACCAGCGAAACTTGAACTGATGTAAGCAAAATAAGATGTTGACTCTTCTGCACAAAGACCTGCTTCACTTAGTCATTAATACACCACGTGGACTATTGCATTCCAGTGTTAAATGTGACACATGGTCATATTCAAAGCTAGTGTAAGTGGACATTACTACATGGGTATTAAGTTGATTTGTGAGTGCAGGTGTAAATTCATTGGTCTGAATACAAGCCAAGAGATACAATCACCATATGATAGCTTCAAAGAAATGCTGAGATTAGCCCATGGTAAAATATATACAGGGCTTCTCTTAGGGCCTAAGTCAATGCCCAATGAAGTCAGTGGAAACAGAGCTGTGCTTAGAAATATCATAGAAAGCAAATGTGCTCTAGAAAGGAAAACACTGTGTGGGCTTTGGAAAAGATGTGACATGTCAGAGGGGACTGGAAAGGGGTAATGCAATCCAGAAGGCTAGAAAAAATGCTGGCAGGGATTTGAAGAACCACCATAGAGCACTAACAGATGAGCATCAGGTAGGCTTATGCAAGGATCTGGGTCTTGGGGGTCCCCGGGCAAGGTTTGTGGGGACCAGAGTGTACCAGGCACTGGAATTCCTGGTTGGTGGCAGCGCTACAGGTTCTAAGCTGGTAATTGAGCTTAGAGGAATTCATGCTGGTACCCCATCTTTTGGATGCTAAGGTTCAGAGTGGGGAATTATACCATGACAGTGCTACTCTTCTCGTTGAGGAGGAGTACAGAAACCGATTTAAAGAACCCTTTATATTGATTTAAAGGGCATCGTAGTGCGGACAGGTGCTGTGTTAAATCGGTTTAACGCTGCTAAAATCAGTATAAACACGTAGTGTAGACCAGGCCTTAGATGGCTTACTCCTCTCGCTTGGACACAGACCACACCCGCTGTATACCACACTCTGAATCCATCCTTTAGATAAGGAGATAAAATTTGCCACAATTACTTCCTGGTCTTATCCTCTCTTTGACCCACCCTTGTCTCAGATCTCCAGTCCATAGGTGTGGAGAACAAGTGAAGCTTGTTCTCAAACACTAACACTTTTCGCAGGTCCTGCTCATTGTCTCACCTGGATATTCTTGCTCCAGTTCTGCCATATGTCTCCACCAACATCATCTTTCCTTCCTTATTCTCTGACCACATCTGCCATCTCTTTGAATTTCTGCACTGTTGCTTCCCCTTTTATTCAGCTAAGTTCAAACTTTGTCTATGCACATTCAACATAGACAAATGTTAATATTTTCCCCCAGCTGCATCCCTGCCTTCATCCCCTCCCTTAGCTCTGTTGCCAGAGCTATTGTGCCTAAACCACAACCCTCTGCTCCCTATGCTCCAGTCACCATTTGTTTCATCTACCCTTTCCCAGCTTTATGCCTTCTTTCATAGCAGCATATGCATGTGAAATAGACTCCCTGTTACTATACAACTGGGGTTCTCAAACGGGGGGTTGGGATGCTTCAGGGGGTCATGAAGTTATTACATGGGGGGTCGCAAATTGTTAGTCTCCACCCCAAACCCTGCTTTACCTCCAGCATTTATAATTGTGTTAAATATATTAAAAAGTGTTTTTAATTTATAAAGGGGGGTCGCACTCAGAGGCTTCCTGTGTGAAAGGGGTCACCAGTACACAAGTCTGAGAACCCCTGCTATACAATCACCTTCTTCAAAAACCCAACTCATTCCATTAAGCACTCCACTTATAATCATAGAAACTGTGCAATGTTCCTTCTTACCTTGTACCACTATGACTGTAATTCCTGTTAGAAAAGGGTCTGTGGTCTGGCACATCACCATTTGGAAATAAGACAGAACATTCGAACAGCAGGGTGTACTGATTATTGGAGACACTTTCCACAGGAACTGGCAAATTCTTCACTGCTTAGAGTCTTCATATCAAGACTGGATGAAATATTGGGCTTGATAGTGTTCACTGATTTAGCAGGGAAGTATAATTTCTTCCAGAGCAGAAATTACTGGGTGAAGTTCTATGACCAGTTTTTATAGGAATTTGGACTAAATGGTCCCTCCTGGCTTTGAAAAACTATGGACAGTGCCTTAAAGAGAAAATAAAGGGCCTTACTGTAACTGCGAATCAGAACCTAAGGATCTATGGATCGATCCCACCAAGGGTACAGCATGGGATACACTTACAGAACTATATAAATATTATTAGTACTAATGCACAGACATTCTGGCTCAGCCCTTGCGCTCGGTGATGCTGGTGTCCGTCGCAGGTAACTCCACTGAAGGCAATGGACTCAGGATTTACACTAATGGACGTTGCAAGCACAGTCTGGCCCTTTGTGTTCAACACAGATAACTACAACAGGCTGTATAAATCGGAATCATCTGTAACCAAGGATACCAAATGACCCTTTCTCCTAACAAATTTTAAAACAGGCTTAAAAAGAGTAAGTGTTGTGCTGCAGCAAAAAGGCATGAAGTTAATATTCCTTCAAAAGGAAACTATAAAGGCTTGGCAATAGGTGAGGGTATAAGGTGCCTCTGCTTGGAAGCACACATAATAATTCTATTAACAACAATAATGACGTAAAGAATGTTCCTTTGTTTTTTAAATGACTCATTCAGAACTTTACATTCACAAAAGTGTCTGGGGGGGAATCTGCACATCTCCTAGAATAGCTCATTAGCCAGGGGATTTTATTCAGCACAAAATTAGCACATTTTAGTAATCACATCAACTCAGTTAGTAGCAGGGAACAAAAGAAATTCATCTGTATGCTTTTTAATGCAAGCCTTTCCAATCAAGAGCAATACATGTGGAGAAGGCAACAGTGATTCACAGGTATTCAGATAGTATTCATTCTGTTTTTTTGTGACAGAGTGATGATGACTGGAGCCATCTATATGACAGTGCAGTTATGAGATCCATGAAAAACATGCCTATAACTGATATTAAAATAATAGAAAGTTGATGGTGCTTATTCCTGCTTACATTACTAACAGAGGTGAAATCCAGGTCTACTGAGTAAACTGAGCAACACATGGCCTCTGCTATTTTTGATCTGTTCTTTTCAGGTGCCTAAACCAGATCTATGTCATAGCTGAGCTCTAGAGACTGCAGGCTGCTTCTTTGCTATGCTCTGGGACAATTGAGCATATCATTCTTATAATTTGTAACATCAGTAGCTACAAATGGCAGTTGTTCCAGATTTCCTGCTTTGGCTTATTAACACCTATACAACTGGTGCCTTGCTTTGCACATCCCATGGAGTCCCTAACCAGTGCTCTCTTTTAGTTTGTGTTTGGCCAATTTCCATGATCCCAGGGTGACAAGAAGAGTAAATGGAAGGAAGTGATATGGCTGCTATGCCGTGGTACAGCTGGTGTGCAGAAAGTCACACCTGTGAATATTTCTGGTGTATATTTGAGGAGCGTAACAGCCACAGGAAAGCCATGTTCTGGCCACTGTAATGAAAAAGGTCTGAGGTCAGTGAGAGGAAACATCCTAGAAATCTTCAGCAGAGCCCATGTGCAGTCACTGGTTTGCATTTTAGCTTTATTTAAAGAAATTAAGATAAGTCAGAACTAAACTGCTCTTAGGCAAACTTTACCTTAAAGATAACTATACAGTGAGTGACTAAACGAGTCAGATGACAATGTGAAAGAGAGGCCAGAAGACGGCTTAGGGACTAAATGTATGCATGACACTGATAAACATGGTACTGAGTCTAAAAGAGAATGTTTGGGAGGTGGATATATTGTTGAATGGAGGATTAAGTACAGGCTGGGTGAATGGTATTGATGACTACATACGGTCAGTAGATTGCCCTGGGGGACACTTTTTCCCTGGTTATTGAAAATAGCATCACTGCTCATTGCAGCTGAGGCCTCACTTCTTGTAAATGACTTCAAACATAACAGGATTAGTGAGACCACAGCTTCAGAGTCAGGTGAGGCTACGTTTGTCACTCAAGATTCTTCTACTGAGCCTCTGCAAACCCATCTAGCTGAGTTAACTAGGTTCTCTGGGCAGCTGTATGGTTAATGAATACAGATGATTAACACAATATTTTTGCTGCTGCAGCAGCAGGCTCTGGAAATTAACTTATTGTGAAAGAAAATGGGGCTGCTTTTGTTGTGAAAAAGATGCAGAAACACCACAATGAGCCTCTCTATTATATATAATCAGCTCAAATATTCAACTAGTATCGTATGACTGAGCAGCATTAGACCATTCCAGGTACTTGGCTATCAACAATAGAAAAAATGAACAATCCCCCTCAAAGCCTTTGTTTCCTCTCTAGTCTTAGGGTTACAGAGACCACAGACATCCCCATAAGCAGTATGCTATTTTAAAATAATTTATTCCTTACTCATGATAAATATTACAATCCTCCTCAGATAATGCAAAAGTAGAAGTGCTGTTCAAATTCCTCTCTAGCATTTTGCCAGATTAACTATTGTCTTCACCTGACATCCACAGCGTATAATCAGAGTGGGGAGAACAGAGCAGAGCTAACAGAGGCCTGGGGATAACTGTCTTGTAATGTACTGAATTGTATTTTGGTGTTTGTAAGATACTATTTGAAATGTTTCAGTATATATGTGTGGTGATTCCATTGCTGGCTATGGGAAATATTGGTATTAAATAAAAATATTACTTATAAAACCCCATCAGTCATAACAGAAAACAAGGGATTTCACAGTTGAAGGAGCAACAAAAAACTTTGGGCTGGAGTCTGGTTCTTTTCACTGCTCTTGCAGGCAGCCGACATGTAAAACAGCCCTGTAGGCTCCCATATAACGGCCAGCAAAGAGAGCATTCTGGGAGTTGGAGGTGCAGCCTCATAGCACATATAGCTGTGGGAATTGTCAGCTGCTGTGGAGTGACCCAAAGGCAGCTCTAAGAGATGGGGGGCCACCTGTTGTTCTACTTTATGCTGAGGAACCCCGCAGTCCCTGACAAAACCCAGAACAGGGAAGTTGCCAAGCTACCTTTGCCCCCCACCCCTTGGATTGCATGCTCTGGGCTGCACCTCCTAGAGGCACAGCACTATATCCTTTAAACACTGCTTTGACTCTTTTCCTTGAGCCATCCAATAGCCCCTTTCCATTTAAGGACTAAATTCTTGCTTAATTACTGTTCAAATGAAGAAAACTGAGCTTCTTTTAGAAAGAGGTGAAAGATAAAGCCTACCCTCACTACCAGGCAGGTGATTTTAGATCCAATTTACCTTCATCCCAAACCAGTCTGTTATGCTCTCTTTTTACTCTGGAAAATTGACATTAGAGGAGCTGAATCAGGATAAAGCATCTTCCCCTAATACCCCACCTACATAATTTCATGCTTTGTCACATATTATTAGGCAAGTGTCACACACTGAGGTCCTAAAGGGTTAAGAGACACTACACTATCTGCGGGGGAAATAATCCCAGCTGGCTGCAAACCTGTTTGGCAGCATTTGTCTTCCAAAGAATTTTTTTTCAGCAACGCCCTTAACCTCTGAAAGTATGCTGTGTTCATGAGTTGCTTACCACCTCTGCTGCATCACAAGCTAATCAGTACTTCTCCAATTTACATTTCCTCACAGCTGCAGTGGGAACACTCTGCTTTTGGTGACTGCTTTAAACCTTTAGAATTAAATAGAATTTAGGTGTGATAACCCCAGCTATGGGAACTGTGCTGGGGGAGGGGAGACTAGATGTGGTGTAGGAGTACAAATTGTGAAAGAACAGCTTTAGCAAATTAGCTGTGACAGTCTTGCTATACTGTTAAATATTTGTGTATTTGACATTTTTGTAAGCTTACACCTTTTCAGTACTGTCAAATCCTTAATTGCTTTTGGGTGTTCTTAACCTTTAAGCTAAAAATATTTAGTATTAAATATAAAAAACACTATATTACAGTCCAAGTCCCCAAACTGGCATTAACTTCTAAAAAGAAGGTGAATTAAGCACTGTAAGAGGTTTCTTAACCTCCAAACCCTAAAGTGACTTCATTAACAGTGTACAGAGCCATAATTATATAGCCCAGTGCTGTGGATAGCAATATGCTACCTTTTGAATTATCTGATGCATTCTGTTCTTTAAAAGAGTTTCATAATTCTCATTTTTCAAGGAAGTGTGTGAACATTTGGGGAAAGCACGAGGTTAGGGGAAATTTAATGTGGATGATTTCTGAGAAGGGGGACCACTGCCCCACACTCATCATAGTGACAGAGTGCTCATGTCTTTCGGAAGTAGGTGTCATTTCTGCACTGTGATTTGGTGATGTGGTTTGGTTGTGTATGAGAGTAGCTTCTTGCCTACAGCCTTGGAATTTTGTATGCAGCTATTAACAGAAATAAGACAAGCCTAAGCAAGAAAATTACCCCAGACAAGGGGATGTCATAGAATCACTCCTTCACAAACCATGCAGAATGCAGCCAAGCATAGTACAAAGGCAGTTTCAACAAGGTTTTGTTTCTGAGGTCAAGGGGGGTGGGGGGACGACTGCAAAAAGTGTATATTTATTCAGCTCCCTTGCACTTTCCTTCTCAATATTAAAATTTTCCCCTGGACTACACCTAAACTTTGAACATCAAGAATCAACCGTTCCTACTCCTCCAAAAAAAAAATTCTCACTTTTTATGAAATAAGGCATCTCAGCACATATGCAGTTGGCCTCCCCATTAAAATAAAACCAAAAAGTTACACTCCAGTACCCTGCTCCTATTGATTTATAGCGGAACTGGAAAAAAATCCAATACAGACTTATCCTTAGTGTACTCTGTCTCATTTCCATTTCTTTAGCTTATATAGTACCTGAGACAAAGAGCAGGTCTGTCTTTGACTGCAAGCAGCACTAATGTTACTGGACCAGCTCCTCAGCTGGGGGTAAATCAGTGAAACTTTGACTTCAGTGGATTACTATGATTTACCCCAGCTAAGGACTTGGCCCATTGTCAACTCCTAACTGAAACACAGCGATCAGAAAACAGAACCCAGAAAGACACCAGGGATGCTATTTTTTAAAAACTTTCACAATAAAGTTTATTACATTATTTTCATTAGAAATATTATAAAATAGAATATTCTGCCCAGCAGAAAAATAATGCCAGAGTTTAAGAACCCTGGGTTTGTGCAAACAGTTTGTGTAAACATAAGAAGTCAAGTGTTCAGGTTCCATCACAAAATACAGTAAGTTGCTACAAAAATAAATTTGGTCACTCCCAAACAGACTAAAAAACCCAGATGTCTTCACACATCTCTCTCACACACACATGCGCAGTTAATGCTGTTATTTATATCTGAAATGGGAAGGATTTCAGGTAGTCCTTTAAAACTGGATTGAGAGGGATGTGGTTTAAATTCTCTCTCCCGAATGTTGCCACAATGCTTTTCCGGCAGAGCTCCTGCAATGGCCGTAAACGGACTTTGCGTAGTGGGGTGACCAGCACCTTCCTCGGGGAGCTTATATAATGTTCCAGTAGCTTAAAGAGACAGTCGAAACTCTCCTTGCTGCCATCCAGGTTGAAACGCCCAGACTGGAAGTTTATTCGGATGCTGGTGGGCCCAGTAGCAGTCTTAACACTGATAGCAAAGAAGCAATTTTTTTGTCTGCTGTCCCTGATGAGGAAGGTGCCCTCGGGCTCAGATTTCAGCTTCTCATGGGCTGCGCTGACAGTCAGTGGACCCCAGTAAAAGCCACATGCATCCAGCAGGGCACTCGCTCGGGTGATGCTACTGAAATCTGCCTGCGAGCGGAAAGTTCGAAAGTGTGTGTTGCTCTGCGCCTGCCCAGTGTTGGACCGAGCCGGGCCATGGTAACCTCTAGGCAGAGAATGATCCCGTGCTGGAGGGTCAAGTCGACATCTCGGATCTGCTGCAACTGCATTATCTGCTGCCACCTTACTGTGCGCTACCATCCTATAGACTAGACCAGCGGATGCGGTCTTCCATAGCGTCAGTGGCCAGGGCAGTGCAGCTTTCCAGCGGCTATTCTGAAATTCCAAAAGAAAAGAAATATTAGATCCTCAATCTGTGTCAATTAAGTGACAGTCCTCCAATCACACCCCTCTGCTCCCTTACAAAATAAAGCCCTTACTCTGCAAATTTACACCCAGCAAACAACTGATAAACAGCATCACTTTCTGGCTAGGTTAGCAATTCATTATTCTTGCAACATCTGAAGCTCAGAGGTATCCAGCCAGAGAAACAGTTACAAATGATGCGGTTTTCCTACTATTAGTCATAGAAATGCATCAGACTCTGGATCTCTTTTTCAAAGGTTACTTTCTATGTATATCCTTCTCCATCAATTCCTTAACCTTGCATAAAACCACTTATTATAAAACTACTGATTTGCTCTCTCTTCCCCCTCCCATTTCACAGATGTAGATGTCTGAACTCAGACTGTATTGTTTGTTGCATTATGTGGAAAAAAAGCATGGCTAAAGGAAAGGTAAACTCCGCAGCTGGGTACAAATCCCCAGAAAGTGGATGGAATTGGCTGAAATGAATGGGTGGCATTGTTTGACTCAAACGTGATTGGCAGTGAAATTTGTAACACTGCCAATTTACACATAATCCTAAATCTACTCTCCCTTCTTCAATAAACTGGAGAAACAGCCATAGAAGTCCATTTCCAGTCCCTTGTTCCATCCCCCCAGGGATAGCAATGTTACCATCACTAAGCCTACACAAAGCAACCTCTATGAACTCTTAAAGCATTATTCCTCTGGCTGTCTCTCTCCCTTTTTTGTATTGCATGCACTTTAAGTGGCCCAATCTAAATTGCTTCCTATTGATATATCTTTCAGCACCAAGGGCCAAATCCATCCCTTGAGTAATTCTTTTGAAATAAGCATTGTTGTACCAGCAATTAATTTGGCCTCAAATGTCTACCCCGACAGCATGGTTCGATACATCTCTGCTGGCTGCCTTGACCTTACTGGAAAGCATAGATTTTAGGATTTATCCCTACAGTCAGTTATAGATCTGCACTGGCAGACTGTTGAGAGAGCTTGAGGTATTCTCAGAAATGAATCCCCACCGCTGTCTCACAAGTACACAGCAACATGCGGACATAGATGCAGAGACAGCACTTAGCTGGATTCCGGTCTTTTTAAATGTGACAGCCGGACATTTGAGTTTAGTTTCATTAAGATCATTTTCACTGACTCAAATTGCAATTATAAAATCCTGACATTAGCAGATAACTTAAAACAAGAAAAGTATAGTTAGATTTTCCTTGTATAGCACATGAAAAAAACTGATGTCAGCTTTTCTAATCATTGGGTGAGGATCACTATTCAGCATTCAAATTTAAAAAAAAAAAAAAATCAACGTACTCTGAAGGGTGAATGGTTTTAGGTTTAAAACAGTAAGATTCTCTAGAGTAAACCATTCACCTCCAGGAGAAACAAAACATTTTCTCTTTTTTCTTTTGGGTAGGGGAGGAGGAGTACAGAAAAGGAGTTCTATGCACTCCCCTGCCGGTAAGCTTGAAAACACAGCTGCTTTCCTATGCCGCATTGCAAGGTCCCATGGCAGTTTTTCCTACGAGCAGAGGGTTTGTCCTTGTGTCCTTGGCCAAAGTTTCCCCATCCCGGCCCAGCTAATGCTGGTGTGTCAGTTCGCCGCTGCGCTCTACCCCAGAGGTAACTGCTTTTCAACGATGCCGCAGGATAGACACTTCGCAACGGGCAAGCAATGTGTTAGCTAGAGACTCAGCGACGTGCAGTATTATGATGATTCTGATACCTTATATTGCACCGAGCTTTAGCGCTTAAAAAAAAAAAACAGCGTCGTGCAGGCTCGTGAGTTCTTGTGTCAGGGCCAGAGATCATTCGCCGCGCTTGGAAACTCCTTGAGCGCTTCTCGCTAGGACTAGGGCTCGCTGCGCCCTAGGCTAAGGGACACCAGAGGCTGCGCCTGGAAGCCCGCTCGGGACTGCCCTAGCAATGGCTTACAAAGACAGCGTCCCTTACCTTCTCTGCCCTGAGCCGCGGGGATCAGCGCTGCTCCTGGAACGGGCACGGGGCACCATAAGCCCGGGCGGCGAGCCCGGCCGCCTTGCAAGCCCGTAGCCCCCGCGCGGCAGTGGTGCACTCGTAGGCCTGGCCCCAGGAATAGCACAACCATAATCTGCCTGCGAGTCCTGCCTGGCGCCTGTAGCAATCCCAGCCTGCCAGGGGCTGCGCGGCGCGCTGGAGCCGGACTGCTCTGCCTCCGCTCATGGCTCGCAGTTTTATGGCTCGGGCTTTGCTCCCCGGCCGGCTCCTCCCCCCGCTGCTCAATTCGCAGAAAACACGTGTCCCCGCCACTGGCCGCTCACTTTCACTTTCCATCTGCGTGAGGCGGCTGCAGCCTGGCAGCTCGGGCGGGCTGGGGGAGGGGCGCCAGCCTGTTGCTTTCGTTTCCAGGGAACCGCAAGGCCAGTTCAGAGGAATCCTGGGGCGCGCACAAAGCGGCCCGGCAGCCCGCCCCGACCTGCCGCGCCGCTTCCCCAGAACAGCCGCGCCCTGGGCCCTCCCGTGAACTTGGCTCGCGCCGGGCCGCCTGCAGGGCGGCGCTGGGGCCGGGCCGCGGCTGGCGGTCGCTCGTCTCCTGGCGTCCCTCGGAGAGCCGCGGCGGGACCGCGTCCTGTCACCCCCGCAGAGGCCCGGACCCTGGGGGAGCGGCCGCTGCGGGCAGGTTGGTCCCCGCCTGTGGGCGGTGCAGCGCAGGGAGGGCTCCCGGGCAGCTTGCTTAGGCATCCTCAGCCTCTGGCCATCACCCAGCCTCTTGCTCCCTAATAAAGTTTGGGGGGCTCGCCTCCTCCCCCCCTTTCCTCGTGGCTCTGGGCAAACAAGGCTCCCAGTCGCCAGTAAGAGGTGGCCAACATCGTGTTGGAGAAACTGAGGCAGGAGGAAACGCTGGAGGGGGAAGGGTGGTGGGACGGTAATGCACCACAGCACCAGAGACCGGTAATAGAGATGTGTCGTGACTGAGGGCCAGGCAGCTGGTGCAGGCTATGGATTTACTGGGGCGAACTCAGGAGCAGAAGCCAAGAAAACAAGAGCAACAAGCGGTGGTGGAGCTTATAGTATAAGGGCAGAGGGCTCCTCAAAGGTAGCTGGTCAACATGGATGCCCTGGTGATTAGCCCTGTCGATTAGCCCTGTTGGTTATTTATTAATTAATTATTAATAAAAGCAATGTGTTTAAATGCCATCCAAAATGTGAGGCAATCAGGCAATATGGGTATAATAAAAAACACAGGGGTAGTTTTCTCTGTCTCCACTAGGAAATTTGGAAATCCTCTTTGAAATCTTGTTTGAGCAATTTGCCCTAAACTATGCCAAAGTGTGTCTGTTCCTTGAGCAGGCTCTCCTGAACTTGAGCTCTCCCTGAGCAGGAGCTTTGTTAAGTTACTAAACAGCACCTGTTTAAATGGCAAGGATACCTTTGTTAATTTCAAACCTGACCATGTCAGAATGCCAGCTCACCCAGGGGCTTGCACAGAAACTGAGTCAGCTGATTGTTAGCTTTCATGAAAGCAAGGAGAACACAAGCATTTGACTGCCATTCCTGCAGGCAGTGCTGGCTCTAGCTTTTTTTGCTGCACCAAGCAGCGGGGAAAAAAAAGAAGAACCTGATCGAGCTGCTGCCAAAGTGCTGCCGAGGAGCAAGACAGCGAGTGAAGGACCCGCCACCAAATTTCCACCTATCTGGAGTGGGCCGCCCAACGCACTGCCACTCCTTTCCATTGGCCACCCCAGACACCTGCTTCCTTCGCTGGTGCCTGGAGCTGACCCTGCCTGCAGGCTACAACTTGTTTCTGCCGTATGTTTTGTGGCTTTGTACAATGAGAGGTAGAAATTATGAAGACACCAGTCCTCTATGCTGATGATTTGGGTTGAGTTTTGCACTTAAAGCAGAGTTTTAACATATATATGAAAACTACAGCACATCCTTCACAAAATAAAGCCCTTACTTTATGAGCATAGAATGAATAAACAGTGCTCTTTCATGCCTGCAGAGTGCACATGCTTTGGGATATATGTTATGGATGACAGAGGAGCTTGGATTTCTGAGATGGCTGTTACCGGTTATGAGCAATCGCAGGAGTGGGATTTTTTTCCCCTTAATGGTAGCCGTGGTCTTCTGGGGCCATACAAAAGTATGTTTTCCATCTAACAGAAGGGTGTTGGTATCACCCATGAGTTCCTAGTCTGGGATCAGTTTAAGGGAATATGTTTTCTGCTTGTTCTTGAGTGTAAATATTCCTTTCAAAGGTCTTCCCCATCACAGACAGGACTAACATGATGGTGATGTCATGGCTTGCAAAGAATTCAGTGTTAAACTTGTAGATTTATGCTGTGGTATTTAGACCTTGATCTTCAAAGGCATTTAGGCACCTAATCCCACCTGAAATAATTATCTTTGAGGATCTGGGCCTTAGTTACCTAAAGAGGCTCCTGGTGGTTTTGTTCCATATTTGGATGGCAGCTATAACAAACCAACTCAGTATGAATTGTATGTATTGTAATTAAATATAGAAATCACCATCTTCCAAAGAATTTCTGAGCAATTGAGCTTCGTGTTTGCTTTTTGTGAATATTCATGCTAGTGAAGCTCAAGTGTGTGAATACTTGTGGAAAGTGAATGTAAAAGTATCAGGAACATGGTGAACTGAAATTTTCTTTTGAATTTGAATATATGTTAGTGGAAATTGGTTTGCATTGTTTTCTTAGCTGCTGTGAGTACAGTCAACACAACTGAGCTGATCTATTGGGTGACGGTCTCTGAGGATTATCTTTTATTTGTATTATGGTTGCGTCTAGAGTCACCAGCCAGCATTAGAACTCCATTGTGCTAAGTGCTCTATGAACCTATGCAGTAAGACATGGTCCCTGCACCAAAGAGCTAACAATCTAATTAGACCAGGCAGACAAAGGATGTGAGGGCAAAGAGATGTGAAGGGACTTGCCCAGCCCCAGAGTCATACAAAAGATCAGTAGTAGAACTCAGATCTCCTGAGTCCTAGCCAATGCCATATCCACGTAACCATATACCGCTGGAGCATGGAGCTGAAGTGTTGCTTCTCATTTCCCCTCAGGTATGGGGCAGCTTTTGCATTGCAGCCATCATGCAGTGTAAGAGGAAAATGTTACAAGCATCTTCCAATTGCTATAAAAGCTATATGCGGCTAGGTATAGGCAAACAAGATCAGGTGAGAGGAAGGGGACAGCTGCTTAGCTATTGTGTGTTTTTCTGCTGCAGGGGAAAAATCCCTAGTGTGCATGTGTAGGTATGTCATCAGGCACTGGGTAGAACAGCAGGCAAAGGTCTCTCCAGGAGGGAAACAAGCAGGACTGCCCAAAGAGGTAATTCAGGCCTCGTGGCTCAGCAGGAGGGAATGTGGAGGTCACAGTTGGTAGCTGAGGGTCGGAGCTGGGTAAGGCTCAAAGAAGCAACAGAACTGGTCACTCAAGTGGGAGGAAGTGACGTGAGTGAGTGTTTAGGCTTGGCCATTGTGAAAGCCATAGAGAGCTGCTTCCTGTGAAAGTTGGCAGCAGCCTTAGGTGATCACAGCTATACCCCAATAACCTTGAGGGGAGGTAGTCAGAGACCCTGTAGTGTCCTCCAAATAGTTGATGATACTCTCCTATGTGACAGCCTGTGGTGGATATTCATTTTGTGTAGTGAAGAGCTATTAAAACTGGATGGAGATTATTCCTTTGTGACAAAGTGTTGTAGGGGGACTATTCCACTCTGGATGGAGGAAACATTACAAAATGAGCAGAGTGGGCACAGGGATGGTCATGCCACCTCACCCTATATGCTCTTTAGAATTCCTGGAGATCCTCATTCTTTTAATCACTCCTGCCCCCCAGGATCCCTCCATTATTCCTCCTTCCTTTGTTCCATCTCCTCTTCCCCCACTCACTCTTTCCCTCTCACAGAAGGTGACCAGATATTTAAAATGAAATACAGACTAACAGAATCTTGTTGTTGGAGAGAGAAGTAGAGAAGATGCTCATGAGAGGGTTTGGCCTGCTGGAGTGGACAAGGTCATATTTCACCCACTAGAGCAGAGGTTCTCTTGACAAAATTTTTTGTGGCTTCAGAGTGCGGCCATCAACTCTTGCTGGTGGCCGCACTGACACTTTCCCCTAAAATTCTTAATTAATTTTAGGAAAAACAAATAAACGTGCATGAATACACATCTAGCTCATTGTAATTTACTTATGTAATGTTGGGGTTTTTTTTGGCAGACTCCATAAAAATAATGCTGTGAAAAGTGGTCTTTGTATGTTAGTTAATATCACTTTTCACAGGAAGTCCTGGCAAGTTAAGACCTGGATGGGGGGTGAGGCAGTAGGGGCCAGGAAGGATGGATGGGGGGCCCCACCACTGCCACCTCATGGTCGGAGGTGTGGGTCAGTGCCTGGGGCTGAGGGTCTCTGCCCTAGGCCAGCACCCACTGGAGCTCAGGATTGGCGCCCGCAGTTGTTTGGCCAGGGCTGGGGATCAGCCCCCACTGCCATGCAGCTGGGGGATCAGCATCCAAAGCCGGCACCTGCTGCTGTGTGACCAGGGCTCAGCGCTTGGAGTGTGCGCCCGCTGCTGCACAGCCGGGCTAGGAGTCCGTGTCCTGGACCAGCACCCGCCGGAGCGTGCTGCTGCGCAACCGGGACGGGAGGTTGGCGTCCAGGGCCAGCACCTGCTGGAGCCTGGGGTTCGTGCCCACTGCTATGTGATCAAGGCTGGCGACCTGCACCCAGAGTTAGTGCCTGGGCCTGGGGATCAATACCTATGGCCAGCACCTGGCTTGACATCCAGGAGCAGTGCCCGGGGTCAGGGGCAAGGCTGGGGGTCGGAGCGTGCGGCCAGAGTTTGACTGCCACCATGATTTGGGGCTGGCGCTTGGGGTCTGCCACACGACCAGGGCTAGGGGTTGGCATCCAGAGCCAGCACCCACTGGAGCCCAAGGCCAGTGCCAGGAATCTGCACCCAGGGCCGGTAGATGGCCAGCGGCCAGGGCTGGAGGTTGGAAAGCATGGACTGGTGTCAGCACTTGGGGTCAGCGGCCACAGGCAAGATTTCAGGTTGGTACCACATGGCTGGAGCTGGGGATTGGAGCCCGCCGCCGCTGCACAGCCAGGGGTTGGCTTCTGAAGCCCCATGGCTGGAGACCTAGTCTGCAGCCAGATTCCTTAAGTCCTCTCTGCTCCAAGCCCCTCATCCCTGCCCCACCCCAGTAAAGAACTCACCTTGCCCCTTCAGCGTTGTTCCCCACCTGTCTCCAGAGACATGCAGAGCGGCACATCCAGAAGCAACAGGGAGCGGAGTGGGAGGGGCCAACGCTTTGCTAACTCCCCTCATCACTGCCTAGGAAACCCCTGGTGGCCACATCTGAGAAACAGTGCACTAGAGGGCAGTGGCGCACATAAACAGCTGATACAGGTTTACAGACCTGCACTGAAATGAAGAAAGAAGGCTTCATATTACTGCAGCAGGACCCCCTAGAGCAGTGATTCCCAAACTGGGGTTTGTGAACCCCTGGGGGTTTGCGAAATGTTACAGGGGGTTCTTGGGAAAAAATTCCCTTATGATGGACAGAGCTGTCCCTAGGGATCCCGGGCAGCATGGGGCCAGCAGTCTGGAGCCCTAGACTTCCAAGAGCCAAGCAGATCAAAGCAAGCATGTCTATAACGCTGAGGAGATTTAAACTTCAAGACTACTTATAAGAAACAGAAAGGGAGGTGAATATTTTTTGCTGTTTTTAAAATTAAATAGGCCACTAGCATTGTTTTTTAAATTATTATGAAGAACAAGTTTAAGCTTTGTTGTAACGTGCGTTGTTTGCCTGGGCTGCTCAAGACCTGAATGCTTGTGTAGGAGGAACTCTTTTGAGTGAGATCTTGGAATAGTGTTGCCATTTTTATAATGTAATAAAAATACTGTAATGATAATTAATTAATAATAAATAGTGTGTAATAAGCATGTCATAAAAACAAACTTTATATTTCCAAGATCACTGCTTTTATAATTTATACTCAGGTATAGGACAGAATCCCTGGAAATATTCATTTTTAAGAGGGGGTTTGCGAGACTTGATGTGCTAATGAAAGGGGTTCACAGGCTGTTAAAGTTTGAGAACCACTGCCCTAAAGCTTGAAGTGTGCCTGGCAATTCATATGTTTCTGGTCTGTGTTTTATTACATTTCTCACGGGGTATTTCTCTGTCATACTCTGAGATGCACTGGGCTCTCATTAGAATCCATCCTCTCTGGTGAACAGCTGCTTCCTTATCAGACTGTTCAAAACTCCTCTCTTCCGTATTCAAAGTAGTGTTGCCAACTCTGATGGTTTTGTCATGAGTCTCATGATAATTGTTGTTCTCCTTAAAGCCCCAGCTCCTAGAGTCAAGTGATGATTTTAGCCTTCATTCTTAAAGAAAAAGTACCTTTCTAGCACTGGCATCTATGAAAAAAGCTTCAAAATGTGACCCCAGTGCAGATGGCAAATAAAAAGAACACCAAATCTATTACTTTTATGTAATCTCATGATTTTAAAGCCAGTCTCATGATTTTTGGTGAGCCTGACTCATGGGTTTTGAACATTTGGGGTTGGGAATACTGTAGTGCCATTTCTATTGCATAACCCTGCATAACCCTGGAGGGACAAATCCTGCTTGCCTTATTTAGTGTTAATAGTCTCACTAAAGTCAGTGAGCAGGAGGTAGAAAGAGGAGTGGGAGGGGTTATACAGTGACCCCTTCTTCCCTGTCCCTTGGGGTTGGGAGGTAAGATGCCTAGCACTGACGCATTGGAAGAGGCATGCTGGAGCCCTTGTTTCACCAAGTCCCTTTGGTCCCTGCAAAGGACAAATTCAGCTTTCATTTTAAATCAAGGTCCCCAGCCCTGTTTCTTGCAAAGACAAACTTGGAATCATAAACCAATTGCTAAGAAGTCTACAGCTGGGCTCCACTGCTGCAGCAGATTGGCGAGTGGGCAGGACTCCACTGAGCTGGGGCTGAGGGAGGATTTCCCTGAGATGCTGGTGTGAGGAGGGTGGGTGGGGGAGCAGATCTGCCCAGGATGCTAGTATGGGAAGATTCGGGGTGGGGTGGTGTAAATTCCTCCTCATGCACGCCATCCCTGATGAACCCAACAGGTTCTGATTCCCACAGAGAGGACAATTTGGCCCTGCAGAATCAGTTCAGAAAAGAATTCAGCACCTTATTCTAGCTCAGTCACCTATTTTTGAGAGCTCAACCAGAACCTGACTGAAATATTGTGAGGCTTAATGAATTATTAGGGCAGTGTGTATGTGAAGTATCATTGTTCTTCTGTGGACCTGACGGTACCAAATGGGCAACCAGCACTGAAAATTTTGTTAAAGTGAAGTCAGCGTAAGAGTGTTATTTCTGCAAGCAGTATCAGAAGACACTACACTGATTAATTAAAATGTGCTTCCCTGCACCTTGTACATTGCTATTTCCAGAAAAGAGCAATCCAAATAAATAGGGTCATTTATTATTCTGAGACGTGTTAGTGTTAAGGTAGTGCCTAGAAACCTCAATTGAGATTGGGATACCATTGTGCTAAACTCTGTACAGAGAATTACTGTCCCAGTGAGTTCATCATCAAAATTGACAAGACAGTATTATTGGCCCCGTTTTACAGATGAGGAACCAAAACACACAGATTACATGACTACCCTAAAGTCCCTCTGGGGGATCTGTAAAATACCTGGGACATGAACCCAGTGGAAGTCAGGTTACAGAGTCACTAGCTAGCGCCTTAACCACAAGACCAGCCTTCCTTTATTTTAATTGGTTTTTTTTTCTTCTCTCAAAGCTACAGTTTCATTTAAAATGAAACCCCTGAAATCTGAGGCCTTTTCATTGTATATGTAAATCAAACAGCACACTATTTTTGGAGTCTGTCTCCACATGTACGGAAACCTGTAGCTCCAAGAAAGGTGTGAACCTTCCTCATTCTGCTTAACTAACTATTAACATCAAAGTCTGAAGCATTTAAATGCTGCACTGGTGAAAGATGGTAACTCTCATGTGGCTATCCATTCCCGTATTTATCCTGATATTCCAGTCATTTGACTACATCTGACCACAGCAACCCAAGCACAAAGCAACCTGATGAGTCCAGCTTTAATTTTGTCTTGCAAGGCCAGATTGTCGATTGTCTGCCTCAGATCTTTGCCCAGATGAAAATTATTGTAAAAATTACTCACTTTCCACAGCTGTAAGTGACCATGCTAGATGTGAGACAGTGGAGAACCAAGCCTTTATTAGTGTCCTGATGGCAGAGATGTTGCTGACTGGGTAAGTATTCTTACTCAAAGAACAGAAACACAGTATGAAGTGGTGTGAATCTTTATCAAGGCTTGGAGGAATAGCACTTACAGCCAGATAAGAGCTATCCAGTCTATATGGAACAGTAACTTATGCCTAAAGTTAGAATTTGTGGTGTTCTGCAAATAAAGCTTCCTGTAGATTTCCTCACCCCCACCCCCTCAGTCTTTGCCACATAAATCTGTATTGCTCTTGCCTGTTGAAGCCAAGGGTTTAGGAAGATTCAAAGAAAGATGAGACATATCTATGGATAATGAGGCTAGCCACAGTGACATCTGACAGGATGAAAGGCTGTTGTCTTAAGGGGAGCCTGTGTTATGTGAACTAGCCCCTGCGATTCGAAGAGACTTGGGCATCTCCCTTCCTTAGGTTCTGAAAAAAACAGCCAAAATGTTTCAAAGCTATACACTGTTATGCTTCAGGGCCTAAGGCGACTACTAACTGGGGATAGCAAGGGCTAGATGCTCAAAGATATTCAGGTTCCTAAGAGCTACTGAAATCAATGGCAGGAACCTAAATACTTTTGAGGGTCTGGGCCAGAATGATGCCTTTGGGCAGGTTATTCCATAATTGTTCATTAGAAAGGGGTTTGCTGCCTCCTATGGAGCAGCTTGGTCCTGGCCAGTAACAGAGACAGGATACTGGACTGGCTGGAGAATGGATCTGAGTCAGTCTAGCAACTCCTGTCTTCCTATAAACTCAGCCAAGTCTACATAAACTTGAGCCTTCAGGATTCAAATACTAACAGTTACTAGCAGGAAATGTGGTTTTGGTTTTCCACTTTTTGGTAGTGTAGACAGCTTTTTTGGTAATTAGGTGAGTTTAAAAGGGAAAGCCTCAGTTTATTGGTAAGATCATTGTGTAAGGCCAGCTTGCTTTCTGGTGGTTTATTCATGCTGATGAGATGTTAGTGTTTTGGTTTGGTTTTTATAGGGTGTGCCAGAAATGAGAAAAACCTTCTGAATTCCTTATTTCCCTGTTGGTGTCAACTTGCATAGCTAGCAGACTGGTCCTTTGCAACAGAAATCTTAGCTCAGGCATATTTTTAAGCCCAACCCTCATTTTGTAAAGGTAGGTTGGTTTAAGACACTTTCAGTGGCTACGTTTACCATCAAAGTTGGTTCTATTTCCTGAAATTGGTTTCTGATCCTCCTGAAAGGCTGAAACTGTGGTTTTGCCTTTTTTTAAAGGTTGATTTCGGGGAAACTGAACTGCATGCATGAAACTGTAAAATATCAACTGTACAGATAAACTGCGGTAGCAAGATTGTTACTCATATAACCAGCCTCCAGTTCCCTGAATTCCAATTAATTCCCTGCTTCTAGTAACTGGTGACAAACAGCTCACACTTTGGCTATTTTCTGTTGAACTTTGCCAGTGTGGTTGAGGAGAGGGATGAGGGTGGGTGGGAAGCATTGCACTCTTTCTTTAGAACTGCGAGGTAAATTCATTTATTTTATAACTATGGTCTCAGTTGATTTGGGTCAGAGCCATCCTTGATTGCATCATGCATGCACCATCTTCATGTGATAGGTTCTCTGCACACAGTCTATACTTTTGGTGCAGCCTGCACTTATTCAGAGTATAAACAGACTCTTGTAATTCATTCAGCATCCTCTCTCCTGTTTGCAAGTCTGTCTGATCCCTTGCCTATGCATTGAAAGGAGATGTCAGGGATCAATCATCTAAAAAGTAAAAGTGGCAAATGTCATTTGTGCTGCATAAAAAGCAACCCCAATCCTACAAGGTGCTGAATGCCTCAAACTCTCATTAACTTCAGTGGGATTTGAGAGCACTCAGTACATTGTGGTAGGTGCTCACACATTGCAGGATTGGGCCTTATGCTTATACTGGTCATTAAATAAATAAATAAATGATTCTAGTCTCTAAATATCCAGGGTGCCCAAATTTTGTGATACTGAGTGTGTAACTGTCAACTTCCCAGAAGCCTGTGGGCTGAACCGAATTTGCATATAGAGGTGCATACTTAAAAACTCAACAAGAAACAACTGCATTTATATGATTAGCTTGTATTTGTATTTTCCTCCCTGGGTTAATTCCTATCCTTTTTCCAGGAGCAGGGGTTTCTGACAACACTAGATTGGGGAGGGGGAACATATTTGGGGGATCCTGTGCAGGGGAGTCACACCCCTCCTGTGCCATGGAGTTGTGCTCCAAGAGGGGTTGCCTACACCCCAGAGCATAAGAATGATTTAGGGGTGGGCAAAGAAGGGATAAGTGGGGATCTTCAACTAATCACTCCTCCCAGAGAGTAAAAAGGATTAGTTCAACTGAGGTTGTGGAGCAGCTCCACTGTTGTATGGCCTTGGTGAAAGCATTCCTTCCTCTCCAGCTTTAGTTAATTCCCATACCAGCTCCTGCTGGATTCCCTTGCACGTATGTCTATGATCTAATATATTTCAAAACAATATAAAAATACATTACAGAAATGTTAATTTAGTTTGCAAAATCAAGTATTTATGAGAAATGCTAGATTTATAGTTGCCCGTGCAACCTTCATTCTGCCCCCATGTGCATCCAACATGTGCACTGAATGAGCCAGGGTCCTATGGAAAAAACACTATGTGATCCTGTAATTAAAGATCACAATTTATAAACTCAATAGGGCAAATTACAGTTGCATGGACCACTAGATGGGCCACAACTGCAAATCTGGCATTTTCTAACCTTCATATGGTTGGCTTTGTAACCTAAATAATATTCTTTTAATATAACTTTTTGTGCATAATTTCATAGGTTTTTAAGATCAAATTCTATTATGTACAACTAGAACAATTCCACCCCTTTATTATGCATCATCAGCAGAGTTTGAACCCTGAGTCTTCAGCACTGACTTCTGTTACTTAAACAGGATCAGTTACATTAGCCAGATGCAAAAGGCTGTTATCCCAGATTCTGGGGGATGGGCATCTGGCACCATGTGCTAGGCCCCTGGATGCGATCCACCTGTGCCCTCACTCTTCCATTGCAGGGCCAGGAATTGAGGGAGCTCTTGCCTCATGTAGTGGCCAAGTGGGGCCAAGGAGAAACTGAGGCCATATGCTCATTTTAGATGTAAGCACTTTTGTACAAGTAAAACTGTGTCCGTCCTGGAGGTGTCACCGATTGTAACTATGCCAGTTAGACACAGCTAAAGCAATACAACAATGGAGTGTAGCCTCTGGGCAGCTCAGCCAAATTGGAATTGAATTTCCCAGGACAAAGGACTTGGCTATAGGGCCACATAGTGCCCGGCAGGCTGGGGTGTAAGTCTAAGAGCACTAACCAACCCCACGCTAACTGCTGCTGCTGCTCACTAACAGTTTGGTAGCACACTTTGCATACTGCTGTTTGAAATGGGAGTAGCTCAGAGCACATTACAGAATGTTCATGTTTGGCAACAGGGTGCACATGACCAGTTAGTGTGTTGCAGATTTACCCCTCAGCTTGCTGGGCACTAACTTTCCATACATCTGAGCCCAAAGATAAGGCACTTCTGTAGCCTAATGGGTTTCCCCTTGCTGAATGTCAAAGGCCTGCAGCAACGGAGGTGTTAATGTGTCTCCAAGAAAATGCCACAAGAATCTTTTATAACTGAAAGTGTGAGACAACCTAAATATAGCTACCAGCTACCCTTAAAATGTAGAACTGTCTTTATTCCTGTGAATTTTTAACCATACAACACCAAACATATGTTGTTTCTAAGATAATAAATCAGAATAACAAATAACATGAACTCTTGGCTTTTTTGTGTTTCACAGAACCCTTTAAAGAATAAAGGCATTAAAGCAGAACTGTAACCTTCCCCTGGTATTCCAATTTCAATCAACATTTGCGCTTAGTTTATTTTCTTGCTCATTCAGCTGTTGATTTGTATTAGATAAAGTTTTAGCACCATTTGCCTGCCATCCTGTTTTAAATAATAATAATCTCAATGAATACAAATGAAGAAAAAGGAAACAGACTGACAAGTGTCACCCATGGAATCAGTGCCAATTTGTAGTTAGAACAGGACAATTCTTCGTCCAGGGATGAGATAGTCTAGTGGATGGGTCACTGGATTTGGAGACAAGGCCTGGATTCAAGTCCCAGCTTAAGTTCAGGATTCCAGTGTGATCTTGGACAAGTCATTTAATCAACACTTTGCCTTACTGAGGACTGGGCTACACTAGTGCGGGGGTTAGAACTAAGATACGCAACTTCAGCTACGCTATTTGCGTAGCTGAAGTTGAAGTATCTTAGTTCAACTTACCTGGCCATCCTTACAGCAGTGAGTCGACCGCCATAGCTTCCCCTGTCGACTTCGCTTACTTCTCCTGCCGAGGTCGAGTACGGGCATTGATTTGGGGATCAATTTATTGCGTCTAGATGAGACATGATAAATCGATCCCTGATACATCGAACACTATCCGCCGTTCTGGCGGGTAGTATAGATGTACCCTTAGTTCCTCATTTGTGAAATAGGGATAATACTTCTCTACCTCACTGGGATGTTATGAGGAGGGAATCCATTAATAACTGGGAGGTACTCAAACACAATGCTGAAGATCTAGAAAACTGGCTTTGGTTTATGATACCAAGCAAATGACATAACTTCACAGTGTGACTTACACTAGTCACCTTTAAAATGGGTACAATAATACTGATCTACTTCATGGGTTATGAAAATGCATTCATGTTTCCAAAGTGCTTTAACCAGCTTGGTTATATCTGTGTATCAGAGCTAGCCAGAAAAGTTCCCTCTAAACATTTTTTCAGTGTGAAACTGTTTCCCATTTTTTGACAAGATCCAACACATATATGGCAATGTGTGAACTTAAGCCTGTGAGGAATTAATCAGTGGGACTACTCGCATGCTCAAAAGTATAGACGAGTTTAAGTACCTTGCTGAATCAGAACCTATATATCTTTAAGAAAGCCTTCGCTCACTAACACTCTTCCATAATAGCAATACATAGAAACAAATGAAATCCCGCTGTGAAGATATAGAGATACTTGGAAACTGTCTGCAATGGATGTATCCACATCATCAATGATGATAAAATGATGATAAAATCGTCTACTGAGCTAAATCAGATGGCAGAGCTGGAATATAGCTGTGATCAAAGAGGTAGGTGGTTTCCTGCTAAACAATCCTTCTCACTCCTAAGAACTCACTGTGACTCAACTGTTGTAGTCACTGAGACCTCACAGTAGTGTTTCAGTGAGGTATTTTTGCTCCTGGTTTTGCACCTATTCAGAGTGGTACTCATTCATTTCCTCATTTCATAAAATCATAGACTTTAAGGTCAGAAGGGACCATTATGATCATCTGGTCTGACCTCCTGCACAATGCAGGCCACAGAATCTCACCCACCCACTCCTGTATCAAACCAGTGTCTGAGCCATTGAAGTCCTCAAATCATGGTTTAAAGACTTCAAGGTGCAGAGAACCTTCCAGGGAGGAATTTAGGCCATTATTTGTTGCCATTTAAACAGTGATCTTAAGTTACACAAACAAAATGGTTTGTTTGGATCTCTTATTAGTTAGCACGACGGCAAATGCTCCACTTCTGCAAAGGGATCTACATGGGGTAGGGCTTGGCCCATGTGGATCCCTGTGTAGGACACTACATCTGTAAATCCTGTTCGGTTTGAAAACACTTTGGGTCTGTCACTTTCATCAGTTTCACACCAATGTGTCAATGTATCATGGACTAGAAATAGAATCACCCCTGATTTCCTCAAGTGTAAGTGAGAGAAGGATCCAGGCCATGTTAGATTTATGATTACTTTAAAGAGTGTGTGTTGATGAGCTTTCTGAGTGGAAGGAAATTAGCCAATTGGTTACCACATGTTTTCTGATGTAACTACCATTCCTTCAATAACGGAATCTCTTTGGAAAGACATGGTGGAACTCAAGCAGTTGTGCCCTTAGCATTATGACAGAAATAGATAGTCTAATCAGATTTGAAGGTCAGCAGCATTATAGAATGTCACTTGTCTTAAAATACCCATTTTCAACGGTCAAATGTCATGTCCCTATTTTTCTGGGCTCATCATTTTGATTTCTCTTCTGTCCTTAAGCTTTGTCACTTTCATCTTAACTGACAGTTCCCTCTTTGTGCAAACAGTTCTCTGTCTGCAAGGCTTTAAACTACTGGATTGTGGCAGGTAAGAAACGTATATTGCAGATAGTTGCACACAGAGCTGCTGGGAGATTTGTGGTGCCTTTTATGAGCTAAGTTAAAACCAGCCCTTATGCGATGTTCTCTGTTCTCCTCCTGTCCTTGCCCTACCCTGTCCTGTATCTTGTTGCTTCTTTTCACATTCACTTCTTACCCAGCTGATCTCCTCTACTGCGTTTGCCCTTTCCCAATCTTTCTCTTTGCACTTCCCTCCTTATCATCTCACCTCAGCCTGGCCCCTGATTCCCTAGCACTTATGGGAAACATGCTGCTTTGGTGTTCTGTTTTACCCCAGCCAACCTTTCTCTGTGTGAACTAGAACATGGGCATTAAAGTCCCAGTGTCCCAAGAGGTTTGGAACAGTGCCCAGGGGAATTCAGGAACGTGAGGGATGAACAAAGGTTTGTACGGTGCTTCCAGATTCTCAGGTGAAAGGTGCTCTTGAGTATCAACACAAAATAGTATGTTCATTAATAATGAATGAGTGGGAGGTCACTGGCAGCTTTTCCGTCTTGTGGGCTTTTGTGTAGTTTTTTCTATTACTCATTTTTCACACAAGGGAAAATCTTGTCTTGTCTGGCCCTGAACACAGCAGAATCACTATGATGCTGCTGTGCAGAAGGAAAAGGAGGGTGAATATTGAGTCCCACCCCCCTCCACCACCACGGCTCTGCGGGGACGACTTCTGCTGTCAAACCACAGAGTATTGCAGATAGGGAAGGGGAGTGCTAGAGGCAGGGCTTGTGGATCTGTGCCCCCATTAGCTCCACAGCAGTGGGGCTATTCCTGTATTGCAGCTTTGAGGTTGCTGCAGCAGGTATGGAACAGCTTTTCTCCCTTTTCAGCTCTCCTTATGGAGCTCCCAGCCTGTCTACTGGAGCAGTGCACAATGGCCAGAACATGACTCTGAGGGACAGGGAGATCCTGGTCACACTGGGCTGCATGGCTAAGGCAAGTGACTGTTTACATTGCTGTATGCCAAACACTGAAAATCATGTCCAGTGCCCTCTAATGAAATCTGGAACCTGGGTTTCTTATCCCACAAAAGGATTTTCCCCTCCACCCCCAAGCATAACAGCCAACAGGGCCGTGGCAGGTTTCCATAGTAACCTACAAAGCATAGAGGAACAAAATACACACGATTCATTCAAGGCTCTGCGTATGTCCAAGCTCCACTATAGCTGCCGGCGTTCAGGAAAGGCTGTTGGTAGCTGGCTCCTTTCTCTATCTGAACGCAGCAAGAACAGGGTGAAGCAACTGAAAGGCTCTTCAGACAGTGGGATTCTGCTGGGGCAAGCAAGCTGGTGACCCATTCCATTCCCACATATGCACAGATCCCTCCAGTAGATCATCCCATAATACTTCTCCTTATTAAATCCCTGACCTTTCTTGTGTGCTTCCCCAAATTCACAGGAGTGAGACACTTGGCCAACTCAGGTGCATGCCTCATGACCTCTGCCCTTTGCTCTTCTTCAGCTTTTACCTGACTCTTTCATCACAGTCTGTAATGTATCTTTTCCATTTAACGGCGTCTCAGGAATATTCCCTAATCTCTCGCTGTCTCTGTAGGATATTGACTGAATATTCTTCAGTCATTCTTTGCCTTCTAGACTTGAGTCTGCCTTCTCCCACTGAGTCCTGATTTTGCTTATAATCTGACAATTCGTCTGTGACTCCTTGCTAATGAACTTCCTTTATGAAAAGTTCAATCTTGTATTTTGACTCAGGTTAGCAAGGTTTCAGTAAAATCAAACCAGCATTGTCGTTCATGTAAATTCTCATGACGACACAACTCCCACCACCTTCTTTCTCCTCTCTTCTCCCTCCCTGGTTCCCTCTAGTGCTCACAAGCATGTACTGCATTGCCTCACCATGCTCTGTGCAGTAAGGATTATACAGTAGAAGCTCAGAATTACGAGCTCCTTGGGAATGGAGGTTGTTCGTAACTTTGAAATGTTCGTAACTCTGATCAAAACATTCAAAACTTTCAAACATTTACAACTGAACATTGACCTAATACAGCTTTGAAACTTTACTATGCAGAAGAAATAATGCTGCATTCCCTTTATTTTTTAGTAGTTTATGTTTAACACAGTACTGTACTGTTTTTGCTTTCATTTTTTAAATCTCTGTTGCTGCCTGTCTGCATACTTCCAGTTCCAAATGAGCTGTGTGTTTCACTGGTCAGTTCATAACTCTGAGGTTCTACTGTACACCACCTATCTTCTCTTTAATTAATTTAAAAAAAAAATTAACATGCAACAAATTAATTTCAAAGAATTCTGTATTTAAATGATCACTTTAGTTTTTCTCGACAGATACCCAGACCTCTCATCCTCTTATCTGATATGCACACTCACATTTTAATCTTGAACTTGACAAAAGTTGCTAGGCTACATGAAGGGGGGGGGGGGGATTGACTTACCCTTCAGCATTTACCTGGGAGTGGGGAGAGGGGGCAGTGGCTAGGCAAAGCCATGGCTGCCAGGCCTGGAGCATGCTGATCCCCCTCTCCCAAAGGTTGTTGCAAATGACTCTGCCCTCCCTGCATGAAGATGGGGAGCTGTAGCCTGTGGGAGGCACTGTGCGTCTCTGAGGAGCAGTGCAGCTCCACCCCACCCATTGCTACAGGTGGTGGGTTAGTCATTTACATCCTATAGGCACCATCTGACATATGACGTGCCTTATATCTTGCGTTGGATCATGGCTTTCAACGTACATCAGCATTCCTAACCACAGTGACAGCAGCGCAAGAGGGTGTCAGTCATAGCCACCATGCTGGACTCGTTGCACTTGCACTCCCCCATCTGTCTATAAACAGCTGTTGTCTCTTTTCTTATACTGAGATTGTAAACTCCTTAGGGCCGGGACCAGCTTTTTATTCTGAGTTTGTACAGCACCTACCACAATGGGCCCTGGTCCATGACTTGGGCTCCTAGGTGCTACAAATAAATAAATACAGGTGGCAGCTCATTCTCACCTGTTTAGAGAGATTCTGAGATAAGTGCCTTGATTCCACCAACCTAACTCATGTTGAGAGTGGTACTCTGCAAGCCATCAGGGGTGCCAGAATGAGGGGGAAGGGGGTTTCAATGTCCTCCCACATTTTACTGGCAGTAAGGGCAAGCAATGGGCGGGGTGGGGGAGGAGAGGAGCAAGCATGGGTTGGAGTTTGGTGGAGAAAAGGCAGGACCGGAGCAGGACCTCAGGGGAATGGGCAGTGCGAGGGCAGGGTCTCAGGGAGAAGGGGTGGTGCAGGGACAGGGTGGGAGGGGCACAGTTTAGGCTCTGTTGCCCCCCCACACAAACACACACACTTTTAGGGACTGTCTACTGCTCCTGCGAGCCATCCCACAAAAGGACTTTCTCACAGAGTAAGGCACTACTCAACACGAGTAAGGGGGGCAGAACTCTTCATTCAATTAGAAAAATGCACCTACCTGTGGTCTGCTTTTGAGTGAATGGAAATGCAGCAGGAACACAATTCTGTTGGTACATCTACCTCGAATGATCCTGAACAATGTGCCAAGCCAAGCCAAGCCAGCCTTCTTGGATTCAACTCAGCTTCTATTTCTTAAGCTGTGGGCAATTTAGTTTTAGTTTGTGAGCCCTGATTCTGAGCTGTGGCTCCGGTGCAGCCTTAAGGGTCGGTGGCAAAAGGTGTCTTTTTGCCCCTCCTGGATTCTGGGCCTGGCCCATCTCCTGTGTAATTTCGAGCAGCCCCAGGTGTTGCTCTAATTTATGGCAACTATCCAGAGCTACCTGGGGCCACTGTGTAGCCCAGAATAACTAGAGTTTGGTGTGTGCCAGCTACACCTTCTACTGTCATCAATATTCCAACTCCTGCCTCAAGCCAGGCATAGGGGACAGTCATAGATCTTCATGCTGACTCTATTCTGACTTGGAAGAGCTTGTACTGGGGGTATTCCTAGGGGCTATCTCCATCAGCTTTCTGACCACTTCATGCCACTAGAACAGTTTACAGGGGGCAAATTACAAAAGAGAGGAGGGTCAGAGTTTCAAAGACGTTAGGTACAAAATTGTAGACCTAATTTATGCACACTTATTCTGATTATCTAAATCACTATAACAGGCAATTTGAACTCGAGTCATAATAATTGTATATGCAAATTAGAAATGCAACTGCTCTTTCATTTGGATGCACACCTGGGTACCTAATTAGCTAAAAAACTTGGCCTCAATTGCAAATTAGCTGTGCCACAACACTATATTTCTTGCACTAAGCTAAAGCACTCCATTGCACACAGTTATTTTAGCACTAATGCAATTTAGCATATATGTATGTTGTATATAGTTGACAGGGCCTTCTGCTGAAATAGACAGGCCATATTGAGGAGAAAAAGGAAATAGAGAGAGCCAGAAAGCCACTTAATTTTACTTGTGTGTATTTTATATTTGCATGCATCTGTCATCTTCATAGGAAGTTCTCTTTTTACATACCGTACTTTGCAAGTTCCTATAAAAGTCAACAGTATTACTCATTTTCCAAAGAAAACTTTTAGTTTTGTATTTAGATAGTTTACTGCAAAGCATCCTCTGCCAGAAATCATTAGCTGGAACAATTACATTTTCATCGTAACTACTGCTTAGAGCTGGTTGAATAGTAAATCTCTCCTCCCCTGATTCATGCATTTTTTTGCACATAGAGATGCTGAATTTGGACCACCATGACTTATGGGAGTAGTTTGTTCATTGTTCACATCATGAAAATTTGGCAACTGCACTCGCCAAGTTTTCATACTCATTTACTCATTTGACAATTTAGCCTGGAAATTAATTATCATCTTGTTTAAGACATCTATCCAGTTAGATGAAACCATATAATTGTCCTGTATTTTCCTCCCTACAGCTTCTTTGTACATATTATCAATTGTTCTCATCAATGAGCAAGTTGATATAATTAATGTATATTTTTCATTATCTTTCTTTTCACAAAATAATAAAAGAACTTTAATTGAGAAAATAAAAATGTAAAAAAATCCTTTTATTTAGTAGTCAGAAAATTCAAACTTTTTCAATTACCAGAACTGAGGTCAAGTCCTCACTGGATATCACAAATGGATTTTTCGGATATAGGCAGGGCAGGTTCACACAAGATGAAAAGCAGAAGGTATTGGGTGATCATAACAAGGAATAATAATAATAGACACGATTTACATAATGCTTTCATCAGTAGATCTTAAAGCACTTTGAAGAGTTAGGTAAGCATTTTACATGGGGAAACTGAGGCACAGATAATAAGTTATTTGAGAGGAAGGATGGTCCAGGGGTTAGGTTACTAGCCTACGACTTTGGAGACCTGGATTTAAATCCCTGTTCTGCCACAGACTTTCTGTATCACCTTGATCAAGTCACTTAGCCTATCTATGCCTCAGTTTCCCCTCTGTAAAATGGAGATAATAGTACGTCCTTAACTCACAGAGGTGTTGCCAGAATAAATACGTTAAAGAGTGTGAGGCGTTCAGATACTACAGTAATGGGAGTCTCTAACCACGCCTTAGTGGGTCACAACTGAGGATGACAAATTCAGAATGAACTGCTGAGATACAGGGCAAAATTGGTGGTTATTTTTTATAAGATATACCTAGGGTGACCAGATGACAAAGATGAAATATCGGGACATGGGGGGGGGAAGTGGGGAGGTGGTGGTGGAGAGGAAAAAAAAAAAAGGCTGCCGGAGCGCCACATCCCGCCCCCCGCCACCACTGCCACTGCCACCGCCAGAAGCAGGACTGGAGCAGTTCACAGGGTGAGTCCTGGGGGCCACCCCCTCCCTCCAGGCTTGCGCCACCATACAGCTGATTTGCGCAAGCCTGGGAGGGAGGAGGAATGCGGTGTGCTTGGGGAAGAGGTGGGGCCAGGGCAGGGATTTGGGGAGGGATCCAATGGGGGAAGGAGGCCGTGGGGCTGGGGGTGGGGGGCTGTGCCACAGAGGAGGGCAAAATTGCTTGTTTGTCCAGTGTCCCGACCGACGCAGGACAAACAAGCAAATATCGGGACAGTCCCGATAAAATCGGGACATTTGGTCACCCTAGATATACCAAACCAGCCACAAAAGTAAACTTCTGTTTCACCACACTGGCTAACAAGAAAACATAAAGGCAGTTTCCTCAGGCATTCCACTTCTTGTATCACCACCAAAAACACTGGATTCAGAGATAAGTGGTTTTTTACAACCAGTCTCATCAAATAATAGGTTCTTCTGATCCCAAAGGACCAGCCACACACCCAAGTCAATATATAACGTAGATCTTACCCAAAAATGACACCGATGCCAATCCTTTAGTATCTAAAATCTAAAGGTTTATTTATAAGAAAGAAAGAAAGGTGAGAGTTAAAATTGGTTAAAGGACTCAATTACATGCAGTAATGGCAACGTTCTTGGTTCAGGCTTGTAGCAAAGATGGAATAAACTTAAGTCAAGTCTCTGGAGTACATCCACAGGTTGGCTGGATCAGTCAGTCCTTTTTTTCAGAGCTTCAGTTTGTAGCACGGTTCCTTCAGAGGTTAGAAGCAGGATTTAAGACAAAATGGAGAAGATGCAGCTGCTTTTATAGTCTCTTGCCATGCGGCCGGTGCTTCCTTTGTTTCAAACACAAGCCGCCCAGCACATGACTTGGAAGCCTAGTGTTCTGGCCATAGGCATGTTCCTGCATGCCTTACTGAGTCATAAGGTGTATCTGCCTTCTCTCAATGGATCACTTGTATAGCTGATGGTTCTTAATGGGCCAACAAACAGGCTAGGCAGTGCTGATGCCAAACTGTCTGGGGGTGTCACCCAGAAGACTAGCACAAGTTTGAAATAAACACATAAACAACATTATCATATCTGTAATTCTGAGGTTCTACTGTATAATCCTTACTGCACAGAGCTCTATTCCATGGCATATCTGGCCATAGGCGGCAAGTTATACACATTTGCGATGCTCAGGCTCCAGCAATATTCAGGGCCGGGTGCCCTGCTCCAGCAATATTTGGAGCTGGGTCTCTCCCCTCCTGCCTGGATCAGGCCCCGGCCTCCGCGGGTCTCCCCCCAACTCCGCGTCCCTGCCTGGAGCAGGTCCCAGTCCCCGCTTTCCACCCCTCCCCCTGCGTGTCCCCCCACCACCACGCCGTGTCCCTGCCTGACAAAAAGCAGCAGGGGCGCCTCTCCCCTGCCTGCTCTGTGCTCTGGGCAGAACTGCTGTCTGCTGCCCCAGGGTCCGAGTGCCTGCCCTCCACTAATGGCAAAGCAGGCTGCCCTTACCCTGCCCTAGCCCTGAGCCTCTCCAACACCCCAAACCCTCATCCCCAGCCAAAGCCCTCATCCTCCTGCACCCTAATCCTCAGATCCAGCCCTGAGCCCCCCCTCAGCATGAACCCCTCATCCTCAGCCCCACAGCCCTCACCCCACACCTCAACCCTCTGCCCTAGCCCTGAGCCCCCTCCTGCATCATGAACCCCTCATCCCCAGCCAGAACCCTCATCCCCTCGCACCCTAATCCTCAGCTCCAGCCCTGAGCCCACCCCCGCAGCATGAACCCTCAGCATCCTCAGCCCCAACCCTCATCCCCTCGCACCCTAATCCTCTGCCCCATCTGAGCCCCCCCTACATCATGAACCCCTCATACTCAGCCCCACAGCCCTCATCCCACACCCAAACTCTCTGCCCTGAGCCCCCTCCTACATCATGAACCTCTCAGCACCAGCCAGAGCCCTCATCCTCCTGCACCCTAATCCTCCAGCCCTGAGCCCCCTCCTGCATCATGAATCCCTCATCCTCAGCCCTCACTCCTGCACTCCCTCCTATCCCCAAACTCCATCCCAGAGGGTACACCTCTCACCCCTTCCTATGCCCTCACCTCCAGCCCAGAGCCTGCACCTAAACTCCATTCCAAAGCCTGCACCCCTCACCCCCTCCACCCCCTGCCCCAGCCCGGAGCCTGAACCCAGCACCCAAACTCCATCCCAAAGCCTGCACCCCCCCGCACCCTAATCCCCAGCCCAGGATCTGCACCCCAGACCTTCCCCCCACTCCCCTCCCAGAGCCTTAGGCAGGTGGGGGTGGAGTTTAGAGGGGCAGAGTTGGGGGGGCGGGTTCTGGGCACCACCAAAATTTCTACAAACTTGCCACCCATGTATCTGGCTGTGACTAGTGTTCCAGTGTTGGATAGCTGTGGTCACTCAATTAGGATGAACTGCAAAGAATGGGGCAGCCAATCCCCATAAAGCTGGTGGGTATTCCAATACTTACAACTTCACATATGGAAATGATACATGCATAGAGATAGCATAATCATAACCAGCAAAACCTAACCTTGTCATAGACACCTCACTCGACAACCTTTATACAATATTTGCTGCAAATATATAACAATGGTTGCAACAATGATGTAGATGGTTATATTTTAATTATATATTGTCACAGGGTCATAGAAGTACCTCAGATAGGTTTGGGATGGCGCTGTGAGGTCTTCTGTAGGTTGTGAGGAGAGAGAGTCTGGAGCCAAACAAAACTAAACCTTAAAGAAAGTTCATGTTGAGCTTCTAGGAAGGACTGCATTTTAACCCTGTCCTTTGGTTCATCCATGGAACCAACTTGAGCTAATATGAGTAAGATGGGCTATGCGTGATTCCTGAGATACATGGAATGACAGGTAACCCAAATTCAGAGAGAACCCATTTCAGACCCCTCAAAATGGTGTGTATGTGTTTTTTACATTTTGTATTGGTGAATTTAGAAGTTAAAGGCTTTTCCAATCAGATATTTGCTGATTTATTAGTTTCACTCACATATATGCTCTGATCTTAAGGCATGGAGAGGAGAGCGAGCGCTGTGTGCTGCTAAGTGCAACAAATAATCAGGTTGTCCCTTTCCTCTCCCTTGCAGGTGAGCTGCCTGTTGGAGGAGGATTCCGTGACCCAGGATATTCTCAGGGTACATCTATTCTATGATCGAAGGTGTAACTGTAGCGCCGGTAGCGTACCCCACGCTAGCTTTAATCTAGCCAGCATGGCTAAAAACAGTAGTGAAGACGCAGTGGTGCTGGCTTCAGTGCAGCCTGTACAAGCCTGCCCGGTACCTTGAGTACATTGCTAGCCCACACCACTGTCTGTGCCATCATGTCTTCACTGCTATTTTTAGCTGTGCTCTCTAGAGTAAACCTAGCATGGATATACCTTTATGAAAGGGGGGAGGAATAGCTCAGTGGTTTGAGCATTGGCTTGCTAAACCCAGGGTTGTGAGTTCAGTTTTTGAGGGGGGTCACTTAAGGAGCTGGGGCAAAACTCATACTTGGTCCTGCTAGTGAAGGCAGGGGGCTGGACTCAATGACCTTTCAGGGTCCTTTCCAGTTCTAGGAGATAGATAGGTATATCTCCTATTATTATAACTGCAATCACACCTTTG
The DNA here is from genome assembly GCF_025201925.1 of Gopherus flavomarginatus. Taxonomy (NCBI): domain Eukaryota; kingdom Metazoa; phylum Chordata; order Testudines; family Testudinidae; genus Gopherus; species Gopherus flavomarginatus. The sequence continues at coordinate 23,343,931 of NC_066625.1, read as the reverse complement.
ATTGCAATGTAGACATATACTAAGTAGAACTTGTTGCTCTCACACTATATACGCCAGTCCTTGGACAAAGGTGGTCAAAAGGGCATGCAACCATCTTTCAGGCATCTCGGCCAAAACACCAGTGTTCGGTTCCTATGCCTCAGTAATTGATTCTTAGCAAGATTAAGGCACAGAACAAAGTCCTTAGCTGCTTGCTACAGCTCCTCCACAAGGAAAACACTTTTCTAAATTCATAACACAAGTATTTCTTCAAAGACTGAACTGTGGTCACATACTGTACTCCGAAAAAGAACCTGGAAGACTATATGTAACAGCACCACTGAGGAGCACCTGCTGTAACAATAATACTTGACCCTTCTGTAAAGTCCCTTTTTTGTCTACGAAACTCAAAGGCCTTAATTATGAATGAGACCTCAGAGAACCTCTGTGAAGTTGTAAATATTATCAGCCCCTTTTACAGACAGGAAAACTGGTGCACAGGAAAATTAAACAGCGTATCCAAAGTCACACAGCAAATCTGTGGCAAAATGAAGAAAAGAACCTGGTGACTTCCATTCCTGTGCTTCAACCACTAGACAAAAACAAAACCTGGCATATTTCTGGCATGTGGCACGTGGCTTCCTAGCAAAAACATGCAGAACTTTTCCCTTTTCCCATTTTCAGTGCAAAATTAATCATTTTGCTGAAACTTGGAATTAAGTAAAATGTGTGTTGTGTGATGTGTATGTATGAAATGCAATGCACCTAAAGAGGGTGTGTGGGAATCCATGATATTCTGTGAAATGAAAATCATCAACTTTGCACAGCTCCATAGTTCGTTTAGTTTGAAAAATTGTGACAGGTGTGCCATAAAATCAAACACTGGCCAAATGGTAGGGGGGAAAATGCACTGAATTGATGTTGCATGCTAATAAATCCATTTTTAAGTGGTTTAATGTAATTGTATTTCCAATGACAATGTGAACTAATTAAAAGTTTCCTATAATATACTGTAAGTACAGCATGTGTCCTACTGAGGTTAAATGAGTATTTAATCTTAGTGATAACATCCAATAAATGCTAAAATTAGTGATGGGCCTGAATTGGAAACAAATCCAAATATCCCCCAAATTTTGGAGAAATTAGGAAACCAAAACCAAGCCCAGATCTCAATTTGGGAGTTACAGTTCCTCTCTGTATGGGATGAGCCATAAACCTGAATGCAAACAAACCCAAACTTCATGTGGGTCTGTGTACACTAACTATTTAAAGTACATGGCTGCATTGCATCTCTGCTCAAATTCTCTGCTACTCTAGATTAATGGCAAAGCTGACCCAGCCCCCACCTGGGTGAGTGAGGAGACTTGCTGAGCAGCAGAATGGGCATGCCCTCGCAAGAGCAGGAAATACACTGAAGGTAGGTGCACTCACTGGTCTCCAGTTGGCGAGAAAGCGCGAGCTCTTTCACACTTGGCTGCATCACTGCTCACTCATGAATGGGATGGAGCTATGGCTGGCCCAGTTAGATTCCGACCTAGCCACTTGAAGCCTAGTCCTTCTAAGCCATCAGTTCAGTCTGGGCCAGGACACTAATGACAGAAAGTCATTGGTCAGTACATGAAGCAATGAAAGACAGGCACAGGGATAGATTTAAGCAGCAGGCCACACCTTTAACAAAGGGGTGGGGTGCTATAGGTCAACCCCCCTCAGCAGTCGTCCAAGGCAGGGTTACACATAACTAATAACTTGACTCAGGGAGACCCTCTTCAGATTACCCCTAGTACTCAGCTCACATCTGAATTCCTTTGCCTCCCTGCCTGCTCCCATGAGGAGGACCACAGGGTACAAAGGGAGCTCTCAGTCTATGAAGACTTCAGGTCTCCCTCTCTTACGGGCACATGATCCACCAGAAAAATCCCAGCTCTCACTTATCTCTGGAAGCTGTTTCTCTTCAGGCTTTATGTCCTAATATTACTTCCCAATCCTGTTTTTTACCCAACTGTGCCTCCACAGTACTGTGAGGGAGGCAAAAAGCCTACCAGATTGTTGCCAATTGGACCCAGCAGAGAAAAATTCCATCCTGAGCCAGACGGTGGACTAGAGCTAATTTGGCAGCTTTACCTGCTTATCTTTAAAATCTGGATAAAGGAGGAAATACCCAGTGAAATGTGGGATGCCCTGATTGTCACTCTCTTCAAGAAACGGGGTAAAGTGGATTGTGGAAATTATCATGGTATCTCCGTCCAAGCCATTTCAGACAAAGTTCTGATGTGGATCCTTGCTACCCACCTTCTGCCCCGTCAGAAGAAATTTTACTGGAATTACAGAGTGGAACTGTATCAGAGGGGTAGCCGTGTTAGTCTGGATCTGTAAAAGCAGCAAAGAATCCTGTAGCACCTTATGGACTAACAGACGTTTTGGAGCATGAGCTTTCGTGGGTGAATACCCACTTTGTCAGATGCATGTAGTGGAAATTTCCAGGGGCAGGTATACATATGCAGGCAACTAGAGATAATGAGGTAGTTCAATCAGGGAGGATGAGGCCCTGTTCTAGCAGTTGAGGTGTGAAAACCAAGGGAGGAGAAACTGGTTCTGTAATTGGCAAGCCATTCACAGTCTTTGTTTAATCCTGAGCTGATGGTGTCAAATTTGCAGATGAACTGAAGCTCAGCAGTTTCTCTTTGAAGTCTGGTCCTGAAGTTTTTTTGCTGCAGGATGGCCACCTTAAGGTCTGCTATAGTGTGGCCAGGGAGGTTGAAATGTTCTCCTACAGGTTTTTGTATATTGCCATTCCTAATATCTGGTTTGTGTCTGTTTATCCTTTTCCGTAGAGACTGTCCAGTTCGGCCGATGTACATAGCAGAGGGGCATTGCTGGCATATGATGGCGTATATTACATTGGTGGACGTGCAAGTGAATGAACTGGTGATGGTGTGGCTGATCTGGTTAGGTCCTGTGATGGTGTCGCTGGTGTAGATATGTGGGCAGAGTTGGCATCGAGGTTTGTTGCATGGATTGGTTCCTGAGCTAGAGTTACTATGGGGCGGTGTGCTGTTACTGGTGAGAATATGTTTCAGGTTGGCAGGTTGCCTGTGGGCGAGGACTGGCCTGCCACCCAAGGCCTGTGAAAGTGTGGGATCATTGTCCAGGATGGGTTGTAGATCCCTGATGATGCATTGGAGAGGTTTTAGCTGGAGACTGTATGTGATGGCCAGTGGAGTCCTGTTGGTTTCTTTCTTGGGTTTGTCTTGCAGTACGAGGCTTCTGGGTACACGTCTGGCTCTGTTGATCTGTTTCCTTATTTCCTTGTGCGGGTATTGTAGTTTTGAGAATGCTTGGTGGAGATTTTGTAGGTGTTGGTGTCTGAGGGGTTAGAGCAGATGCAGTTGTGGAACTGTGGATTTGATCTTCACAGCACAGCAGCTGCAAGAAAAGTGTTGAGAGCAAAACCGACCACTGTACATGGCTTTTACTGCTCTAACTAAAGCCTTTGATTCAGTGAATCGCCATGCCCGCTGGACTGTACTTTCTAAGATTGGATGTCCTGATAAATACATCAATGTCCTAAAATTGCTTCAAGATAACATGAAGTGACTGTTCTGAGCAACACTGGCTCCCAAAGTGAACCTTTCAAAGTACAAACAGGAGTCAAACAGGGCTGTATTATCACTCCAACCATGGCATTCAGATACTAATTACAGAGATAGGTGCCATATGAGTACCTAAGGGAAATCAGCTGAATTACATTGGAGGAAGATTATCATGTTGCCGTCCATGCTGTAACAGCAGATATGTGAATATTACTCTCCATGGCTCTCAGTCTAACCCATCCTTCGTGAACAACTAATTCACTTCTGAAGAAGGCCAGTCTTAGGATATACCTGCACTAATGTAACAATGTCCTGTATGGCTCACTATACACATGCCTTTGGGATTAAATAGTAGGGCACATAACTTGCAATATAGGTGCAGGCTTTTTTGAATTCAAGAACAGAAACCGAACCTTCTGCCACCATGCTTGCCAGTCAAAGCATGCCAACAACTCTCGTTCTGAGCTGGTGCCATCTAAAGGGCGTCTTCCTAACTGTTATCTATTTACAGCACTTGGCAACTGCAGGAGAGATTTGCAGATACACAAAGGCAGCTACAGTGATTGGTAGCAGGGAAACTCCCTGTATGAGAAAGGAGAAAAGGGCACAACAATAAGTGAGTGAGTTCACCTTAAAAATCATGAGATGAATGGACAGGGTCCTGTGTCTGCTTTCACTTTTGTTCCCTTTGGTTGGGATTTTTTTTTCCTGAGATGATCATGCCTCCAACCAAAATTCATGGCAGTCAATCATGACATTTATAGGAAAGAGAAGAGAAAGTAACTGCAACTGACAGAAGATGTGTGTAATGGTTCACTGAAGAGTGAAGGCATCTTAATGGGTGAAGGCAGCTAATGGCAAACATACATCTGAGGCACGGGTGGGCAAACTTTTTGGCCCAAGGGCCGCATCGGGGTTCTTAAACTGTATGACGAGCCGAGTAGGGAAGTCTGTGTCTCCCCAAACAGCCTGGCCCCCACCCCCTCCCATTTCCCGACCCCTGACTGTCCCGTTCAGAACCTCCAACCCATCCAACCCCCCTGCTCCTTGTCCAATGACTGCCCTCTTCCCAGGACCTCCTGCCCCTAACTGCCCCTCCGGGACCCCACCCCCTATCCAAGCCCCCCTGCTCCCTGTCCCCTGACCCCTAGTTGCACCCTTTGCCCCCTGAAACGCCCCCCCAGGACTCCCATGCCTATCCAGTCCCCTCCTGTTCCCCATCCCCTGACCGACCCCCCCTGCCCTATCCAACTGCCCCCTGCTCCCTGTCCCCTGTCCCCTGACTGCCCCCCAGGACCTTCTGCCCTTTATCCACCCATGCCCCCCCCCCCGCTCTCCACCCCCTTACCATGCTGCACAGAGTGGTAGAACTGGCTTATTGGAAAGCCTGGGAGGTGGGCGGGTGCAAGCTGCACTGCCCACGCCATGGCGTGACTGCAGGGGAGGGAGGACAGCAGGGGAGGGGTCAGGGGCTAGCCTCCCCAGCTGGGAGTTCAAGGGCCGGGCAGGATGGTCCCGCAGGCCATATGTGACCTACGGGTGTAGTTTGCCCTCCTCTGATCTGAGGCATAATGCTGTGACCTTTCCTGAATGAGGACTGTCACACCCACAAGTGACAGCAAAATCAAGCCCACTATGACAGAGGTGTGGATTTTTCACATTCCTGAGAGGCATAGCTATGGCGATGTACCTTTTCAGTCTAGACCAGGCCTTAGGCTTTTCCTGGTATAAAAGTGTCATTAAAATACCACACACCCCAAGCGACCCCCACTATACTAGCAAAAGTTTTAAGTGTAAATCTGTGCCTAAATTCCCCATCTCTAGCATGAAGATCCATCTCTACAATTTGTTATAAGGATAATTACATTAAAGATAGTGAGGCATTCAGATGATGATGATGGGCAATCACTCATTACCGAGTATGATCATCTTCCATGGGAGTTATGGGTGGCTAATAAGGCCAATCCTTGAACCACATGTTCTATTACAATGAGGGCAGATGTTTTCAGGCTCAGCAAAAGGCTGCTGACCATGACTGGAAGTCAGTCTCTCCTTCCTCCTGTGCCTCTTGTCATCTTCAGCTTGTCATCAAGCAAGTTCAAAATGCAGGGGACCATCACATAGGACTTCACTCCATTTTAAGCGATCCTGGGCAGGTGTCTCCCAAGTGTCATTATCAATATTACACTTTTTTAGGTTGTCCTTCAGCAAGTCCTTATAATGCTTCCATTATCCACTCACGTTACGGTACCCTTCTCTTAGCTGAGAGACCAGGACCTGTTTTGGGAGGCAATGGTCTGGTATCCGGAAAACGTGACCAGTCCAGCAGAATTGCTGATGGATGATCATTGCCTCAATACTGGTGGTCTTTGCCTCTTCCAGAATACTAATATTGGTGCACCTGTCTTCCCATTTGATCTTCAGAATCTTATGAAGGCAGTGTTGATGGTGCTTTTCAAGGACTTTCAAGTGTTGTCTAAAGGGTATCCAAGTTTTGGACCCATACAACAGTGTTGGAAGAATAATGGCTTGATAAACAAGAAGCTGGGTGTCTGTTTGAATGTCATGATCTTCAAAAACGCTGTGCCATGAACAAGAAAACGCTATACTGGCACAGCTCTGGCGATGCTGAATTTCTGCATCAATATCTGCCTTGGATGAAAGATGACGTCCAAGGAAATGATCAACATTCTCCAGTGCCACTCCCTTATTTTGATAGATGGGGCATATAATACCTCATTTGGAAAGGGCTGATAGAGCACTTTAGTCTTCTTGATATTAAGAGTGAAACCAACACATGCATAAGCATCAGCAAACACATTCAAGATAGTTTAAAGATCTTTCTCAGAGTGAGCAAAGATTGCATTGTCATCAACGTACTAAAGTTCCACAATAGATGCTGTGGAGATCTTACTCTTGACTTTCAGCCTGATAAGCCTGAACAGTTTTCCATCTATTCTGCAAATGATTTCAATGTCAGCTGTAAATTTTCCAGCAATTAGGTAAAGAATGACAGCAATAAAAACTGCATTTTCATATTTTCTGTCTTATCTATCACTTTCCTAGTGATTCCTAACATTGGTAGCTTTTTTAACTGCCACCGCTCAGTGAGCAAATGTTTTCAGAGAACTACCCAAAATCACTCCAAGATCTCTTTCTTGACTGGTAAGAGCTCATTTGGACACCATCATTTTGTATATATTGTTAGGATTTTGTTTTCTTATGTGCATCACTTTGCATTTAAAAATATTGAAGTTCATCTGCCATTTTGTTGCCTCATCATCCTGTTTAGTGAGAGCTCTTTGTAACACTTTGTAGTTTTCTTGGACTTAGCTACCTTGAATAATTTTGTATCATCTGCAATTTTTTGCCATCTCACTGTTCACACCCCCCTTGTCCAGATCATTTATGAATATGTTGAACAGCATTAGTCCCAGTACAAATTTCTGGGGGACACTGCTATCTACCTTTCTCCACTGTAAAAACTAACCATTTAACCTTACCCTTTATTTCCTATCTTTTAAACAGTTACCGATCCATGAAAGGACGTCCCTCTTGTCCCATGACTGCCTACTTTGCTTAAGAGCCTTTGGTGAGAGACACTATATCCACTGGATCATCCTTGTCCATATGTTTGTTTAACCCCCTCAAACAATTCTGATAGATTGGTGAGCATGATTTCCCTTTACAAAAGCCATGTTAACTATTCCCCAACATAGCGTGTTCATATATCTATCTGATAATTCTGTTCTTTACTACAGTTTCAGCCAATTTGCCTAGTCTTGAAGTTAGGCCTACCAGCTGTAATGGTCAGAATCGCCTCTGGACTTGCCATTTTTTAGAAATCAGTCTTGTATGAGCTATCCGCCAATCATCTGGTACAGAGGCTGATTTAAGTGATAAGTTACATATCACAGTTAGTAGTTGTGTAATTTCATATTTGAGTTCCTTCAGAACTCTTGGATGAATAACCTTGGGTCTTGGTGACCTACGTGATAGTAGCTAATCTGAATCTAATCATATCTACCTATGAATTACTTTGTCTACCACTGTTCAGTCACTTCTATGGTAAAAGTTGGGCAGTATTTAACAATACACTGGAACACTGTACAATAGATTAGGACAGAAAGTGAAACTCACTGAATCCAGCTGGGATCACAGAGTGAATTTTTATAGTTAGAAAGAAATCACATGTTATAGCTTCTCCAAGACACCAGTGATAACAACTCTGATCTTCTAAAGAGTGCCATCCGTTTTTACTGGCCTGATTTTCAGATAGTTAGATGCATTATTTTAGTAATTGCACATAGACGTGACCAGTCATGATTGGAAATGGCAATTTGCAGACAGTTATGAGTGAGTGTGGAGTTGCAATATTTATGTACTGTAGCGGGATGGTCACCTGCTCCTGCCTTAAAAGGCTTAAATCAGGCCTGGGAGAGGGCTGAGGCTGTCAGAGGGCTGCTGCTAGGAACAGCAGCAATTCTCGGCTGATTGGGGAACCAGCCACAGATGTGACCACACCCGGGGCCGGATCTACTGTTTTCACCACTCTAAGCAGTGCGCTGAATTGCCGCACGTGCATTTCTGCGGCAGTGGCAATTCGGCTGCAGCTTCTGTCTTCAGCCGGAAGACAGAAGCTGTGCCGCCGTGGACAGCTGAACATAGAAGCTGCCACTGAATTGCTGCCGTGGAAACACACGTGCTGCCCTAACGGCACATGGACTGCCCCCGCATCCACAGCGGCAATTCAGCGAGCTGCTTGGGGGCAAAAACACACAGAGTGCCGCCCCTTGCAGATTGCCGCCCCAAGCACCTGCTTGGAATGCTGGTGCTTGGAGCTGGCCCTAGCCATGCCCCAACCAGGGCCCAGCTGGCCCTTATAAGAGGGCAGTGGGCCAGGAGTACACAGAGTCCCTCTCTCTAGTGATTGAGAGGGATGGGCCTGGCTGCTGAGCAGGATACCTAGACTGGAGCAGGGCTGGGGAAAGACCAAAGGAGCTGGGGAGCTCCGGCCTGGAAAACCCCCAGGCTGCAGGCCTTGCTAAAGGCCAGAAAAGGTACTGGGGTTGCAGAGGGCAGCCCAAGGGTAGGGAAAGGCAGCAGGTCCAACCCCCCTGTGCTGCTGATGAGTGGCATTTACACTGCAGTCTGCCCCAGTGAACGGGGGCTAGATCAAGCCTGGCAGTAGCCATAGTCTGAGGTGAGGTGGGGATCAAGCACCCCAGCCTGAAAGGGGCACCAGGGTCCAGGAGGGACTCAGGCCCAGCGGCAAGCAGGACAATAGCCTGCAGAGGGCACTCCAGAGGCTGGCAAGCTAATTCCCTGGACTTGCCATTTTTTAGAAATCAGTCTTATATGAGCTATCCGCCAATCATCTGGTACAGAGGCTGATTTAAGTGATAAGTTACATATCACAGTTAGTAGTTCTGTAATTTCATATTTGAGTTCCTTCAGAACTCTTGGCTGAATAACCTTGGGTCTTGGTGACCTATGTGATACTAGCTAATCTCGCCGGCCGAGTTGTTGCCCTGTTACATGTGCAAACTTCTATACTTATCTGCATGCTTAAAGTTCTGACAATCAATCCCCTTAATGACCAGGACCTTGATTCTATATCCAAAAGATGGCAGGTTACTTTTTTGGTTCTCTTCTTTCTCCTTGGTACTGCTTTGGTGGCTCACTGGAGACTTAAAGATGCCCTAATGAGCCCTGAGGACTCTGCCCAGCTGATGTACAGCTGGAGTAATTAGCTCTACTCCAGGGGTCTCAAACTCAAATAACCATGAGGGCTACATGAGGGCTAGTACATTGGTCCGAGGGCCGAATCACTGACACCTCCGCCCCCTGCTGCCCTCGGCCCCACCCCTACTCCACTGCTTCCATGAAGCCTCACCCCTGCCCTGCCTCTTCTCACCCCTTCCCTGCACCCATTCCAACCTCTGCCATGAAATCCCCACCCCAACTCCACCTTCTCTCTTCCCCCAGGGCGTGCAGGAGGGATGAGGGGTGTGGTGGGGGTTAAGGAAGGAGGTTGGGGTGCAGGAGGAGTGTGGCAGAGGTTCAGGGCAGGGGCTTGGGGTGCAGGAGGGGTGCAGCAGGGGGTCAGGGCAGGGGATCGGGGTACATGAGAGGTGTGGCAGGGGGCTCAGGGCAGTGGGTTGGGGTGCAGGGCGCTGCAAGGGGCTCAGGGCAAGGGGTTTGACTGCAGGAGGGGCTCGGGGGGTGGGCTCTGGCCCTCCGGGAAGCGGCTGGAACGTGGGGGAGCAAGGGCACAGGGGTGTGTGTGGGTTGCTGTTGCTTCAGGCACCATCCCCAGCATCTCCCATTGGCCAGGAACGGGGAACTGCAGCCAGTGGGAGCTGCTGGAAGCGGTGCCTGAAGCAACATCAACACACACACCAGCACCTCTCCTCCCCCAGGTTCCGTCTGCCTCCTGGAGCAGTGTGGGGGAACACTGGGGAAGGGCGAGGGGCCTGCGAGGAGCTCGTGGGCCGCAGAAAATAACCTTGTGGGCCATATGCGGCTCGCGGGCTGCGTGTTTGAGACCACTGCTCTACTCCGTCCCTCCCAGTGCCCATGGTGCAGAGAGGGGGTGTGACCGGAGTGCGCTCGGCTCCAGTGATCTCCACTGGTAGGTTAGCCTTTAGGGACCCATTAGAAGATAATACAGTTTTAAGAGACGGAGGCATGGGTAGTGTAACAGGCGGTGTGGCTCCTCTCCTCATCCGGGAGGGCTGAGCCCCGTCAATCATCCATAGGGGTGGGGCCTCTAAGTGGAAGTCCCGCCTCTCAGAGGGTCAAGCGGCGACCTGGAAGGATAAAAGCCGGCCCTCAGCCCTCAGTTGGAGCCCAGCCACCGTCAGGAGCAGACCTGTCCGCGGGAGCTCCTGACTGGGTAGCTGCTGAGGCTGCAGGCCGGTGTCCAGACTGGCCGGAGCTTCCCCTCGGCTCGCTACGACGAGGGGCTGCCAGAGCTTCCCCTCGGCTCGCTACGATGAGGAGCTGCCAGAGCTGCTGCGGCCCCGAGAACCCCCCGGAACAGGCCTGGCCGGACTTCCCGGAGGAGGCCGTGAGGAGCCTACGTGGTGGGACATCCCCGAAGCTGATCCCACGAACCAGGTAGGCTCGGAGGGGGATACTGGAAGTAGCCTGGGGGCAGCTGACCCGAGTCAGGCTGCAGATTTCCTGGTACCCATGGCAGTGTGTTGCGGTCAGGATCCCCACTGACCACCTGCAGCGGTGATCACCACTACTAGGGCCCCGGGCTGGAACGCAGTGGAGTGGGTGGGCCTGCTTTCCCCCTGCCACCCGTCCATGGGTGGCAGAATCCCCCTCCACCGGCCTGAAGAGGCCAGCTAAACTGGTAACTGTGTCTTTGGTGCCCCACTCGAACCAAGGGCTGGGCCCCCTTTGACAGTGCCACTGCTCGGTCCTGTCCCAACAGACCCGAGCAACCCGCACTCCTGCCAGCCTACCCCTGAACCAAAGGGCTGGAGCTGAGAGAACTGTGTATTTGGTGCCCGCCCGAACCAAGGGCTGGGCCCCCTTTGACTGTGCCACTGCTTGGTCCTGTCCCAATGGGCCCGAGCGACCCGCACCCTTGCCAGCCCGTCCCTGAACTAAGAGGGCCGGAGCTGAGATAACTGTGTATTGTTACTCAGCCCTGCAGCAGAGGGCCTGAGCCCCGAATTGACTGTATATTGCTGCTCCACCCTGAGACAGAGGGCCTGAGCTCCCAACAGACCGTATATTGCCGCTCAGCCTTGCAGTAGAAGGCCTGAGCTTCTAAGTGACTGTATATTGCTGCTCAGCCCTCAGACAAAGGGCCTGGGCTCCCAACTGACTATATATTGTTGCTCAGCCTTGCAGCAGAAGGCCTGAGCTCCTAATTAACTGTGTGTTGGTGCCCGCCCGACCCAAGGGCCGGGCCCCCCTTCCCCCTTTGACTGTGCTGCCATCTGGTCCTATCCACAGGGAGCGAGCTACCAGGGCGGTGGGCGACAGTTCTGAGAATCGAGACTCTCAGACGACAAGTCGAGGCCGGTGTGGCTCCCCTCCTCATCCGGGAGGGTCGAGCCCCGGCAAGTCTCGCTTACAGTAGGGATAAGAAAGTGGTAGGCAGCTATTTTCCCCCACTCCCTCAAATGAGCTGAGTGTTGCTCCACCTGCATATATCTCTGATTTAGCGCTTCCAATATACCAGCACCTCCAACAACAGGCTGGGGTACTGGGTCACTAAAAAAGAAAACCAATTCATTTTGAATTACTGGAATGCAAAAAAGTTGCAGTGGCTTGTATCAAGCAGGAGGTCAGATTAGATCAGGGGTTGGCAACCTTTCAGGAGTGGTGTGCCGAGTCTTCATTTATTCTCTAATTTAAGGTTTCGTGTGCCAGTAATACATTCTAATGTTTTTAGAAGGGCTCTTTCTATAAATCTATAATATATAACTAAACTATTGTATGTAAAGTAAATAAGGTTTATAAAATATTTAAGAAGCTTCATTTAAAATTAAATTAAAACACAGAGCCCACTAGACTGGTGGCCAGGACCCAGGCAGTGTGAGTGCCACTGAAAATCAGCTCATGAGCTGCCTTCGGCATGCATGCCACAGGTTGCCTACCCCTGGATTAGATGATTATAATGGTCCCTTCTGGCCTTAAAAGCTATGAAACAAATAAAAGTGATAATTTAGGACAAAATCTACTACAGATTAATTTCTGGCATCTGCAAAAATAATTATCTGTAACCACAGTGTTATCTGTGCTTGCAAAGATAAAGTGTGGTAAAAACAATATCGCTAGAGTATACAGAGCTGCATTAGTAGGAAAAAGAAACTATGTTAATTTCTCTTTCACTAGGATGGTTTCCCGTAAATGAGGCTGTGTGATCAGTGGCTGAGGACTCCAGGTGGGTTTGGTTTGCAAATTCAGGTTCTTGTTTCATTCTCAATGGTTAGAAAGTATCTCTTATCTGAAATTGATATGAGCTTAAGTTGTATTAGACATGTTTGAATTTAAGGACTTGATTTTCATGTCTTCAAACACATAGGACAGAGTGCAAAAATGTGTGCACAATTTCATGCCTAATTTGCACAAGCTTTTCCTCTGATTGTGCATGCAAACGAAGTATTTACATGTATGAATAGCCCGGGAGGCATGTTCTGTCCATTTACCCTTGTGAATAAAGATTACTGCAAGTACTCATAAGAGAGCAAACAATTGTGGGTACATTTCTATACCTGGACCTGCATGTCTGAAGTTTTGCAGATCAGGTCCATTGGCTTCACTTTTGTGATTTATGACCAGGTCTTTATCACCCAGCTTTTCCTTATTCTGTCATTCTCTCTCTCTCTCTCTCTCCCCCCTCTCCCCCACCTGGAGTCAGATCGTTGGCTGGTATGAACTGGTGAAGCACCCTTGGTTTCAGTGGAGCTAAGCTACCTCACACCAGCTAAGAATCGGCCCCTTTGTACTACTGTATAGCTTGTAAGATGGGACACTCAAGAGTCAGTTATCCGTCTAAGCTGTTCAAGGTTTACTGTGTTGACAATACATAGTCTGATCCCCATCCCATCAAATTCTTATTTGACCCTGCCTGTTCGAGACCTAGTGGACACAGATGTTTCCTAATTGGGCTGGAAAGCCTTAGTGAAGTGTTTAATAACAAATGGTGCCCAGAATACAAACCAGTATCTTTGCTTAAAATCATTAAAATCAAGATATAGAAGAGGTTTGTGGCATTTTATATCAAAGTACATTTCTGAATTTGACATTTCCACTTGATTGGGAGATTGTATCAGTAAATGGGCTAGACACTTCCAACTTGTGTCTTAAATGACCGATTTGTCTCCAAAAAATATTGGAAGCCCAACCCCCTGTGCAAAAATGCACAAGCAATTGTGTACTAATTTGTGCAGAGTGAATGTGTTTCTGTGACAAGGGCCTGAACGAGACCTGTCTACCATGTAGATCTTACCTAAGGCCTGTTCTGAGGGATGAAATGGCTGTTCGGTGGTAGATAGGCCTTAGGCAGCCCTCTGCACTGGGGTGAATTTCATCCAGAATTGCCATTACTATACACAGCAATACGCAATATGCATGACAGTAGCCATATTTTAGATATTCTGTTACCAATTTGCATGTGTAAATGCATATAATATAAATAGTAAATGCATTCTAAGGTTAGGTTTGCAATCTCGCTCTCATTTTGCACATAGCTGTATCCCACAGATAGTTTGAAAACTGGGCCTTAAAAGAGTAAGAAGCAGGAAAATTGAGTTCACTGAGACAGCAGTCCTGCAAAGCTCTTAAGCAGACACTTGAACTTTAAGCATGTAAGTAGTGCCATTGAAAGGGCCCTAGGCAAGAGTTTCCCTATTCTCTACCTCAGTTCGCAAGCAGCGGTACATGTACCACTGGGTGTACACAGAGGTCTTCCAGGGGGTACTCAACTCATCTAGATCAGTGTTTCTCAACCTGGGGGTTGCGACCCCAAGGGGGGTTCTGGGATGGGTTTGGGGGGGTTGCAAGGCCACCATTAGGGATAGCAAGCAGCACAATTGCATGGGGTCCACACCACAGGGGCCCCCACAAAGCTAAGTTACATGCATCAGCCCTGGGCAATGGGGCTTGGCTTCAGACAAGACTCACAAGTGAAAAACAGGCTTAAGTATCACACTGAAATGTAAGTACAATATTTATATTTCAATCAATGTATTTAATTATGATAAAATGAGGAAGTAGGCAAATTTTTCAATAATATGGTGCTGTGACACTTTTGTACTTTTATGTCTGCTTTGTAAGCACGTAATTTTTAAGTGAGGTTAAACTTGGGGGTACGCAAGACAAATCAGACTCCTGAAAGGGGCACAGTCATTTGGAAAGGTTGAGAATCACAGCTTGACCTTATTTCCTCTTCACTCATTTGTACTTTTGCACAGTTACTCAGTTGTCCCTTCTACATTTATGCTCTGCTGCCTCCTCACGTGGAATCTACAAACCACCTCACTTCCTTGGCTTTGATTTCTGCTCTTACCTTTTGCACCTGCCGGTAACAACTTATCCCTCATGGCTGGCCTTATGGGTGGGCAACCACAAGAGGCCAGGAGCAGGGTGGGCCTAGAGTGAGAAGCCGTGGAAGGGAGCTCAGAGCAACGTGGGGAAAGGAGGCAGCAGATGGAGGGGTAATGGAGGGGTGGGGACCCCGGGGAGGCAGTGGGGACTGGGTGGGGACAGGGGTGAGGGGGGTGAGCCTGGGGAGGTAGTGGGGGCTGGGGCAATGGGGGGATAGGTAGGGAGCCCAGGGATGCATTAGGGGTCAGAGGCTATGTGAGGGGAACCTGGGGATGCAGCAGGGACCAGGGGCAATGGGGAGATGGATGGGGAGACAGTGGGGTCCACGGGTACCAAAATACAAATTCACCTAGGGTGCCATTTTCCCTAAGGCTGGTTCAGGTAGTTCTTTTAATCTCCATTTTTGTTTCTTCCTCCAGCCCTGTCACTCAGTGAATAGTGAAAGAAGCATCTTACAAAGTTTAGATCATCCAATCAAGGACCAAAAACAATACCATGTGACTTAGGTGACCAATCACACATCTCGAATATTAACTCATTAAGTCGCCACAAGCTCTTTATTAGCATTTGACTCAGTATGCTAATAGACTTCTATAAGAAACATAGTATATAATGGGTCACCAGGGAAATATGTCTCCTACCCCCTGTCTGGAGAAGTTTGAATCCAGGCATGCTCCTTCTGAGTGACCTGTCCGTGACGTTTCACTCCATAGTCTCTATGAAAATATGCTTATGTTATGAATATGACATTGGAAAGGTTATAATTTACTGAATGTGATCATCCAATTTGTATGCCTGTATCATTTCTGCATCTGAAGTTAGGAATACTGACTGTATCTGTATTTCAACTATGCTACTTTGGGTATCACCCACTGCTAACACTTCAGGTACAACAATGGAAAAGGCAGACAGGGCTGATGGCCCATCAGCGAGGACAATGGACTGTGAAAAGAGTTAGCCTTCCTAGGGACTCTCCATACAGCCAGTGAGTCATGGAGGCTGTGATACTACAGAGTCAGGTGGGCTTGTCACCTGATACTAAAACAGTGGCTCTCAAACTTTTGTACTGCTGAACCTTTTCACATAGCAAGCCTCTGAGTGTGACCTCCTCCTCCCCTTATAAATTAAGGAGGCAAAGTGAGGTTTGGGGTGGAGGTTGACAGCTCGTGACCCTCCCTCCCCATGTAATAACTTTGTGACCCCCTGAGAGATCTCAACCACCCAGTCTGAGAACCCCTGTACTCAAAATAAATAAGTAAATTTACCTGGCACTTCTTGTAACTTTCCACTGGACGGGAACAAAGGATTGGGAAACAAAGGATTCCCGCCTTATGTAAATCCTGCTTAAGGGTGGGGAGGAAGGCAAATGTGAATAGGGATCAGAAGCAGTTAACAGGGGAGTTTTGTGAGGAAGCTTAGAGGTGAGCTGGGTGTGGGGGATGGGGAGCTGCCAGTGGGAGCTGAGCACCCACCAATTTTTCCCCGTGGGTGCTCCAGCCCCCGAGCACCCATGGAGTCGGTGCCTATGCAGAGTGGTACATAGATGAGACTTTCCGGGACACAGTAGAATGGTCCCCCACTCTGACAGCCTCTGTGCTGTTGAGAAGGATGAAAGTCCCAGGGAAGGCGAGCATCTAAGTGGAGCAGAGGGAAACAATCCCATAGTTGGGACCCTCCTTCTAGATGATGTTGAGGTATCCTCAGTGCGAGAGGATACATCTCTGGGGGAGGGAACTCCAGCTATTAGAAAGAGACAGGTAATAGTAGGCGATTCGATCATTAGAAACACAGATAGCTGGGTTTGCAATGACTGGGAGAACCGCATGGTGACTTGTCTGCCTGGTGTGAAGGTTGCAGATCTCTCAAGACATCTAGATAGACTTATGCGTAGTGCTGGGGAGGAGCTGGTGATCATGGTACATGTAGGAGAGAGGTCCTAAAGGCCAAATTTAGGCTGCTAGGTAAGAGACTGAATCTTACTTCCAGCCTGGCAGCTGCGCCACAATGCCGTCCAGGACCGGCTGGTGAAGGCCATTGCCCCACACCTGGGTGAGGTCACAGTCAACCACACCATCCCCGACACCGACAGCCTGCTGCGCCCGGACATCGTCATCACGGACGAGGAGCGGAAAAAGATCATCCTCGTCGACGTGACGATCCCGTTTGAGAACAGGACCCCAGCCTTCCGTGAAGCCCGAGCCCGTAAACTCGAAAAATATGCCCCCTTGGCGGACACCTTGCAGGCAAAGGGCTACGAGGTTTACACCGATGCCCTGATTGTCGGGGCCCTGGGTGCCTGGGATCCCTGTAATGAACGTGTATTTAGGGCCTGTGGGGTGGGCCGTTGCTATGCACGGCTCATGAGACGTTTGATGGTCTCTGACACTATCCGGTGGTCTAGGGACATTTACATAGAGCACATCACCGGCCACCGCCAATACCAAGAGTGAGCTGGCGTAGCTCTGTGCACCCATGGGGGGAGGAGGCCTATAAACCCCCCCTACCGAACCATATCCCCTAAAGCCACCGAACTAGATTCCACCATGCGAGGGTCATCCTGTCCCCATTAGCTGGCCCGCTTACTTATACCCATGACGGCGTGTAACCCACTGTATGAGCGATGTACCCTCACTGCTTCCTTACTGCTTCTTGATCCCACCCACCATACACCCCACATTGGGGGACCTTGCAAACTGTATATGTTATGTGCTAACCAATTCCCACATACCAGCGTCCCCCTATACTCTGTATGCTGCCCTCAATGACCAACAACTGACGCTTTGAACTCTTTGTATCATTTTTATTTAAACATTCTCTCACATGCTCCCAGTTTCACGTGCAGGGCCAGTTAGACAGGCAGAACTGTAGCGTCTCAATGTGTGGATGAGACGATGGTGTAGGGAGGAGGGGTTTAGATTTCTTAGGAACTGGGGAAACTTTTGGGAAAGGGGGAGCCTATACAGTAAGGATGGGCTCCAGCTTTGCTGGCACTCAACATTAAAAAGGTTGTAGAACAGTTTTTAAACTAGGGGCTGGGGGAAAGCTGACAACAAAGTAAAAGAAGCAGTGGGAGGCAAAAAAGGCATCCTTTAAAAAGTGGATGTTAAAGCCTAGTGAGGAAAATAGAAAGGAGCATAAACACTGGCAAATTAAGTGTAACAAAAAAAAAAAAAAACAATTAGAAAGACCAAAAAGAATTTTGAGGAACAGTTAGCCAAAGACTCACAGTAATAGCAAAAAAATTTTTAAGTACATCAGAAGCAGGAAGTCTGCTAAACAACCAGTGGGGCCACTGGATGATTGAGGTGCTAAAGGAGCACATAAGGCCGTTGCAGAGAAATTAAATGAATTCTTTGCATCAGTGTTCACGGCTGAGGATGTGAGGGAGATTCCCAAACCTCAGCCATTCTTTTTCATAACACAAGAACTAGGGGTCACCAAATTAAGTTAATAGGCAGCAGGTTTAAAACAAATAAAAGGAAGTATTTCCTCATACAATGCACAGTCAACTTGTGGAATTCCTTGCCAGAGGGTGCTGTGAAGGCCAAGACCATAACAGGGTTCAAACAAGAATTAAATAAATTCATGGAGGTTAGGTCCATCAATGGCTGTTAGCCAGGGTGGGCAGGAATTGTGTCCCTAGCCTCTGTTTGCCACAAGCTGGGAATGAGCGACAGGGGATGGATCACTTGATGATGATCTGTTCTGATCATTCCTTCTGGAGCACCAGGGACTGGCCACTGTCGGAAGACAAGATACTGGGCTAGATGGACCTTTGGTCTGACCCAGTAGGGCCATTTTTATGTTCTCTTCTCCATGGCCTGTCTGCCAAGGAGAAACACTGCTAAAGCCACCTGAAGGGGGTGTGGGGAGAGTCCAGTCTGAAAAGAAATATAACTGGAACTCTGAAACACAGAAACTTTGCAATCATCTGTCTAAAATAACATAGGGTGAGAATTTACATTTTGTAACCCATTTCTTAAGTATATTGAGCTCAGCTTGCATATTTTGCTTTATTTGGTTAGTAATCTGCTTTGGTCTGTCTGCTATCTCCTATATTCACTTCAATTCAACTTTTGCAGTTAATAAAATTATTTCTTGTTTATAATATAACCCAGGTTATGTAATTTCTAACTGGGGGGCGGGCAAGAAGTTGTGCATATCTTCCTCCACATTGAGGGAGGGAGCGAATTTCATAAAACCTTTGGGTTTGTACTCCTAAAAGGGTGTGGGCACCAGAGTGTTGGGGTAAGTCCCTAAGGCCGAATCTTTCCAGAGCAGATCTCTGTCTCTCTATGCAGCTGGGTGTGGTCCTGCCTCTGTGGTTGGCTGGAAGAGGCTTGTGAGCCTAATCCAGCAAGGCCAGGTAAAGGGGGCCCAGGCTGGCAGAATAGGCTAACTCAGTAACATCCCAGCACATCAGGTGACACCTCAAAGTGCCCAAACCCATCACACTGTCTTTAACTATGAGGCCTAGAGAACATAATTTTCAGTATATTTACACAACTCCTCACACACTTTCTGCACAGACATCTTGCAATGAGTATGATTGATGTGATACAAGCTTTTGTTAGGATATAGCTATTCCGACCTGTCTGCAAAGGCCTATATTTTAAGAATTTAGGTGTATTCTTATCACTTAGCTAGTTATAGAGGTATAAAAGAAAGAATCAAAGATCACTGTCTGTGGAATGTCCTTCTCTTACTGTGACAGGCTAAGGTCTTCAGCTAAGATGTAGTTAGGCAGCCATAAGCTGGGAAGTGTATGGTCACATCCTCACATTCCAAACTAGTCACATTGAAATAAGGTGCTAGTGGGCTATTTGGAATACAATCCTGCCCTGATATTTCTATCACCTCCAGAGAAAGAGAAGAGCCTAGAAGATGTAAAAGGAAACTTAGTCTGATAGCATCCTGTCTGGCAAGAACTCACTTATCAATAGACACAGCTGGAAAACCCTTATGTCTGTATAGATGTAGTTGTGAAATCCTCACTTCTGTATTGTTTTGTATGTTTATTTGCATGGTCTCTGTCTGGTTCTGTAATTGTTTCTGTCTACTGTATAATTAATTTTGTTGGGTGTAAACCAATGAAGGTGGTGGGGTATAATTGGTTAAATAACCATGTTACAATATGTTAGGATTGGTTAGTTAAATTTCAGTAAAATGATTGGTTAAGGAATAGCTAAGCAAAACTCAGGTTTTAGTATATAGTCTGCAGTCAATCAGGAAGGGGGAGGGAAATGGGAACAGGGACTGGGGATGGGGAAATTGGGATCATGTTTTGCTAAAGGAGAAAATGGGAACAGAGGATGGGAACAGGGACACAGGCAAGGCTCTGTGGTGTCAGAGCTGGGAAGGGGGACACTAAGGAAGGAAACTGGAATCATGCTTGCTGGAAGTTCACCCCAATAAACAGCAAATTGTTTGCGCCTTTGGACTTCGGGTATTGTTGCTCTCTGTTCATGTGAGAAGGACCAGGGAAGTGAGAGGGTGAAGGAATAAGCCCCCTAACAGCTTTCATTAGAGACTGCACACGAAATTCTTTTGGTGAACCAGGGGATCGCTGTACCACTATGTACTCTTGTGCCCTCTGCCAGATGGCATCAAGAGGTCCTTGGGTCACAGGAATAGGTTACATTTGGGTCATGGTGGGGACAGCAATGAAATTGCCAAGTATGGTAAGGTTGGCTATGCGTGCTGAAATTTCAGCCCTCTCTGAGGTTGGAACTGAGCCAGCCCTTGCACACTCATCTGCAGCACTGTAGGGGCACCTGTCATTGCCTTGGCAGCCATTGTAATCAGACTCCCTGCATGTGTCCCCCACAGACACCACATGCAGCATGCACTACTTTTTTCCTGCACCTAGCTGCTCCAGTAAGCACATGGGAAGGTGTTTTGCACCTGTTGTACTGTATGGGAGTCCTGCAGCTGTTGTCTCTTACCTTTCTCCCCATTGGTTCCTGTCTGATTTACATAAGGAAATATAAGTAGTGCCAACTACGATTGCTAATTTCTGAGAGATCCCATCAATACATTTTTGGCAGCACTTCACTGTGTAAGAATTAGCTTCTGATGCAAGGCTGGTTTTATGTCTGCTACTCATGGTTACACTCCTCCTCCTCCAAAAGTTGCTGGAATCTCATCTATGCAGGGTTATCTCTCAGCTAAAACTCTGGCAGATCCCTTAGAATTTTCATGTCTCACCATACTATTTGCTTGTCTCCTAGATTAGCATTCTAGACTAATCAGATCCAAAGTTTAAAGGAGAGGTAGCAGACTCACATATTAGGGAGGTGGAATGTGTCTGATTGTTAGCTTATTAGCTTGGCACTATTTAAAAGCCAGTAGAGATAAAGATGTCATAAAAAGCTGGAGGCTGAAAATATCTTCCCAAATCTGGCTCTAATATCCTGTCAGTAGATCACTGCAGCATCTTCTGAGCAGTGCAAAAGCAAGGACCAGCAAAGCATTACATTTTACAGTAGTGTGACCGATTTATATTGCACCAGTCACACACAACCACATAACCCAGTGCTTTCACAAAATGAAAACGTGACCTCTCCCACAACCTGTCTGCCAAGCTGCTGTCATCTGAATACAAAGGAAAGGAAGATAATTTAGCTTGGAGCTCTTTTTCACTTACATAAAGTAACTCCTTTTCATGAAGTACTGTTGTCAGTCTTGTTCCTATTGTACTTCATTTCTATAAACCACTTCCTTTTACTGAAAAGGATCTGCAAGAAACAATCCTGTCACTTGACTCTACTGTTTACAATATGGTTTGAGACAGTAAGGCCCAGAGCTACAAAGATATTCAGGTGCCTAACCCCTCCCATCTCTCTCTCCCATGGCTCAATGATTGCTCAACTGTGGATACTTAAATAGTCATTGAGCGAGAGAGAAAGAAAATGACTCTAGTCAGGTGGTTAGGGAATCTATGTGAAGGCGGGAGACCTAGGACCAGTCCCCCAGATACAATCGCTCTTTGGGAGTCACACATTAGAATACCCCACAGTGATTAGCACACTCTCCTGAGAGGTAGGATTTGAACAGGGGTCTTCCTTCACAGAATATCAGGGTTGGAAAGGACTCAGGAGGTCATCTAGTCCGACCCCCTGCTCAAAGCAGGACCAATCCCCAACTAAATCATCCCAGCCAGGGCTTTGTCAAGCCTGCCCTTAAAAACCTCTAAGGAAGAAGATTTCACCACCTCCCTAAGTAATCTAATCCAATGCTTCACCACCCTCCTAGTCAACAAGTTTTTCCTAATATCCAACCTAAACCTCCTCCACTGCAGCTTGAGACCATTACTCCTTGTTCTGTCATCTGCCACCACTGAGAACAGCTGAGCTCCATCCTATCTGGAACTCCTTTTCAGGTAGCTGAAAGCAGCTATCAAATCCCCCCTCAGTCTTCTCTTCTGCAGACTAAATAATCCCAGTTCCCCCAGCCTTGCCTCGTAAGTCATGTGCCCCAGCCCCCTGATCATTTTTGTTGCCCTCTGCAAGACTCTTGCCAATTTTTCCACATTCTTCTTGTAGTGTGTGGCCCAAAACTGGACACAGTACTCCAGACAAGGCCTCACCAATGTTGAATAGAGGGGAATGATCACATCCTTTGATCTGCTGGCAATGTCCCTACTTATACAGCCCAAAATGCCATTAGCCTTTTTGGCAACAAGGGCACACTGTCAACTCACATCCAGCTTCTTGTCCACTGTAACCCCTAGGTCCTTTTCTGCAGAACTGCTGCCTAGCCACCCAGTCCATAGTCTGTAGCAGTGCATGGGATTCTTCTGTCCTAAGTACATGACTCTGCACTTGTCCTTGTTGAACCTCATTAGATTTCTTTTGGCTCAATTCTATAATTTGTCTAGGTCCCTCTGAATCCTATCCCTACCCTTCAGTGTATCTACCGCTCCTCCCAGTTTAGTGTCATGTGCAAACTTGCTGAGGGTGCAGTCCACGCCATCCTCCAGATCATTAATGAAGATATTGAACAAAACCAGCCCCAGGACCGACCCTTGGGGCACTCCGCTTGATATCGGCTGCCAACTAGACACGGAGCCATTGATCACTACCCATTGAGCCCAACGATATAGCCAGCTTTCTTTCCACCTTATAGTCCATTCATCCAGCCCATACTTCTTTAACTTCATGGCAAGAATACTGTGGGAGACAGCATCAAAAGCTCTGCTAAAGTCAAGGAATAACATATCTACTGCTTTTCCCTCATCCACAGAGCCAGTTATCTCATCATAGAAGGCAATTAGGTTAGTCAGGCATGACTTGCCCTTGCTGAATCCAGGCTGACTATTCCTGATCACTTTCCTCTCCTCTAAGTGCTTCAGAATTGATTCCTTGAAGAACTGCTCCATGATTTTTCCAGGGACTGAGGTGAAGCTGATTGGCCTGTAGTTCTTCAGATCCCCCTCCTTCCCTTTTTTAAAAATGGGCACTACATTAGCCTTTTCCCAGTCATCCGTGACCTCCCTGTATTGCCATGAGTTTTCAAAGTTAATGGCCAATGGCTCTGCAATATGTCAACTTCTTTAGCACCCTCGGATGCAGCGCATATGGCCCCATGGACTTGTGCTCGTCCAGCTTTTCTAAAAAGTCCTGAACCACTTCTTTCTCCATATAGGGCTGGTCACCTCCTCCCCATGCTGTGCTGCCCAGTGCAGTAGGCTGGGAACTCACCTTGTTCATGAAGACAGGGACAAAAAAAGTATTGAGTACATTATCTTTTTCCACATCCTCTGTCACTAGGTTGCCTCCCTCATTTAGTAAGGGGCCCACACTTTCTTTGACTTTCTTCTTGTTGCTAACATACCTGAAGAAACCCTTCTTGTTACTCTTAACATCCCTTGCTAGCTGCTACTCCAAATGTGAATTGGCCTTCCTAATTTCACTCCTGCATGCCTGAGCAATATTTTTATACTCCTCCCTGGTCATTTGTCCAATCTTCTACTTCTTGTAAGCTTCTGTTTTGTGTTTAAAATCAGCAAGGATTTCACTGTTAAGCCAAGCTGGTCATCTGCCATATTTACTATTCTTGCTATACATTGGGATGGTTTCTTTCTGCAACCTCAATAAGGATTCTTAAATATACAGCCAGCTCTCCTGGACTCCTTTCCCCCTCATGTTAGTCTTCCAGGGGATCCTGCCCATCAGTTCCCCGAGGGAGTCAAAGTCTGCTTTTCTGAAGTCCAGGGTTCATATTCTGCTGCTCTCCTTTCTTCCTCGTGTCAGGATCCTGAACTTGACCATCTCATGGTCACTGCCTCCCAGGTGCCCATCCACTTTTGCTTCCCCTACTAATTCTTCCCAGTTTGTAAGCAGCAGGTCAAGAAGAGCTCTGCCCCTAGTTGGTTCCTCCAGCACTTGCACCAGGAAATTGTCCCCTATACTTTCCAAAAACTTCCTGGATTGTCTGTGCACTGCTGTATTGCTCTCCCAGCAGATATCAGCGTGACTGAAGTCTCCCATGAGAACCAGGGCCTGTGATCTAGTAACTTCTGTTAGTTGCCGGAAGAAAGCCTCATCCACCTCATCCCCCTGGTCTGGTGGTCTATAGCAGACTCCCACCATGATATCACCCTTGTTGCTCACACTTCTAAACTTAATCCAGAGTCTCTCAGGTTTTTCTGCAGTTTCACAGCAGAGCTCTGAGCACTCATACTGCTCTTACATACAATGCAATTCCCTCACCTTTTCTGTCCTTCCTGAACAGTTTATATACATCCATGACAGTACTCTAGTACTCCCCCTTCTAGGAGGAGAATTGCAGCTGGGTCCCACACATCACAGGTGAATACGCTAACCATTGGAATAAAAATTATAAGGTAGGCATCCCCTCCTCTGGTAATTTTGTGTGGAATGAGCCAGGTGCTGAACTCATTCTTGCAAGAAACTACTTAAGTGCCTAAGGGTATGGCTACACTTACAGTTTTGTAGCGCTGGTAGTTACAGCTGTGTTCGTACAGCTGTATAGGGCCAGCGCTGCAGTGTGGCCACACTGACAGCTACCAGCGCTGCAGTGTGGCCACATTTGCAGCACTTGCAGCGCTGTTGGGAGTGGTGCATTGTGGGCAGCTATCCCAGCATTCAAGTGGCTGCAACATGCTTTTCAAAAGGGGGGGGGGGTAGAATGTGACAGGGAGCGTGGAGGAGACAGACAGAATAGATTTTTGGAGTTGACACTGTTCTCAGCTCCCTGCCTTGCAAGTTCTAAGGACTGTGCCTACTTTCAATCATTTTAAAAGTTCTAACTCCTTTCCCCCACTCCTCTCTCATTCACTAATTGCAAATTATTTACTGCTAAATACCCGTCAGACGAGATCAGCAACTGCTGAACACGGACTTCCCCCTCTCCCCCTGCCGTGTGAGCGTGCTGTTTCTCTCTTCAAGCAAACAGCTGTGAACATTCCAAAGTAATTCCCCTGCCTGCCTCCACTCGCTCAGCAAACAGGAGCTGTGTTTGTTTTTTAAATAAGCAGTTTGGATGAACTCCGAGCTCTCCCTTTCTTCCGGTTTGTTGTGGACAGGAATTCTGGGATACCTCCTTATACCCCGGAGGTCAATAAAAGCGCTGGTGGGTGTCCACACTTGCTGACCAGCGCTGGATCCCCAGCGCTGAAATCGCTACACCCGAGGCTCAACCGGGTGTAAAGCCAGCGCTGCAACCAGGGAGTTGCAGCGCTGGCCGTGCTTTGCAAGTGTGGCCACATCCTAAGTTGCAGCGCTGTAACCCCCTCACCAGCGCTGCAACTCTCTAGTGTAGCCAAGCCCTAAGATGCCTGACTCCAGGCAGTGGGTTTTAATTCGTGAATTGCTAAGCAGAGATAAGACACCTATCTCCAGGAAAGGGGCAGGGCTTAGCACATAACCTTGTCCATGGCATCTCCCACTGGCTAGCTCAGGCAGCTCCTTGTCTAGCATTCTGGCTTTTGTGGACTGTGTTCCTAGGCGCCTCTCTCTATCCATTCATTGTATAGGGAGCCTAGGTGCCCACTTCAGCTTTGTGGATTGCAGTTGTTTCTGTTATTTTTTAAGCACCTAGAAGTTCAGCACCATTACTCTCAATGTTGTAACAACTGTGTCATTTTGTGGACCCCACCTTCAGTGTCTGGAAGTACACAAAGTATTACAGAATCTGCAAACAGATTCTAGAGCTGTAGTCAGGGCCGGTGCAACCACTTAGGCAAACTAGGCGGCCGCCTAGGGGGCCTAATGATTGGGGGCACCTAACAGTCCCCTCAGGCGAGGAGGTGGAGTGGAGGTGAGCTGGGTGGGGGGGTGCATGCGGGGAGGGCTGCCCGCAGTAATGGAGAGTGGGGGAGGCGCACAGGGGAACAGCTCCCCACCCCAGCTCACCTCCACTCTGCCTCCTCCACTGAGCACATAGCCCAGCTCTAAGTCTCCTCCAATCGGTGCCGCACACCTGGGCGCGGAGGAGAATTAGAGCGGTGCCAGCGTGCTCAGTGGAGGAGGCAGAGCTGAGCTGAGCTGGATGGGGGAAAACCCAGGCAGGGTTAGCTGCCGTGAGGTGAGTCTCCCCAGGCAGGGTTAGCTGCCATGGCGGGGGAGGGAGAGGTCTCCCCAGGCAGGGTTAGCTGCTATGGCGGGCGAGGGAGAGGTCTCCCCAGGCAGGGTTAGCTGCCATGGGGGGACGGGATTGGCTGAGTGGGGGTGCAAGGTGGAAGTTTCGCGGAGGGCACAAAATTTCCTTGCACTGGCCCTGGCTGTAGTTAGCACAACCCCCAGGGGATGCTCCTCTGAAGTTCTGGGGCTGGCATCAACAATGTTTCCTAAATCATTTGTTTTGAGAGTTTCTAGGCCATTCAAATGTTGTCATTTTAGCCCACATGTTGGTTGGTCTTATGCATCATGTTTCATCTTCCAGTCACTTACAGGTCATCTGTCTAATGCTAGTATTTTTTTTTTTAAATCAGTGACGAAAGTCTTGGTTGTTTTGAATACCATCACTGCCTTTAAAAGTTGTTTGAAAACCAGTTAGCGTGGCTTGCCCACCCTTTTGGATTTTGGGGGCAAGAAACCGTGAGGAAGAAAACTCAAGCAACTCTTCTATGTAACATTAATCAAGGGCTGGGACACAACTCCCTCGCTTCTATCTGATGGGTATGTTGTTGTTGATGGTCACTACAATGAATTTCTGATCTGGGCAAAAGCGTGATTTTCTTTTCTTTAATTTGCTCCTTCTGCTTGTGAAATGCTGCTTTTCACTTTCAACAAAAAATAGAGGGGAAAATTTAAAGAGGCTTAATATTTCAGCTGACCCTGTGATTGGTAGGTAGTGGTTGAAGGCATATGTCCTGAAAGAATTTACTTCAGGCTGCTTTTTCTTAAAAAGCAAGGCTCACAGTCTCTTCTCCTTTACCCTGCCACCACCCAAGGGAAGCAGTGCCAGTTGTAACTGGGGAGAATTTGGTCCCAAATATCTATTGAACTATATATAATACTTGTCTTTATATTGTCTGAGTTTATTACCCAAAGAATACGATCCTCCCTCACGTTGGTGTCCATGAGAATAATCTTGACCTCCTTGCCAATTTTTTCAAGGCACGATATATGGTGCAAGAGTGGGCAGAAGGTGATGGCTTGCTTATTTTTTTCCCAAGGTTAAAAGCAAAATCAAAGCAACAAGTAGGCTAGAGTAAAAAAACAAAGCAAATAGGAAAAGTTTAACCAATAAATTAAAACAGTTTTGTTGCAACACTCACCCCTCTTTATCCTCTGACAGGAGCCTGCATGTTCCCCCCCTCCCCAGCTCCTGCGAACCCTACCCATGGCGCTTGTTACCGCAGGCAGCATGGGCCGAGCAGCCTCCCCGCTCTAAGGCGAGAGACGCACGGGCATAGCGGCCTGATGCGGCCAGGCCTTAGCGTGTAATGCCCGGGCAGGGCCCCTGCCTGCTCCCAGAGCCAAGAACGCGGAGAGCCATGGCTGGACAGGGCTGTGCTCAAGGCCTTTCTCCCCACGACACTGCGGGGCCCTGGGGATAACCACGTGCTAGCGATGGGGCCGCGCTGCGACCCCCGGCAGCCCTGAGCGCACACATCCCTCCGCCCCCCGCGGCAGCCCGGCGTCCGCCCACCCCCCTGCCCGCCACTGGGGCCTGTGGCGGGAGCCCCGCCCCAAGCGGGGGCGGCAGGCGGGCCCGGCCGCGCTGGGTGCAGCATGGCAGGGGAGCCGCGCAGCCCGCCGGTGAAGGTGCTGGCCGCCCAGCTGAGGCAGTGCCGGCGGGCCGCGGGTGGGCCCTGGCTGCTGGCACGGGAGGAGGCCGGGCGGGGCCCGCTGGCGGTGCCGGTGGTGTGGATGCAGGGCACGGTGCTGGCGGTGGAGGCTGGGGGCGCCCGGGGCGGCTCGGCCCGGCTGCAGGACGAGAGCGGCCCCTTCACGGTGCTGGGGGTGGAGCGGGTCCCCAAAGGGCGGCCATGCCTCAGCGCAGGTACCGGGGGGGGGGGGAGTGTGGGGGACCCGTATCGAGGGTGTGTACTCCCGCCCTGGAGATCCAAACTGTCCGGCGGGGGGGACCCCCCCCGTCCACCGCCATTTGCGGGGGGGGAGCTGTGCCTACCCCGTGGGGTCCCCCACACCAACTGCCCCTAGGACCACCACCCAGCGCCTTCAGGGGGAGGAGCCCTGCTGCTCCTGCCCTATAGGGACCCCCACACACAGGGGGGCCTACTGTTCCTGTCCTTGGGGACCCCCATACACAAACAGGGGGGGCTTACTGTTCCCATTCCTTGGTGGGCACTCCCCCACATGCTGGAAGGCCTACTGTATTGCCTTGTGGGGTTCCCTGCACACACACACCTGGGAGGGTCTACTCCCACCCCATGGGTCCCACACATGCTAGCAACATAGTGATTTCAGTCCTACAATTCACACGAGCACATACACAGCGACTCACCACATGCATGCAAGGGGGTTATACTGCAGAGGATAGGCAACCTGCCAGATGCTTTCAGGCCCAGATCCTCAGTGCACATAATCATACACCTTTGGCTCAGGATTGGCCTGGCTGCCCCCAAACTTATATGAATAGTGCTGTTACCTGTCACACATGCGATTCTAATTTCGCACAGTCAGAGGGCCAGCCACACCTGAGTGTCACTGCAACCCTGAGTGTCAGGGGCCAGGTCATAACACCTGGAGCATGAAGCCAAGCCCTGTCAACCCTGTGTGACACAAGCATCTTCAACCAGGACAGGAGGTTTTGGGGTCAAAAAGTCCTGCAAAAGTTGGGACTGTTGGGAGGTATGTATAATTGTTGCATGAGGGCAGGAATTTCTTCCTACCTGGTGATCAGTTTATGCTTTGAAGCAGGAGGATGTAATAGCCCACCATATATGAGCTAGTGGGACCGCAGATGCTGTTCTTATTCATACAAATACCTAATCATTTTTCTTAAATGTATGGTCTAATTTTGTGACATGGTAAGAATTCTCAGCTCTTCACACTATCAAGCCTTTGATGACTCTTAACATTTTTCTCAGAGGCTCTGCTCTGCCTCACATTTTGGCAAGTTTACAACAAAATAATTGAATAGTTTAAAATGAAATAATCTTGTTTCCTGAGCAAGAATAATGAAAATGTTGAATGTTAATTGCGTTTTGTTTTCTCTTTTTTAGGAAAGTATGTAATGGTGATGGGCTTGGTACACTCCTGCAGTCCAGAGCCTATTCTTCAAGCTGTGAAGATGACAGATCTTTCTGATAATCCTATACACAGGAGCATGTGGAGCTTTGAAGTGGAGGATTTGCACAGAAACATTTCTTAGATGCCGTATATTTTTGTCAGCAGCCTAAGGGACCTGGAAACATAAATGTTTGCTTTTACGCCACATAGACCTCAGCTCAAAGCATTAGACTGTCAAGAATAGTTATAGCCTCATCTAGAGAATACTTTGATAGTCAAATATCTTAGTCCACTAACTAACAGTTTTAAGAGTTATGGACAGGAGACCAAATTTACCATTGGAGAAAATGGGTACAGCTCTATTGACTTCAGTGAATTTGACTGAGATTCAAGATTTAGAGATCTTTATGCTCCTGATAATCATAGGGAGATGGTTCATTCCCTGCACCAATAATGTTTTATGCCAACAGCATGAACTGCATTAACTTTTCAAATAATAGTGGGTATTTCAATACTAGCTCCATTATTATAGCTGTCATCTGTTAGAATGTAGGGTTAGGCAGTCATCGTACTATATTCCGTCCTCCATTTTGCATAATACTCTTGCTCCCAATGTGAATTCTATACCTGGAATGAGGGCAGAATATGGTACATATTGTTGAGACTGTGTTTATGGTAAGGAAATGGTACCTTGGCTCCATGTTTTTTCTTTCAATAACATTCATATCCAGTTTGCTTTGTTTACAAGACATATGTCCTTTCTAACTGTAACTATAGTTTGGTGCCTAAAACTCTGCAGGTACAGCATTCATCCCTACAATATTAAGAGTAGCCTGGTAACAAAACCTATACTTCCAGTAAACTAAACAGAGATTTGACACAGACTCACAGGGAGAAGATATATCTAGGTCCAAAAAGTAAGTACTCTCACCACATCACACAGTAAGATTACCTCAGCCTAATTATGCATCTTTATATTAAGTTTTCTCTGCCTGGAAAGACAGTGTTTTCCAATATACACTCTCTTTAAAGTTACTGTTAAATGTATGTAGTTTTTACCTTTGTTACTTCCTTTTCCTGTAAAGGACAAGTGTATGATACTGCTCTTTTGCCCCCAAAATAATGTATTTGGTCAAGTTTCAATGATAATTCGTGCATCCTAAATAAATACTACATTATCCATAAACTGTAGCTCTGTAGGTTGTGGAGAAAGAGACAAGTTCAACAGTATCAAATAGTTAACAATGTTAACTAACTTTGAGCATATGAAAACAAGCTTTTTGTCTTACTATAAACCACAAAGTGAATTTAAGATCAGGTATTGTACTTGGAATAATGCTTTTTCTCACAATTCTATTTTGAAGTAAATATTGTCCCCATATTTACAGAGGCTCCTTGGAGGGTGTTGATGAAAGCACTGGGATTAGAATTTTGGGACTGCGTACTTCCATCCCTGAGTTTAGTATTTGAGACCATGTCACTTCAGAGGCCTGGGTATAACTAAGGGGTTGTATTAAATGAGACCTTGTTGATTATACGTGAGATTAGCCAAGACAAGTGTATAGAATTTTGACAGTATGGGTTAAATTTTTTTTTTAAATGTTGAGGAAAAAGTCCATTTGTAAAATGTAGCCTGCCAGCAAATTCTCGGTGTCAACATTGTCAGACAACCATTTTTATTTGTTTGGTAGCGGGTCCTTTCACATCTTAGTGGTTCTTAGTCTAAGAACTTGAATTTCATCTCAGAATGAAGAAAAACAAAGTTCACCTTGACATGCATGGGAATTAGATTGCGTGTAAAAAGTTTTGATGAAAAGGGCCAAATTCAAACCTCGTGTAAGGGAGTGCAACTCTGCTGGCTTCAGGAGACTTGTACCACTCACATCACAGCTAAATATGGCTCAAAGACCTTTTACTCATAGTGAGCAAGTACATAATGCAACAGATGTGAGTAGTTCCTGTTCATTAAATGTATATCTCAGAAGCAGTCTTTACTCAGTGTTGACTTAAATATTGCTGTCCTGAATTTAATTAACAATATCTCTATGTCCTCCCCACCCTCCTGTTCATGAGTCAGGGAAGCCCCAGGGATCCTGCTGCCATTCTGGCTGCTGCCAGGGGCAAGCCCTGGGGGTCCTGCTGCCACTCTGGCCTCTGCCGGGGAGGGAGGGGGGGAGAACCCCAGGGGGCCAGCCACTGCTCCGTCTGCCCTGGGACTGCTGCTGGGAGACACTGAGCTGTGGCGGTTCCCACCGCCCCTGGGGCCACTGCTCAGGCATTCCCTGGGTCAGCTGCATCAGCCATTGCTCGGGCAGCCACAGGGCCAGCCACACACTCTGCTACAGAAATCATGGAGCCCTACTTATGAGCAAGCTATGCAGCTCTAGTTTTTGGTTATTAACTATTCTGTTCCTTAAAGTTGAGATTGGCCCAAACTAAATCACTAGATCTGACCACCCCAAGCTTTGAGATGTTCCAGAATCTACATGTGGATCTAAACTTTGTAGTTGGTGTTCTCTACTTCTATAAAAACTCAAAACTGGAGACAAACTCTAGGAAAATTGGTGATCTTTGGCCTAAAGCTATTACTATATTTGACAATTGTTGGCTTGTAGAAGTGGCCTAACTGTAGTGCAGCTTCAGAGTTTCTTTGTAACAAAAAGCAACTTACAAAGTATATTGCAAAGATTTTGTGTGGATATTTTATAATAGCGTTAGATCGTTACACCAGCCTGAGTCGTTGAAACTAGGTTCTTTTCTGGGAACTCAAAACTGAAACAGGTTCCTAAGAAAGTTGAACTTGGAGCATGTTAGCAAATGAACAGTTCTCTCTTTTCAGAACTTGTGCCCTTGCTTCATGTTTATAAAACAGCAACAACCTTGTGTTTTGCTCACTGAATTGCTGTTGACTAGGCATGTGGACAATATGTCCCAAGTTTTATGGTATTGTCTGTGGTACTTGTGTGTGGTTGTGTAACTTATTGTGCAACAATGTGAGTAGTGAAATAAGTTTCCTTCAAGTCTTTCCATTTCCTAGTCCACACAATGACTTTCTTTTTCTAGAGCCTAGGACTCAGAATGGGAATGGGAGGGGTACATATTTGTGCCCATATGAATTTGAGTGCTTTAGGGTAAATAAAGGAAATCAGAAATGGTTACTATATGAGTTGTGGGCATTAGAAATACTGAGTACTTAGTATTTTTCAAAGGGCTCAATACTCTCCATCTCCCTGGAGGGAAGGCCAGTATTGATATGTATGGTTGTTGAGGTACAATGAAGTGAACTGATGTAACTTACCCAAACTGACACAAACTTCGTGATAGAGATCAGTTAAGAAGTCAGGAGTTCCTGGCTCTTGCATTGTGTTCAAACTGCGCACCTGGTCTGACTAAACCACACGCTTATTTGAGAGAGCATTGATATGTTCCTTATGCAGCCTTTCTGCTGTTTGCCATTTGCCAGTCTCATTGGCATACTAAAATACTGTCTTTATGTGAAGCATAAATATGTCCACAATACCTTTTTGCAAAAGCACTTCACAAATCAAGCTGTCCTGAAATCTTCAGTAGCAACTTACATCACTAGTCCCACTCTAGTTAGCAGCTTAGTGACCAAGCATTTTTTAAATATCTAAAATCCTGAAACTGCAGGTTTGAATAGAAGCAGAGTCAAATCCCAGTGACTCTTAAGGGGCATATTCTAGGAGGGCTTGTGACTTCTGAGAATCATAAGATTTCATGTGGTCTGAGTGATGGTTTTTGCTCTGCCTCAATCTGTGGCCGCTGTATGTTTTACTCTTCTTTGTCATGTTCAATAGATGAAATAGAAATGCACTGCTGGCATTTTAGCTGCAGAGCTCCCTAAGCCAATCAACAGGAGGTGCAAGAATGTGTATTTTGCATCCTCCTCCTCCCCAAAGGCTCTGACATAATCCTCTGCTAGTTTGAGATATGAAAGACCTGATCTGATCCAGCTCAGGGTTAACGGGAGCTGCTTTACCATCACGCCACCGTTTCTAGGGGAGGCTATAAATTGCCCATTTAAAAATCAAGAAGAAAACTTATCATGCAAAACAATAACACAAGAATGCTTAAAAAATGATTGGCCTGTTTTGTTAACAGGAATGGATAAGAAAGATATTACAGGTTTCAGAGGTTGCTGCTTTTTAATTCAACAGTATTTTTGTACAGATGTTCACTTTACAAGAAGCACTGCTCAATGGCTACTTATTGGCATCTCTGTTGGCAGGCTCTGCAGAGAATGGAGTAGTCCCTCCAAGACACAGCTGTAGCACATTTATGGGGCAATGTGGGGAAACTTGTGCTGCTCTTGCCCGTGCTGTACTTATTCTGTGGATAAAGCAAGAACGTCAGTCACAGACCTTTCACCAACCCTAAATTCACCAGCAAAAAAACTATTTAAAAAGTAGCTTTGTTTTTTAAATTGGTATCTTGTTTTCAGTAAGTGCATTGTACAGACACTTTTAGAACAACCTGTTTTCTTTCTTGGTTTGAGTTCTATATTAATATCACAGTTTACTTTGTTAGGGTGTTTGGAGAGAAGCTTTTCTGTGTTTGAACAGCAGAGATAAGAGGCAAAAATCAAAAGTTTTCTGTAGAACTTGGTGTTAGCACCACCTCCTGGTCATTCAGTGGCATGAGTGTACTGGTAATACATGTCAGCATAGCTCAGTATGCATGTGTGACTTTAGGTATATTACTGAATGCCTGTTAGCTCTCTCTCATGTTTTACTGATAGGAATGAAAGGGTGAGCATCCATATACCTATAAGGTGGATAGATCTTAGACTCAGAAAGGCTCATGATGGGTTTAGTATTGCCCATCACACCCCAATTGTATATCATATTTGACATTGTTTGTAATAGAAAATGTTGAATATTTAAACACTGATTAAAGAGTAATTTTTTTAATGGTTACAGTTATTTTAATGTTAAAAGTCAGTATGAAAGCATGATGCAGTCTGTTAAACACGTGTTGCATTTTGTGCCAGAAGTGTCTGCACCTTGTACATCACCTAGTATCTTTCCTATCTTGCAGGGGCATGATGTGAGACTTGATTTTTTAACCTGTGGAAAGAATTTTGAGCTTGCCAGATACTACAGGAGAACAGAATACTCCACCACTAGGCTTTTGCTTGGCACAACCCATTTGTCAGTGTCTTGCTTAATCTCCTCTGGGCCTTCTTCCATGCACCACCCTCCTCGGTGGGTACAACCACTCAGTATACCTCCACAAGGCCCCTATTCCAAAGTCCCTCTTAAAGACCTCCTGCCTTGTCATCTACAACTGATGTGTATAAAAAACTCCTCTGTCTACTTGTCTGTATGTCCTTAAATTGTGAGCTCTTCAAAGCCAGGATCAACCTCTTCTTGAATGTCTGGCAGGGGCATAGTACAATGTAGAGGCTAAACAAATAATAATTGGCCTGAATCTCCTTTGTGAGCTCTAACTGCTACTTTAATATAAATACTAAAAAGTATTAAGAAGAGCTCTCATTGTTGCTTTAAATTAATTTCTATCTGACTGTTCTCATTCTCTGTTGCTCTATTTGCTGACATTTCACTTTGTCCTTGCATTTCAAATGTTTCCATGAGTATGATCTCAGCAGGCATATGAGTACTTGGAATTACTAACACAAATTGGCTCATTTAAAAAAAAAACAGATGAAATTTGTATAACAAAGTCAATATTCACCATTTACAAAGCTCCTATAAATCATCAGACCAACTTCCAAATAATTTCATGGCAACCTAATCTTCGTATGTTTAAACCTCATGCTTGCTAGCACCACTTTTTTGATCAGCGTGGGTGGGATTTTTTTTTGTCTTCCTAAAATTATATATAGTATAAAACCATACTATGGGCAGTCTCTCAAGGAGCATAGAACTTGGTTTTTTCTGGGGTGGGGGTGGGGGTGGGGAGAGTCTCTGTCCACACTGGTTAGAGAAACTAGGCTAGCAATGGTCATATTAAAATACCTTAAAAACAGCCCTTACTATAGTTTCAGATATGTGCCCTGATCACAGATCTACTCACAGGAAGTCTCCTGTGCTTGCAAGAACTCCCACTGACCTGAATGGGGCTTCCAGTCTGCCCATGTGGAGCAGCTTTGCAGAATTGGGCCTGTACAGTGGAAGAAGCCTCTCTATTAACATCAAAACTGTATTAGAACCATGATATGGAATTGTTCATTAGCTCTGTGAATGCTGCTTAAATATGATAAAATACATAGTGTACACAGGACCTTAGAAACTAACAATGTTGCAAAAATGGTGGAGCCATAGATCACATCCTGGATTAGAAACTTTTTCTACTGTCAAGCTACATTAGCCATGAAACGATATCCCCATCTATTCTTGGATAAACATCAGGGACAAAGGCAAATCATTCTTGTTTGAACACCTCGTAAGGACAGCACCTACTCTCATCCATTGATACAAGTAACGTGGAATTTGACTGTTTTAGCTAAGGGTACGTCTACACTACGGGATTATTCCGATTTTACATAAACCGGTTTTGTAAAACAGATTGTATAAAGTCGAGTGCATGCGGCCACACTAAGCACATTAATTCGGTGGTGTGCGTCCATGGTCCGAGGCTAGCGTCGATTTCTGGAGCGTTGCACTGTGGGTAGCTATTCCATAGCTATCTCATAGTTCCCGCAGTCTCCCCCACCCCTTGGAATTCTTGGTTGAGATCCCAGTGCCTGATGGGGCAAAAATCATTGTCGCGGGTGGTTCTGGGTAAATGTCGTCAGTCATTCCTTCCTCCGTGAAAGCAACGGCAGACAATCATTTCGCGCACTTTTTCCCTGGATTGCCCTAGCAGATGCCATAGCACGGCAACCATGGAGCCCGTTCAGCTTTTTTTTACTGTCACCGTATGTGTACTGGATGCCGCTGACAGAGGCGATACTGCAGCGCTACACAGCAGCATTCATTTACTTTTGCATGATAGCAGAGACAGTTAGCAGTCATTCTGTACCATCTGCTGCCATTGTAAATTGTCAATGAGATGACGGTTATCTGTCGTTCTGTGCTGTCTGCTGCTATCATAGGTGCCCCTGGCTGAAGTCAGCTGGGGCACAAAGGCAAAAATGGGAATGACTCCCCAAGTCAATCTGTCCTTTATGGTATCTAAAAATAGAGTCAGTCCTGCCTAGAATATGAGGCAAGTGTACTAGAGAACCAAAGAGCACAGCCACTCCGTGTCAGATCCCACAGAAATGATGAGCTACATGCCATTCACTGGGGGTGCCCCGCAATAACCCCACCCGTTGCTTCCCTCCTCCCCAACCTTCCTGGACTACCGTGGCAGTGTCCCCCCCATTTGTGTCATGAAGTTATAAAGAATGCAGGAATAAGAAACAGTGACTTGTTAGTGAGATAAAATGAGGGAGAGGCAGCCTCCAGCTGCTATGATAGTACAGAATCTTTTCTTTACACATGAAAGGGAGGGGGCTGATGGAAGCTCAGCCCCCAGTTGCTATGATGAGGACAGTTACCAGCCATTCTGTACCATCTACTGGGAATGACCAGGAATCATTCCTATTTTTACCCAGGCGCCCCCAGCCAGCCTCACCTGAGACCAGCCAGGAGCACTCACGGGCTGATGATGACGACAGGTTGCTCTTCTTGCAAGCAGTGGACAAAGCAGGGGGCGGCCAAATGATGTTATAAGGAAGCATTGTGCAACTTTAAACGAGTATGTTCCCTAATTGAGCAGCAACATAACAACGTTAACCGGGACGACTTTAAGTGAGGAGTTACTGTACTTGGCACTGGTGAGGTCCTAGGCGGCGTACCGTGTGTCATACTTTAGGAAAGATGTGGACAAATTGGTGAGAGTCCAGAGAACAGCAATGAAAGTGATAAAAGTTTTGAAAACCTGACCTCTGAGGAATGGTTGAAACACCTGGGCATGTTTAAGCTTAAGAAAAGACAATTGATGGAGGGACCTTAGATAAGAACATAAGACTAGCCATACTGGGTCAAACCAAAGGGCCATCCAGCCCGGTATCCTGTCTACCAACAGTGACCAATGCCAGGTGTCCCAGAGGGAGCGAACCTAACCTTCAAATATGTTAAGGTCTGTTATAAAGGTCTATGCCTACTGAAGGTAGGACAATTAGTAATGGGCTTAATCTGCACCAAGGAATCTCAGATGATAAAAAGGCAATTAGCGAACCAAACTATATAAAATAAATACAATCAAATGTCACACTGAATTGACACCAATAAAAGGGATCAATAGAAATAAAAGTTTCATTGGGTTATTCCAAAGCAGGACAGGAAGTTTTACTTACACTATGAATATGTGACTTTGTACACTTAAAATAAAATCAGGCCCAGATATACTCCACCTTAGGCTGTATTTAGAAGAAGGAAGTCCTTTTTTTTTCTTTTTAATGAAAGTTTGGCAACACAGACAGGATCCAATACTGAAATCCCTACTCGGGAAAAACTAGCATTTAAGTCAGTGCCAGTCTTGTTCGAATGAGAACTGCTAGCATTGGCCCAAATGTTGAAAGGTCCCCAACAGTACTGAACTCTTAAGGAATTATATAGCTTAATACTACTAGCTGATTTCACAAACTTCGTCATCGGCCTATTGTAAACATGGTTTGCAGATATTAACTGAATAGTCAGACACTTTTTAAAATTTAAACATATCTGTCTCTGTATTTAGAGAAGTTAATTCCTCTGTGTGTGTCTTACATATGCTATTAGAGATGGAGCCCAAACAAAACTGAATACGCCTGAGATTTAGTGGGTTTAGAATAAAGTCCAGATTCAAATTTTGCAGCTGGGTTCTGTCTATATGCTGGGCAGCCCAACCCCCCGTATTCCCTACTGATTTATCACTAGCTCCTATGAGAAGTATGTAATACAAATGCACACACCTAGAAGTATGCATGCACATACACGTGTACTGAGCGTTCTTTTGACAAGGCTTTATTTATGTGGCCTCATTCACAAATATCTGATGATCTTCCCCTGTGGTCATGTGTAAAAGAATCTTATACTCTTGTAGTTTTTCTTGCTTCCTAAAAATGTAGTTGTACATTTGTAGTCACCAAATCAATCAATCTTTTGTGGTGGCAATGAGTTTACAAATGCCAAATAACTCGTCATATCATTTCATGTATCAAGAGAGCCTCCATTTTCTCATTTCCAAGCCTCAGCAGTGCATACAGCAGACAAATTAGGAGCGTAAATCTAAGTACTTCAATCCTAGCAGCTGCATAATTGCCTCATCTGCAGAGTCCTATCAGTTACATACAGTATATGCTTTTCTTTGCAGTAAACAAGTTGTAAATGGATCATTACATCTTAAATGATTATTTGGACAAGTGTGGTAGTAATTAGCATGGCAATGATTTGTATGTCTGTTTCCTTTAATGTTCTCAACAAGTGAAAGTGATGTAAGGACTTCTTTTCTCCCAAATAAAGGACTGTACTGTACATGTAAACAAAATGGTAATTATTGGGGTCAGTTTCAAAGATTCATATGGCCATTTTTCTGAAAAGATGATTACAGCCTCAAATGTTCCCATATTTGAAGCCATTCTTTATTGCGCTTAGGCAGCATATAATACAGAGCAAGGAACCATGTCAGCAGTAGTAGTAGGTTTTTAATTATCTATCTACTGTAGTCAATAAACAGCACGTACAGTTCAAGAAGGGTGCTGTTATCTATAATATCTGGAAACAAAGAGCCAAAAAGAGCCAAAAAAATTATATGTGCAGGAGAAAGTTGAGGTGTGTTGTAATAATTCAGGAATGCGTTTGATTATATAGAAACCACCTAAAGTTCAATGTGCAGTTATTGATAATCCCTAAACTACAAGATGTATCAAAACATTGCAGTCCTGCCTAACCAGATTGCTTTTCATTTAGCTACTGGTATTGCACACTTATGTTTACAATGGCTGAGGATCAGCACTAGAGCTACAAGTAGGGAGGCAGAGGACAGATGATTCCAAACAATGTAAATGGGAACAGTAGTTGTCTCTTGCAATTGTGAAATGAGCACTATAATTCAGCTGCTTAGAAGAAATGGAACAAGAAGGTAACCAAAATATAGATGGAATAATGGAATGTGCTACTCCATATGCTGTTGGGCACCATCACTTAGATCAGGTGATGGGCCTGATTCTAATTTCTAATTTCCACACCAGCGTAAATCATAAGTAAATCTGTGGAGATTTATCAACCTACAGCAGCGGCCCAATCTTTCTCTAAATTACTCAAGAGTAACAAACATTGTTTCATCTTGGCAGGGACTCTCGTCATGTAAATGGTTACAAACCCCAAGAATCACTCCTTTGAAAGTTTTCTACCTCTGCATTCTAACGAGAGAGCAGCAGAGAGATGGATCTGAGATAACTGATGGTCAGATTAAAATAGTGGTTTTGATAATCTTGGAATTCTAAGGAATACAGATCTCATTTAAAAAGAGTGGAAGGAAGGGAACCTTTTTTGTTTTTTGAATCACAAAATATATATTTTTGATAACATGAATCCAGATAAATTATTCAGAAGAAAAACAAAGGAACAAAGCAAAAAGATCATCAGAGAATTAGAAAACATGGGAAAAATAAGTTTATAATACTGTAAAAATGTTTTCACTAAGCAAATTCAGAGGAAATAAAGCAGCCAGCAGGGAATAAGAAACGGAGGTGGTGTCTGCTCTAGAGAGTTAAAAACAAAAGCTGAAATATAAGCTGGAGGGACAAAACTGAATGGAGATGAGCAAAAAACTATGGAATGGTGTTTCTGTTACTTATAGCCACGTTACTAGATAACATTTGAATGTTAAGTCTGGCATCCCAGGTAAAGTGTTTGGGATGACCAGAAATGAAACTTACCACATTGAGAAGGAATTTCCAAAGGGACAAAATTTCTGCTGCACAAGTGGACAAATGCAGCTGCCAAGTTGCAGGCAGCTTTCAGCTCACTGGAGTCACAAGCATCATACACGCACATGCTGTAGAATGGTTTGGGGTCCACCTTAAACATGAACAGAGTTATACGTAATGTTTCAGTTACATGAAGCAAAGTACACAACTCTTCTAACAGGTTGATGATAATATGGAAATGTGAATAAACCTTGTCTTGGGTTGTCAGCCTCAGCTGCACATGAAAACTTAAGTGAAAGGAAGGTATTTAGACCATATCAATAGTCTATAAAATAACTCTCACAGTTAATTTGCCTATTTGCTGTAAAGAATGAAATCAAGAACTTCAGAGGAATTGACTTTTTTCATTCCACGTCTGTTTTCTGAAATTATTAATACATCTTTTATTATGACTGATTCTAGGGTTCTACTGTATTTCCATATTCTAGACCAGTATGATAAACTACAATGTCAAGCCAAGGTAACATTTCATAGATCAGAGAAATGTATTTATGTGGTGAAGAGTGTGTGACATTTGGATAGTCCTTCTGTGATACTGTTCTGATCACTACAGAGGATGAGTTTCAACTAAACTCCTGATAGTTAAAAGTAATGACACTGTGGAATGTTCATCCTCCCTGCAATCTTTCATAATTCATTAATGCAGCTTTGAAGAGTGGTGTTAGGAGGTTCAAACCTTCCTTCATTGATTCTTAGTAATACTTACAACTTTGAAACAGTTCCTAAGAAGAGAGTGGGGTTCTTGAAAAAACACTTTACAAACGTTTTGCTTAGCTGTGATGGAACACGGTTTCACCTTCTTCTGTACATAGCTGCAGTGACTGCTCACCTGAGAAAATAGGACTAGTCAATGAATAAACACGGTTTTTAAAGCACTAATGCACTGTAAAGCCCTCCATTTACATTGGGAGATATCACTGCAAGCACTATAGATGAAGGCTTGTTAGACTTTTTTTTTTTTTTTAAACACTGCTCTGAATAATAGTTTATTATTTCATTAATATTAGGATGTGCCATGCACTCTTTATAAATGAAACAAAGATTGTATTGTCTTATAAATATTACAGGTTACAAACATTGTTTCCTTTTCCTATTGATTTTTGTGATTCATTAAGGATTTTTTTGTATAGCTGCTGAAACAAGTTGTTGGCTCGCTGTCTTTTTTAATCTATCATTTATAAGGTTATTAAAAGTAGTGCTTTTATTAGGTCCTTTTATAGAGAGAAAACAGTTACTCGGATTCTTTCTGACCACTGCACTTATTAACAAGAGTATTTATAAAGTTTTAAGAGAAAATCACAAGTTGAAAGTAGCAGCAATGACAAACATTTCTGCACAATGAGATGTGGGTGGATTTTCGTGATGCTTGGTTCAGGTCCAAACACAAAGTGGTGATATGCAACATCAACAAAATAAAAAATGAGCAGCATTCAAATCACTGCAGCTTATGCCATGATTTGTTTGGCATAAACATTGCAAATGCACATTTGTGCATCAGATCAGTACGCCATGTGGTCAGGTTCTACTATCTCCTTAAGGAGAGAATTGTAATGTGACAATTTAGCCTCCCAAACAATTCTTTTTCTATGCAGGCATTCAATTGCATGGCTCCTGGCCTGGAAAGTCTCCTGTGGCCTCATGTGCTGCTCCTTTCCTCGCTACGGTTCCTGGGAGAGTTCTGCAGTTCAGGGCTCTCCTGGGAACCGCAGTGAGGAAAGGAGCAGAACACCAGCGGCTCCTCCGGCATTGCTCTGCTGTCCCCAGCCCTGTCCCCCAGCAGGGCTGCTGTACAGACCCCAGAGAGACGCAGCTGCGGGGAAGGGCTGGGTGGTAGAACCACGGCAGAAGAGCTGCTGGCATTCTGCTCTTTTCCCCGTTGTGGTTCCTGGGAGAACCCTAAACTGCAGGGCTCTCCTGGGAATTGCAGTCAGGAAAGGAGCAGAACGTGGGGCCACCAGGCAGCCCCACACCAGCAGCTCCTCTAGTGCAGCTGTACCACCCCCAGCCCTATCCTCCTGTG
Organism: Gopherus flavomarginatus; assembly: GCF_025201925.1. Classification (NCBI taxonomy): domain Eukaryota; kingdom Metazoa; phylum Chordata; order Testudines; family Testudinidae; genus Gopherus; species Gopherus flavomarginatus. Next base: position 23,301,658 of record NC_066625.1, on the reverse strand, counting down.
GAGCTGCTTTACAGACAAAGGAGACCCCGTGTGGAAGGGCTGGGGTGATATAGCTGCGCCAGAGAAGCTGCCGGCATGGGGCCGCCCAGTGGCCCCATGTTCTGCTCCTCCTGTGTCTTTGCAGTACATCATACCAGCTATAAATATCGTGCTGGTATGGCATACCATACCATACCATATCACCCTACTTGCACTGCTGGACAGATGTAAGCTCCATTTCTCTGTCACAGCTAAATACATTGTCCAGCAGGTTATTTCCACTGTATTGTCTCATCCTACCCCTTTAAAAAAAGTCTAATAGTTAGAATGAATTCCTGACTTGGCATATTTGTATTCCTGGCCGTTGCTTTAATGATGTATAACAATGGTACATTATCAGCAAGTCAATCTTTTTATTACTTTTTCTGAACGGGATAGGAGACAAACTGACTGCAAGCAGCACACAGAGTTCAGCTAAAGTCATCTATAGATTCTTCTTGGCGGTGTTCAGCACTCCAAAGATGCTGTGTGGCATACAAATAAAATGTAGCAATCAATACTATAAGCAGAGTCATTATGACATCAACCACTTCAAAAGGTCATGCATGCCTCCATAGCTTATTTACGGTATTACAAAAAGTTTCTTTTATATTGTGTTAAATTAATTATTTTTACTAACTCAGGTTGCCCAGGTGCTTTTGCATTGGGTGCTAATATGTATTCTTAAATAAACGGAAGAAAATTAATAATAAATAAGTAGCTTATTTTAACAATACACCTCTGTCCGTTCCACCAAGATTCTGGCCATATTACCCATATAAGTGTACTCTGCACACTCATTAGAATCCATCTGATTCTCCAATAGCAGAGCAGAAGTAAGATATCTTGAACCCTTCTGCTATTTAGGGCAGAGTTCAGAAGCCTTGAATTGAGTTAGATTGTTGCAGTGGTTCTGGGTGTGGAATTAGGTCATGGTCTTGCAAGTGAAGAGAAAGGGAAGAGCCACAAAGTCTCAGTGGCATCATCTGCGTTGGGTGTTTTTTTGAGTAAGTTCTTTAGTAACTGATGTGGAATGGCCACAGAGGAGTTAATACCAACCAGAGTTGGTGCTCTCAAAGGCAAACAACTTGGCCAGGCACTGCAAGCTGAATTTTCCTTTCTCTGCGTTAGTCCTGTAGTACAGCTTATGAGCTCTGTTCATTTTTCCTGGAGAGAATGCTATCAAATACATATTAACTAGTCGCAGTCTTGGCTTGACTAGCTATAGGCCTCATTTAACTGCACACCTGGGTCCATTTTAGAATTGGGTGCATGTGGTTGTAGTGGCTGAAAACACATTCAGTGAAATTGTCTGTGCAAACAATCAATGTGATGTTACCTGGTCATAACTGATGCATTTATTTGCTTAAACTTTCCAAGAAAATTCACCTTCAGGCAGAAACCAAGCATGGAAACTTTCAGCCCAGGGGAAAGATCCCAAAATTTCCATGCATGGTTTCTGCCTGAAGGTGAATTTTCTTGAAAATGTTAAGCACTTAAATGCAGTTTTCCCCCAAATAAATGTAGGGTGAATATTTTGGTCCACATTTCCAGTATTCTGTGGCTAACTCATGGGTTCCTGCACATTTTCACTGTATGGTTTTAACCCCTTCAGTAAAACAGAAGTTCTCTGTCACATATGTATGGTACAGGTGGCCCTTTGTGTTCCAAGTGCCACATGTGATCTCAAAAGACAGATATCTTGCAACAGTGCTTTCTGATAGCAGTGAGATAGCCAGCATACCTGCCAGCTCCGTGTGAATTCCTGCACGCTACCAGTGTAAGAGTGATTGGGAAACATCCATTCATTTCCAGCTTCGTTATCATTGGTACCAAAAAGACCAGCTGATACACCTGGAACCAAATGAAAACAGAGGAAGATAAAAACAGAGCCACGGGAGAATTCTAGTTTTAAAAGTCACCTCTGGCCTTTTACTATCCTGCCTAATGGAGCTTAGGTGTAATGCAGAGGTAATGAGTTTGGGTTCCAGAAGGATGGTATCCCTTGGCAGAGTAACAGGTTGACGGAGCTACCATGTGTTAGCTTTTCACTCTGCCCTCCTGCCAGAGAAAGGAGCTGCCATGACAGAAGACGTATGTCTATAAAGATACAGGGTGGCGCATTGTAAAGTTTGGGATGGTGCATTTCATGAATGGTGAAGCCATGAGTGGGGTATGTTAACCATACCAAAAGAATGAAGGTTTTGTACCACACATTCATATGCTCTGTTATATCTGACATATTAGACAGCAACTCTCAGACTGGCTTGCGGAGGTGGACTGGCTGGTCACAGGTCACCTCAAGCTGCTATACTCCATTAAAAGACTGGAAAATTATAATAATTCTATGTAAACACTTGCTGCTGTTACTATAGGAACATATTACATGTCTCATCACATTCACTGGCAGTGTCTTGTGCCATCTCCAGGGCTTGAGGGAAAGGCTGATGCAAGACAGCCTGTATTCTGAAACCTGAGGTTTCTAGAATTCAGAGAAACAAATTTGAAGCAGAAGGGAATGGCTATGCTGAATGTTTAGTACTTACCATGATGCCATCCATCCAAGGTAACAGTACAGAGATCATAGTGAAAGTCACAGGAGACAGAAATTCCATTTTCATTCAATACTTCTATTCTGTTAGCTTCTTTTCTCATGGTGATGCCGTTCTTTTCAAGGGAGTGATCCAGACTGAGGCAGTTCTCTTCCATCAGGGAAAAATTGTACATCTTGTATGTCTATTTTAAGATGATGATAAAAATGTTCAGGGTAACTAACTTAGGATGGACCTTGCAAGGTGCTGATTCCCCTGAACTCCCCAATGAAGTTGTACTTTCAAATATGTGGAACATAACTTATGTTAGAAATGGCAACTCCTGGTTACTGGGTCAGCTCAGTTTGCACTTTTGAAAATGGATGATGCCATTTATGCACAGCCCCATGTGGAGGATAGTGTGGAGCTCCTGAGGGAGCAGTGAAGCACAAAGCCCCTCAGGTGGACACAAGGAGTGAGGTACAGCTTGTTTCTCCAAGCACAGGTGCTGTAGTTCTTCCTGGCTTACATGGGCCATGCAAGAGTTGGGGAAAGATACCTTGAGCCTTCCCCATCCCATGTATCCACATATGGGCCAGGCAGAATGTGGTCCAGGATTGATGGTATTAGTTTCTCTTATTGAGGGCTATTCCCTTTTGCTGATATATTAGTGGGATTTTCCTATCCTTGCATTAACTTATGTGAGTCACTGTATGCTAAGTCTGAAGTGCAGATAAATTCAGGCTTTGGCTTCTTTGTCAAAGTGCAGTGATTTCAGTCTGGCATATTCTCTCCTGGAAAGGAATGAAGTTTGAATCTCCCCTCCTACCTTCAGTCCTGGGTAAATATCAATGGTAGTCTGGTTCATCTCCACGTGAAATGATCTTAAACCACTACTCTCCTGGTTCAGCACTATGGTAAAGGTATTGTGAACAAAATCCTTGGCAAGAAGCACACTGCACTTTGATGTCAGATCATATATTCTTCCATCAAAAGTCCTAAAATGCTTGTTGCCCATCAGCACAGCATGATCTAGAGGATGATATTGCAAAAGCAATGTCATTGTGTTGTTCACAGAGCTCAGTGGGTGGCACTTATTAACTGCTTGCCAGAATCAGAATACCACCTTTGGCTATGTGTTCTCTGGAAAACTTTCTAAGATAGCCATCAGCATAAATTCTAAAGCAGTTACAAATTGTCCCCTATCAGCAAATTCTCCAGCAGGAAAAATGCATCAGTTTCCTTATAATTATATACCATGCTGGATCCCAGTGTCCCGGAACTTTGGGAAGTATGAAGACAGGATCCAAAGTTTACACTTGAGCCCATCTCGGTTTACAATTTTACTGCTAAATATACATATTCTTATCCAGGAAGCAGGAATAAATATGAAGGGTGTGCCTCAAACAGAGGAAGGCCAGCAAAATCAGAGATAAGACTGGGACTTTCACAGGTGCTGAGGATTCAACTCCAACTGCAGTCAGTGGAAACTGTGGGTGCACAGCATCTCGGAAAATCTTACATCAGAAGCATCCTTTTAAAGCCCTCCATTCTGGCCAGGTATTGGAGCCAATGAAGCATGAGACACACTGTCCAAAAACTACTGTTTCAGGAAGATATGTTGTCTAGTAATTGTTGGTCAGATGTTCAGTGAGGATTGCTCCTATTAGCAATACTCCCTATCTAATGCAGTCTCTGAAGTGTCTGCAGAGCCATCTTGTGCACTCCGAAGTTAACAGGAGTTATGTCATTGACTTCAATGAAATCAGGATCAGGCCCTCAATATGAGACCCAGATATTACCTCAGCCAAAATGCATGCTCTGAGACCTCATCACAATGGGATGTAGGTAAGATACAGATATAGTCTTCCTGCTCACTCCCCATTTCTCAACATAGTGATGTTATAACACAGCTTTTTTTACGGTATGTAATTTAAAAAATAAGAAAAATTCTCATGGAAATTTGCTGGAGTTGAAAGCTCACAAAAATGGCTTATTTACTGGTAGATGACTGTTACTCCACCAAAATATCAGTCTACATAAAATACTATAAAATGCCATCCATTGAAATATGGTGTTAATTAACAATCCTCTCTAGTTATGCAAAATTCTGTCCGGAGCTCAGAGGGGACTGGGACCAGCTGAGAAATATATTAGAGCTGTCAAGGAACTTACATTCAAAGGGACTCTCCATCATCCTCTGTTTGATTCTATAATACTCTGCTACTGGGTTGATGTTGTAGAGGTCCCAGAGGGGCCTCATTAGCTTTTCTTCAATGAGGTAGTTAGTGATGTTTGCCAGGTCCACAGAGTGGTCTCCTTTAGGCAGCATTGGTAGTTTCACTGCCACTGAACAGTTCCTGTGGGACACAAATGATTCATTCGTGTTGTTACTGGTGTTAAATTGATTCAATGCAGTTAATGTATCAAATGTTATAAAATGGGAACAAAAAGTGCTACTTAAGGCTGAGTGTACCAGAGTTATTCTATTTGTTGGTGGATATTTATTCTCCAAAGTGGAAAAAGCGGGCCATGATAGTAGATGATAACGTACATTGTCAATGTTAACTGGTATAAAGGGTGTCCAAGGATAGTTGCTTGGTTCTGTTCTCTAATAATGTAACTTGATGTGAAAAAAATATGTAAATATCTGTTTAGAAGACTCTACTGCAGGAATACGCATATCCAGGAATACCCATTGTTACCTGGCTGAAAAACTGTACAGGTTTGATAAAGGCTTTCGGATCTTGCTCACAGCTCTGGAAAACTTGGCTTCTGCCCACCTCAGCATCTGGTGTGTTGCCTAGTGGGGAACCAGAACAGCACATTATAAAATCAACCGTGACATTTTTCGGACCAGCCAGAACATTGCCTTGATATCAAAAGACGATTCACAAACACAATCATCCCTCACATTTGTCACTTGCCTGACAGCATGTCATCCTGTTATTTAGAGATAGCTTGTGAATGAGAAGTTAGCCATATTGATATCAGAGAGAAATACAGCCTTCCTATGAGGATCTCATTTAACATGTACCAACACTTCAATGAGTTGATGTGCTACAGTTGCTACTACAGATGATTGAGATCTCTGTTATATGCATTGGTTCTGCAGCACAGACAGCCTTCTTTAAATAGTTTTAGGTATATCTTACCTCTGAAGGTTCCCAAAGCTATTTACAAACTGTAGACTGACAGGAATTACACAGGTAGCTCTGGGGTGGGAAGACAGTAACCGTGTGGACAACAAGCACAGTGCTAGTGGTGTCATTGTGGCCAAAGACACCAGAGTGACACACCCTCTAATATGAAACATGTCACTGAGATACCAGGCCACTTTTTCAAAAGTAGCAAACAGCCATACCCATATATTAGCGGTATATGCACAAAGCAGGAAGAGGGAAATCTACCTGTGCAATTTGCATACACAAAAATGTTGCTTAAAATTTTAGGTGCAATTTCAGTAGCTAGTTTGAGGGCAGGTTGAGAAATATGGCCCTTGATGTTCACACAGAGCAGGCAAAACCTTGAATTTTATTAAGATCTCATGTGAACAGCCCCAAAACAGAAAGGGATCCAATGATGGCATCTACCTTGAAAAGATTCAAGGTAAATCAGCCTGAGTGGGACCTGAACCAGACCTGTATATATAGAGATACTCTTGATATTTCAAAGCTGATGCTTAGACCTGTAAGCTATCCCCTCTAACCCATATAAAAATGAAGCATTGTTTTATACTAACCATATCCAAGCCTGTTTTCATGGCTCTTAATGTCACCTGGATTGGTTCCATTAACCATACATCCTTTACAATACTGGGCACAAAATCTTGGATTTTCTTCATATATGCCTCTGTTTTCTCTTGCCAAACGTCATCCAGTGGCTTCAAAGTCACATCATAGTAGGCATCCTTCAGCGTTGCTAATGGCTCTGAAACAAGTGTGAAACTGACCTTAGCAAATAGATTTTAAAGTGGTCCCCAGCTGTACCTCAGGACAAAATCTTCACTGCCCCAGCACAGGTGGAGGGTGGGAGTGCAAGAGGGAGAAAAGGGGATCTTTCCCTGCACAGGAGATGGGAGCTTCAGTCCTTAATCTTCTCTGCAGGACAGGCTATTGAAAACAGGTATGGCCCTGGTCTGCCTTTCCAGCATCCAGCAGCAGACACTGAGATGGTGGGGAGTGCATGCTGCTTTTTCAAATCCACTGTAAGGAATGTTACATAACATGCTTTCCTCGGGCTCCCTCAGTCTGTTCCTATCTGTGCTGCATGGGCAGAATGCCTCAGCGTCTGGCTGCTCTATCACTGCAGGCTTCCCTCCCACCTCGCCACCCTCCAAGGAGGAGCAAGGGGACAATTTGGTTATTATAACCGAAAGCATAAATACACATTGAACTTGAGTCCAAGGACTAAGTCCTGGTATTGGCAATAGGGGGACAGATCACATTCCGTGACTTGGGTAGAAGTTTTCTCTTGTACCATGATGGAGACAGCTGATAATCACAGATGAATACAATTCACTTGATTTTCCTCTATTAGTTTGACTGCAAATGTCATCCATCTGAAACATCATGCGAACTGCTAGCAATGGAATGGCCTGGCAGCATACTACCCATAGAACAGGTACAGTGCTCAGAATCTAGCTAACACAAGTTCCAACAGGCTAGTCCTCAAGTTAATGGTCCTTTGGTTTAAATGCTAGGGGTGGGGGTGGCATTTTCAGCATGTGCTCCTTCACTGAGGAATCCACTGCCAGTCTTAGGCCTTGTCTACACTACAGGGGGAGACAGATCTAAGTGATAACGATCTGCATAAATAACGTAGCTGAAGTTGATGTACTTAGATCCACTTATCATGGGGTCCACACTATGCTATGTCGATGGGAGATGCTCTCCCATCAACTCCCCTCGTGCGTCTCATTCAGGGGGAGTACAGGAGTCGATGGGAGAGCAATCTATGGGTGATTTAGTGGGTCTAGACCTGCTAAATCAACTGCCAATGCATCAATCAGCCATGCATCTTTCCCCCGGTACGTGGGGCACTGTGGCAACTGGAGAAATGATCTGTGTAAATATGGATCCAGTGGAGTTTGTATAGATATTTATAAATAACCTATCACAGCCCAGAGTCTAGATTAGTGCTTTTTCATAGATCAAAATAAAACCTATTCAGCATCTAAATTATTAGTTTTCTAGCCCCTGCTTATTTCCTGCACGGACTTCACCCTGTGCAGAATACCCCCGTGCTTTAGATGGTTCTGCTTACTTTGCAGTTCATTTTGCATTTGTTGGACAGTGTCTTGAATTTTTTCCAAGTAAAGTGGGAGGTTATTCCTCAAAGTTTGCCTGATTCCACTCTGCTTCCACATCTGAGTGACAGCTTTCCCCCCATTTTGGAGGATTCCAGCAACCTCTTGGGAGGCTTTCAAAGGCCAGCCAGCTGCTTCATACAGGAAATCAATTTGCTGCACCTGCAGTGGGCCCCAAACAAGAAGAAATGTAGACATATGCAGTGATTTTTAGCAAACTTTTGGAGCCTGTTTTCCTATGACAGTAATCAGTGCTTTGGAGCTGACTACCATGTCTTTATCAGCAAACCTCACAGCTTTCCCATAATGCTTTTGTGATGAATGTGGGAATTTTCTGTACTATTTGTATGCACTAGCTGTACGACTCTGTACCCATCAGCTTCGCATCACTACCTATGGGGGGCAGAATTGGTTTTCTCCTTAGGCATGGGAGATCAGATTAGGTATGTGAGGCATACAGCCACTAGAACTGTCTGGGCTGGAATCAACACATTTGACTGGAAGACCCTACAGAAACAATAGGAACTCCAGTGACCAAAAATTACCACTTAGCTGCAGAGGCAGCTGCGGATGTGAACACAGCATGGTTGTGTCTGGAGAACAAGCCAAGAGGTATCAGGTGTCTGCATTAAGAGGAACAGGGTACACAGAGCACTCCTGGAACTAGGAGACAAAGGAGACAAAGCAGGCAAGCATGGGCTCAGGGAAAGTACAGCATGGTAACACCCTGGCTTCCACCAATAGGAACCATATCCTAAGCCAGACCCTCTCATGCTAACCCAAAGACTTTGAGATTCTGCATGCCAGGTGACTAATACGTTGTTAGCTCCTATTGAAGAGGCTGCTGGGTGTAACTGCAGATATATAGAGTAGTGCACCCTAAAGGTGTAAAGAACAAGCCTCCCACAGGAATGTGGCCTGTCTGGGCTCACTGTAGGGAGTCACAGAGAGAGACAGGGATTGCTGGTGCCCAAGGCCCAGTTTCAGACTTGTGGGGGCCATGGGCCTGCCCCTGTGGAACTATGGGGACCTTTGGGGTCTGGCATGCTAAAGGGATCACTCCAAAAGGACTGGCTACAGGCTGGCACGTAGAACAGAGCCTGTGAATCTGTGACAAATTTGTATCTTTCTTGCTAGATTCCTATAGAAAAGGGCTACCTGATTTATTGAAAACCAAAGGTAGGTTTATAGGACCAGATCCTGGAAGGTACTGAGTGCTCATAATTCAACTAAAGCCTCTGGGAGCTGAGGTGGGTCAACATTCCTTAGGGTTTGTTACAAAGACATGGAACCTTTATAAGGCTGGAGTGTGCTTTTCCTTTATATGAACAGCAGTGTCCACAAAGGATGAACCATTTAATAGTTCAAATTAAACAAAACAACAAGAGTTAATACAATGATGTTTAATTTGTATTAATGACTGTGACCGAAAGCACCAAAAGACCTGTATTCACACCATACACACTATTGTCATAATCTTTGTACAAAATATACCTTGTGAGATATCATTTGAAAACTAATAATTCACTGACTAATAATATGATGGTGAAATGCAGGCAGCAAAATTATATGTAAAGTTATAATTCCCCCATATAACATTGTTAGCGTATATTCAAACTCATGTAGCCCTGACTAGGCAGAAGTTGTTAAACAGTCTGTCCTAAACAAAGGCAAGTGTGTTTACCTCAGTTTACATATAAGTAGTAAACAGAGTCCCTGAGACAGCAAGAGAGGGTAAATCAGTTTTGCAAAGATAAAGGAAAAGCTGATGCCTCTAGCCAGGTGTCATCGATGTTGACTGTAAATCACCAGTTAAGTAGCCATTCTTTGGTAGTGAAGGGAAGGCAGGAACAGATTGATCTGAATTTTAACAAATAAGATGGAACATCTTTCACCACGAGCCTCCATGTCTCAGTCTTCATAGCGGGAAGGAACTTTATCTTGGGGGTAACCCTCAGGAAAATGCATTTCAAAGGTGGACTGGACTATAAAAGTGAGGGGCAAAACCACCCCAGGTAGTCTGTGTCTCTTGTTTCTCTTTCTCTCCCCCACTGAAGACGACAAAGGGATCAGCCTGTTGACTTTGGAAGGGATCCTGACATGAAAATTTGCTGGAAACACATGGCAAGGATTTTACCTGGAACCAAGAGTAGTTTAAGTTTTAGCTACTAGAAAATGTTCTCTCTATTTCTCTTGTAACCATTTTTTACTTTAATACTCTGTACTTGCACTCACTTAAAATCTCTCTCTTTGTAATTAAATGAATTTGTTTTGTTTTTATTCAAAACTAATCCAGTGTTGTGTTCAAACTGAACTGTTTGGGTAACTCCAGTTAAAGGAGCAAGCTGCTGGATATTGTCCCCTTACAGGGGCAATGGACCTCTAATATCTGAACTGCCCAGGAGAGGACTAGACTGCGCAGAACACAATTTTTTGGGACAATTTGGGACTGGGAGTGAGTTGGGATCACCCTGCAAGTAGTAACCAAGGCTGGTGGAAGCAGAGTGTGAATGACAGGCTGCTGGGATCGAGCTGTTGATCCAGAACTGCAGCTATACACAGACCCTCAGTCTGTTACCTACATGCTGTTAGGCTGTTTGTGAGCTGACTAGCTTTGGAGCTACACCAGCAAAGCATTGAGAGACACCCAAGGTTGCAGGGCAGGTGGTGAGACAACCCCTCACTGGTCTGGACTGCACCCCACAATGACTCCTTCCCAGAGAATAGCAAGGATGGTTCTTGCACAGAATTTCATGGTGCTCTTGGGTATACCGCATGACAGAATGGAACCATCCTGCATTAGGTGATTTAGCCATTTCTAAGATGTTAATCTTTAAGCCAACTGGTCATGTTCATTACTTACTGATCTCCTGAATTTCAAAACAGATTCATCAAACTTCTTGATCTTCTCCATGAGTTTGGCTTTAAGGTGGGACCCAATTTCGTTAAGTTTATTCTGTGAAAATATGAAATATCAGGATTTTATGATTTAGGAACCACTTGTGCTGGGCCAAAATCAATAAGAGTCTAGTCAAACTCCAGCAGAGCCCCCTGGTTGTTGAACTTCCAGTGGGGAAACAAGCTGCACATTGCTCCAAAAGGGTGCAGCCTGGGCTAGAAAGGGGAACAGGAGATATTTGCTGACTCCACAGCTCTCTGAAGATTCTCCTTCTTGCAGCACTCCTAGGGAGCCCTGGTGAGAGTTCAGAGTGGGAACTGAACTAGGATTCAGGAAACCTGGGTTCTATTTCTGCTGGATGACATTGGGAAATTGCTTCCCTCTCCCCTTTTGTCTGTCTCTTCTGTTTATACTATCAGCTCTTTGGGGGCAGGGTCTGACTCTTACTATGTTTGTACCTAGCACAAAGAGGCCCCAGCTGAGATCAGGGCCCCTGGGTGCTATTGTGATACATATAATCTCCACCCCTCCCCCAATGGATAGCACACAGGAGGCTGCAGCAGAAACTCTACCCGCCCTCCACGGGAGTGAATCTTGCAATGCAAGGGGCCTTGCCAGTGCAGTAAGGCATGTTTTCCATATCTCTGCCGAATCTGGCCCACTATCTTCTTACAGTAACATTGTCACACATGTTCTATACTCTCCCTGTGGTCTGAGCACAGAGTTCTGTAGGATTTTTATGCGGTGACAGCATCCTTACTGTCTAGCTCTAGGTGAGTTGATCTTTTCAACTCCACTTTTTGCAAGACCCACCCAAATGTTGATTCATCCCAGATATAAAAATGGTAGCATAATGTACATTGTTATCAGGGGAGAATCCCAAACACCTCTAATGTGCCATGTTATTGGATACAATCCATAAATGAAACCCATCTGGAGGATGTTCCACTAATTTGATGAGGTAAGACAGAGATGGGCAAACTACAGCCCGTGAGCAAACTACGGCCTGCGGCCCCCAAGCTCCTGGCCCAGGAGGCTAGCCCTAGTCCCTCCTCCACAGCTCCCCTTCCCCCACAGCCTCAGCTCACTCTGCCACTGGCGCAATGCTGTGGGCAGCAGGGCTGCGAGCTCCTAGGGCAGTGCAACTGCAGAGCCTGGCCTAACCCCGTCTCTGTGCTGCGCGGTTGCAGCGCAGTCCAGTTCCAGCCGGGTGATGCGGCTGTGGTGCCACCAGCCACTGGTGCTCCAGGCAGCGCAGTAAGAGGGCACAGAGCAGGGGGGGTTGGATAGAGGGCAGGGGAGTTAGGGGTGGTGGTGTGGATAGGGGTCGGGGGGAACAGGGGGTTGAATGGAGTCAGGGCAGGGGTCCTAGGGGGGCAGTCAGGAAGGAGGGGGGGTTGGATGGGATGGCAGGGGGAAGTCAGGGGCAGGGATTCCAGAGGCAGTCAGGGGACAGGGAGAAGGGATGGTTGGATGGGTTAGGAGTCCCAGGAAGGCTGTCAGGAATGAGAGGAGGGGTTGGATAGGGTGGCAGGGATCCAGGGGTGGTCAGGGGACAGGGAGCAGGGGTGTGTGGATGGGGAAGGGGTCCCCGGGGGGGGCATCAGGGAACAGAGGGGGCAGATAGGAGGTGGGGGCTAGGCCACAACCCCCTCCCCTAACTGGCCCTCCATACAATTTACGAAACCTGATGTGGCCCTCATGCCAGAAAGTTTTCCCATCCCTGGGTTAAGAAAATATTCTGTAGCTCAAAATGCAGCACTACTATCAACTGCTGCTAAAGGCATCTCACCTCAACTTTAACTACTGGATCTCCACAACCATGAGCCACCAAACTCAAGCTCTGATTAACTGCAGTGAAGATCAATTGTCCCATCCTTTCTTGCCTTATGCCATTAACACTGAGATAAGCATTAACGGTAGCCATCTGTTGTCCATCAGTACATGCAGTGAGCTCTACTCCTTCCTCCAAGTCCCCTGGGAGAGTAAAAGGAGATATACATTTGCCCAGACAACATTGCCAGGCATTGGTGTTTTAAAGCCAGCTTTATAATTAATTGAATAGAGCGGTATTTATGCAATAGCTAGAGGGGTTATGTCCTTGCAGAGAGAAGCAAGGACTAACTAGGAGAAATGTCAAATCAGCTTCATTATTAGGATTTCTCCCGTTGTGTAACTTGTATCTACTATACACAAAAAACGTGCAGGCTTTTTGAAGCATTGGATTAATATAATAAGCTGGTGACATTCTTCTCAGATCTCCATAATGAGTCTTGTGCTCTCCCTTGGACTTCCACAGGCTTTCACTGCTGGAGACTAATTCAAATCCTGCAGAGGTCACAAATGAAAATGTGTTGGGCAGTCTAATCACTCATTCACCCCGCCAGAAATGACTATATGCAGTAGTTCCACACACTGAGCCATTTCTGTGCAAGAGAATCCCAAGAAGGGAGAACTGAGGTGTTGCATGGCTTTTGCCGGCATTTCTCACAGCCGCTACATACACAGGTTCTGAGTCAAGCCATTGCTATCAGCCATTGATTTGCACATTAAACCCCATGTAGGCAAGGGGAGGATCAGTCACTCAAGACAGCTTTTCAACTACATCACCACCTATTCAAATCCAGACTTGGTTAGGAGTTATTCACAAGTCACTACCACACAGCCTATATGAAATGAGTTGTTGGGCTCAGTACACAGGGTCCATATAGTGAAAAACTATCATCATAATTGGCACCTTTGTTAATAGGCTCAACTCCTCAGATTGAATGGCAACGAAAACTGAACGGAGCTGGCACTTTTTCCTCTCCTGTGTGTGCAATGCAACTGGCTGTCAATCGCAGCTTATTTTTAACAATTGCAGCCCTTATATACTTACCCTTTACATAGCCCATGTAATACTGATGACACTCCTTTCCTTTAGAAGCAGTTACTTTCACTTTCTCTTTTGGATCAATATTTCCCTCCATCAAGACTTGGCTTTGAACAGCTGAGGAAGTAGCAGTTCCTGTCAGGCCCAGCCAAATATCCTCAGATGCTTTTAGCTGCATTCATAAGAAAAAAAATACATTGATGCAGAGCCAAGGCAAAGAATAAACGAAGCAACATTCAGTGATGATGTTGGAATGCCAATGGATTCTACATAAGACTCGATGGCAATGGAGATATTTTTTCAATGCCTGTGTTGAAAAGTTCAAGCAATAGGATTATTGACTTGAGACAGAACAATTTGATAGCAAAGTGGAGTCAATCAATTACAGCATTGCACACTATGCCAGGCATGTGGATAATCTTTTAATGGTAGCAATGAAAAAAACACTGATCGTCAGTTACTTGCTATGCTGTCAGCTTGTGCCACTCATTGATAGTGCATGTGCTGGAGCATAAAGCTCATATATGCATGAGTTGAGTCTCCCACCTTTAATGTCTCTTCTTTTGATATAGTTCTTTTAGAATAATGTCCAAATCATTAAAATATTTGAAGTGGTAGCGAATGTTGCATGAAATAATTATGCTTAGCTATCTGTGTTCCTCCCCTAAACATGCTCAACACAAGTCAGGTGTTGACCTCAATGCTTTTCTCTTCCCCAGGAGTTCCTCTATCTTACTTGCTATCTACAAGTTAAAAGCGAGAAAGAAAGGTGTTTGCCTGACTGATGATCATGGTATCAGGCAGTTCTCCATCTCTCTTGTAGAGACCACTGTTGTTTTCTGGCAATGGACCCTTTGTTTCCCTATTAATATAATATGCTTGTTTTGGCTGAGATCCTGTTTTATGCTTCGTCAACTAGGGCAGCCACTTAAACTGCAGGTGCTGAATACAGTAGCAGGCTGTGGAGATCATTTTAAAAGCGTAACATACACTCCAGTAGAGGTACACTTACTGCATTTGTCACCAAAATCTGCAGCTGTCTAGTCTTGGTACTTTCTTTTCTCTTGTGGTCACACTGCATCTGCAGTGCATACTAACATGGTAAAGAGGGATACTACCAAAATCATGAAGCAAAATCCTTTTCAATTTTAAGCTTGCATTTTCCATATTTTACTTAGTCATTTACTGCACTCGCACAGACTGGAGGCTAGATGGCAGTATGCCTTCAACAGAGAAAAAAAAATGACAGTGCTACAAAGCCGTTATTTTAAAAGACTTCACAGATGTCCATGCCCAGCATTAAACTCACTTCAAATTCCATCAAATATTTCTTCACTTTAGCTGTGCTGTTATTCTTTAAGGCTATTGTGAGCACCCCATCATCTCTGACATCACCAGTATGGTGGAGTCTGCCTTCTGACTGCAGGATGACGTCTCCTCTGTTGAGCTGATGCCTTCCAGAGAGAATAATTACCTGAACATGGAAAACATCCCTATTTAGGCTTAGTTTTACTATGGAAATTAAGAAGAGTAAGAGAATCTGCAAGAGTTGCCACAGATCTTGGCATTCTCTCAGTCACACAGCAAAATGATGAACCACACTTGTCATTTCAGAAACCAATGCCTCTTAACACTTGCAGCTCCCTCTTACTCTATTGTGCCTCTAAATCTTTGTGATTTAACTACTGTACATTCAATGATCACTTATCTCTACAAGACTAGATGAATGGCTGAACTAAAATTGCACTTCTAATAAAACAAGTGAATTTCTTTCTGGTCTTGTACTGAACTACTGCAGCTGTCATTCTGGTAGATATATATAAATAATATATATATATAATATATACACACACACACACACACACACACACACACACACACACACACACACACACACACATATGAGCAGAAGATTTTTAAAGCAGAAGGATATATCAGATTTTAAAGTGACATGGTAAAGATAGGTCCAAACTTCAAAAATAAACATCCACCAAACTTTGAAAAAGTTTTACTGGGACCGAGATGAGAACCTATTTTTAACTGGGCTCAAACCAGAGGTGAAAGTACGCTGCTATGGGCTGGCACTCTGTTCCGGTAAGAACAGCACCGGCCCATACCCAGCCGTGGCAGTGCTTTAATGTCCCTGCCCCTTTTGCCTCCCATGTTGGCGGCACTGCCGGTAGGGTCCCATACCGGCAGAGCTGCCGACAGGGGAGGAAAAAGGGGCAGGGACATTAAAGTGCTTTAAGGATGGGTCCTTTGCTGCGGCAGCGCTTTAACATTTCTGCTTTAATGTTAAAGTGCTGCCACGGCAAAGGATCCTGAAGAGCTTTAATGTCCCTGCGCCTTTTGCCCTCCCCCGCCCCAGCCTCCAATGGGTGGGGGAGGAAAAGGAAGCAGTTGCATTTAAATCAACATGGGAGTCCTAGACAGCACAGGCCAGGGGGCCTGGAAGGCCTGGTTGGGAGATGCTGACCCCCAAGCCTCACCCCTTCCGCCTGAGGCCCCACCCCTTTAGGGGGGGCCAGAAGGACCCCCCCGGCCAATACCGGTAATTGTCCTGACTTACTTTCATCCCTGGCCCAAACCTGCTGTGCTTGCCAACAAGGGAAGCAGCTGGGAAGAGACCAAATTTATTTTACAAATACAAGACCTTAAGTATGCTGGTGAATATTGTGACGCTTTTAATATCTACAGGGAGCTCTGGATTCTAAGCATGAAAACAGGACAGAACACAGAAAGATGTCCAGTTTGGGGTGTAAACTAAAACAAACATCAAGCATGGGACCAAAGCTTGACCTCCAAATTCTACCACTAGCACCAGAGCCAGCAAAGGCTGGGAATGCTCTCAAGGCAATATAGCTAGGGCTGAAGGAGAGCCCGATATATTGCTCTCTGGTGACCTCTCTGACCAACTACTGGAACTGCAGAGATGAGCTCTGGGAAAGGTGAGGGCCTTTGAGTGAGGGCATGGGAATGGAGTGACTGGCATTCTTAAGGGGGACTAGAGAATCTCTCCAAATGGGACATATATAAAAAAGTAATGAGAGTTTGGTGGTAACAGCTCTTTTTCCCCATCCCAGAATGCCATTCAATTTTTATTTATATTTTGCTAAATTCTAGAAACAAATATCTGGTGGTAATTTTTGTGGAACACTGAGGCTCAATGAAAATCAGTCATTTAACTTGCAAATACTTGTGAATTGCAGTAGGAGCAATATACTAATATCCAACTTACATTTGGAAGGTCACACAGTGCAAGACTCATGTAATTATCCAGCCAAGTTGAGAAGTCTGTTTCTATTTTACCTAGAATATGTTGCCTGCTGCACGAGGTCAGAAAAACATTTTCCAAAGTGGCTTCTAACTGAACTTTATCTGGATACAATGGTCTGTTTCTCTGTATTAAACCAAGAAAATACTCTGTTAATGTAGCAATTGAATGAAAAATTATAGTTATCCAAAACAACCGTTTTCTCCCACACATGAGGTTGCCAACTTCACTCTCCATCCCATGCTCATGGTTTGCTTCTGAACCAAAAGAAGGTCCAATATACATATATTGCCAGCTAACTGGTGGTGTCAGTGCCATGTCTCACCCAACTCCTGTTACCCAAAGAGCCAAAGCTTCAACATAATCCAAAAATACAGTTCTTTCACTAGAAAGCATGTTGGTTTATCAGCATAACTACTGGGCCCCAATACATACCATCACTACAGTATCATTGTATACTCAAGGCAGAAGTGATGCCTGTATTTTATTTCATTTGATTTATTCTTAGCTATTCTACAAATCTCTCTCTTTTTCCATGTGAAAATAAAGGAAATCCATAAATAGTGATAACTTACAAAGTAATAAGAAAGGAATCTCCTTCAGCTCCATGGAAAATGCTTATAAACTGTGCTTCAAAATCCATTCTTGAGTTTTCACTGAGTTCTAAGGTGATTCATGTGAAATTCAAAAACTAAGGATAAACCCTGTCAACACAGAAATTGCTCCTGCAAAGTATACGATGAGTAAACAGATGTAATAGTCTTTTGATACCTCATATGTCAAATTCTGTGAGATTTTTTTTCCATCCCAGTTCAGATCTAGATATTCAGTAAACAAGACTGTTGTTTGTTTTATAGACCCACATGCCTGAAGACTTCCTACAGTTAGTACTTTCTGAAGCTGGAAGAGAGAAAAATGGAATATACATGTTAGTGCCTTTGCCTGTCTTGTATTTCCTTTCTGGAAAATTAGTTTGCAGTTATACAAAATGCATTTTATAAACTCCTAGAGAATTGCTATCATGACACATGCGCCAAAGCAGAATCCATCCCGCTGCAGAGAGCTATCACAAGCGGAGCCTTTAAGTTCTGCTTTGTTCCTGTTGCGAAACCTAAGTAGTGTGTAGCCCTTGCCATGGTCATCAGCACAAGAGTGTTTCATTCCAAATGCACAAATTATTTTTAGACTTGAAACGGAATTTGTCTGCACAACTGTGAGAACACTTTAGATGGAAGGTTTTAGTTTTTTTCAAGCTCAGAAAGTAAAATGTGCCTACTAATATTGAACTCCAAATTCATACCTGACCTGAAGAAATTGCCACACAAGCATTCCAAAGGGTGATGTTGAACTTAGATTTATCTTCCAAAGTAATTTTGAAGTCAGCAGGCTGCCCACCATTCCAAGTGAGCTGTATCTAAAACCAGAAGAGATGGATTTCTACATTGATCCTGGGCTGCAGGACTAGAATTAATGGAACAGCCTGATAGAATGCTCCCAAAGATGATGTCCAATGGAAACAACCATATTTGTTGCAATAACTACTATGGAAGGCCAGTATTTTCTATTCACAAAATGTTGAGGCATTTCTAAATCCGTCCATGTTCCATGTCCTGGTGAGTGTGAATGTTCTACTGACTTGCATGCTGTCAGACCTCAAAAACCACCTTCTGCACCACAGGAAAACTGCACTTTTAGAATGAAGTCAATGAAAGTCTTTCTGTTGACTTCATTGGGAATTGGTTTGGGCCCATAGACCTTCCTCAAAAAAACTACCCTTGAAATTAATAATTCTAGTGGGAGTTTTGCCTGTATAAGAACTGGACAAACAAGACTTATCCCTAGGCAAATACTGATCACTACAAATACAATCACTTTTGTACGAAAACAAGTTGAGACTCTGTTATCTGTGCAAGGATCAGAAAGAAAACCCCAGAGAGAGTACTGCACAATTCATGCAGCTTTATTATTGGGCATTATTATCAACTTCAGGTGATAACTCACTGTGCAAATGCCCTGATACTGCAGTGCAAATGCTGTGTCATGCATACATCTTTCAGATAGGTCATGTAATATTTTCCATTTTTCTTATTTTGCGGGGTGATTTGCAAACTATTTTTTCCATTCCTAGCATAAGCACTTTGCAGACAAACCTGGTTAAAATGTATTTTAAATCCTTTTTCCTTTCATGCAACAGATTTCCTCGTTGCTCCCTACCTTCTTTTTTGTGTGGGACTTTCATCTGGAGCCTAAAAACTGAAGTTCTGTCTGCTCTGTGTATACATTAAAGAACTCAGAGCAGTTTTTATAGGAATAGAGATTTATGTGGCCGTTCTAGGCCAAAATTCATTTGAACCCCCCCTTCCCACTGTTGTGCCCACCAAAGTGTCATACGTACACTGGACATCAGTAAAATGTTATCAGTTCCCAACAGTTCATGCAAGGGTATCTGATAAAGCACATTTGTGTGTCTATACTTAGAAAAGGAAATAAATCGAGGTATCTGTGACACTAGGACACAGCAAAGTTTGGTAACTTACATCTGTATAATGATGACCACTGTATACGGCTCTGGAAATGAAGGATACAGTATAAATATATTATTATAGATATTATTTAATTTGCAGCATCTCATTATCGTACCTGCTGGTTGTACTTTCCACCTTTTCTTTCAGACAGGGAACTGACCTCCAATTGTCTCAAGGTGAAATTAAACGGCTGCACAACAGTGGCTCGGTACTTTACATGCTCTTTTCCAAATTTCAGGGACGATGAAATTAATACCTGGGCAACATCAACAGACACAGAAGTGGCATGAGTAACAAACCTCCTTACACGCACTGAACTGGGAAATCCAGCATAAAGCTGGTTTTGTAGTTCTTACTCACATGAATGCCATGCTTAGCACTAGAAGTCAATTTTAGAGTAAGGTATTCTTACTATCTAAATCTCCTCTGTGGTTTCAGCAGGATGCAGCATTTCTCTTTACCAGTGCACTAAGGCCATGATCCTGCAAAGACTTACGTATATGTAACGCCAACAGATGCCGGTTGTCGGCAGGCAGGATCAAACTTGGGACCTTTGGGGCTAAATACATGAACCTCTACTGCATGAGCTAAAAGCCATATGGCTGTTAGCTAAGACTGTAGAGCAGATTCATTAAATCTTTCTCACTAAGTGGTCTCAGTGCCACTAGCTGGGACAGAATACCACACCCAGGTCGTGTGTGGGTTACACAGGCACTTAACTTTAAGCACTGCAAGCAGTTCCTTTGGCTTCAAGAAGACTTCCCATGGCATGTGAAGTTTAAGTATATGCATAAGTGATGCAGAATTGGGGTGTAATTGTGTAGTGTTATGCAAGAACTGTTTAACATCACACACTACAAATGGAAATGGCAGTGGTTGAAGGGTTCCCTGTATATCCCTCTTCTACATTTCATTAGGGATTTTGGTGCTTGTACATTGTTACTCTAAGGGAAGCCTGATTCTTTATGGAGGCAAATTCATTTTCCGTTATGGTAACGGGTTTTGTACTTTACTTTTCCCCTTCCCATCATTAAGAAAATAATATTCTTTGAAATATACCTGTCTTGAGTAACATTATGCCAGTGTAACAACCTGTTTAGTGCCTCAGTATGTTGGCAATTATACCTTCAATACAAATTCAGAGTATACACAATATGCTTTAAGTCAGTCAGAGCTTGAGATGAACTCAATTATTCACCCACGTTTTTATGTTATAACTGAGATGATTCTGATTAAATTATGGTCCTTTACCAATTATTTTTAAAGGCAGATTTGCTCCTTTATTTTAAACACTGAAACTGGTTTACCTGTTACAGTGTCAAATGTATTAAACATTTTATGCCAAATGTATCATTCTTATTGCCAATTAGGAGAAATCAAAAAAGAAAAGGCTGTAATTAAATCACCAATGCTAAAAATGCCTGCCACTTGGGGTATTTATTGTCTAACTCCTGTTAGTATGAATCTGACCCACTTCATTGAAAGAAAATCTCTTAATCCCTTACAACCACCTCCCCCACTTCAGTGGCTTCTCACCTAATTCAGAATTCTTCTTTAGGCTTTGAAATTCCCCAAAGACTTTCTCCATTCTACCTCTTTGACCCTATATCCATCCTCTGCCCCATCCTGGTCATTTGCTCCTCCAATCTTGGCCTGCATGTTATGAACAGCTGTTCTTTGCCCTTTAATTTTCAGTTCAAATTCCTTCAGTCTTCCACTCTGGACCATTTCCATTTAGCCATTGGTTGCCTCTCTTTGTAAAGCATTTGTAGGGTTGCTGTATGAAGGATGCATTTAAGTAGTTCCACTCATAAAGACCGCTCCACAATCGTAGTTTTACAAAGTTCTTAATAAGTCTACCATTTTTCTCCTGCTCAAATTCCTTGACTATCTTTTTGTCTCATTTAGTGTTTTCAGACACACTTGATATTCTACAAATCTCTTCTGTGCTGTGTGCTGTTTTACCTGGTCCTTGTTGTTCCAACCAATGGCAATGTCATCCTGATGATTGCGTGTTGAATGCTCCACATACACGTTGACCTTGGAATGCCAGGGAAAAGGGATGGAGAGAGGATGGAAAAACTCCACTAAAAGAAAGAGTTCAGACAGATTAACTTCAGATTACCATGCTGGTTTTCTGTTACTTTTAATTAGTGACAGGACACATGACATAGCACCTCAAGAAGCCAAGGACAACATTTGGCACTTAGCAAGAATATCTTTTTCTTATAAAATCATTTTTTTGTGCCATGTGTTGATTTCTACTGAACCACAGAAGGGGGGAAACTTCTGTATTTACTAAATCAATCAATCATACAGTAATTAAAATTATGACATCAGCTCAAAGGAAATTCCCATAGGGAACACCAGGAAAGTTGTTATTTTCAAATGAAGAAATCTCAGCATTAGGGGCTAGATAGTCTTTCTAGACAGATCCCTTAGGAAGGTGGGAGCAGTAGAGGGCCACTGTCCTAGGGAGAACACCACAAGGCAATGTGCATAATGCCCCTGGGGCTCCTGGGCTGCCTTGGTGGAATGTAATTTATTACAAGCAGTTTCTGAAGGCCATATGAAATAACCTAGCTCGCTTTACAGTCTCATCCCAAAGGACAAAAACAAAGGGCCCAGTCTTGAAGTTCTTACTTCTTGAATTCATTGGCAACTTTGCCTGAGAAAGATCTCTAGGATAGGTTCAAACATTTTGGGACCAATCTGGCATTAAAATATTTAGGATAACCAGCTTTTGTGTCTTTCACTTTTAAGTTTCCTTTATTTTCTGCTATCAAGGCTTCCTAGAAATTTGAGAAACCTACCCTTAATGTCATGACCTCCAGATAACTTTGGGAAGAGTCCAGTGTAAGTGCCTGTTACTTTTACCTCCTTGCCGTTCCACAGCACAATGTGTCTCAACAAATGAGTTCTGTTACTTTTTTGGTAAACCGTCATGAACACAAGCTGCCTTGGAAGAATTTTTAACTGAAAATAGAATGGGGGGAGGAATCCATTAAAAACCAGGGCTTTGGAGACAGAAACATCTAAAATGTGTAATTTGAGATTGAATTCACTGGGGCCGATGGTCCGATTTTAAATAAATGTTTGTCTGGTGTCTTTAATGGAACCCTGATCCTTCACTGAGGCTTTTAGTTACTACCATTATATAAATGACAGTGCATGTCTGCTGTCAAATATCCAACTCTCTCTAGTGTAACCAAACACACAGTAAAGTACTGTAACCTCTTAACAATATGTTTTCGTACACTTATTGCTTACTCTACCATCTCTAGCTTACCACACATTACAGTATTCTATTACACCACAGTGTCACCATTTAAAAAAAAAAACCAGCGTTTGTACAAGCAGTTACTATAAACATGGTAGAACAAGTTTTCACAGTTTTCTTCTCTACTAAGACTAGGAAGCAATAAACTGATCTTTGATTATTAGCAGTAAATATGTCCGATGGCCTGTGATGGGGTGGGATCTGAGTTTCTACAGAGAATTCTTTCCTGGGAACTGGCTAGTGAGTCTTGCCCACATGCTCAGGGTTTATCTGATCGCCATATTTGGGGTTGGAAAGGAATTTTCCTCCAGGGCAATTTGGCAGAGGCCCTGGAGGTTTTTCGCCTCCCTCTGCAGCGTGGGGCATGAGTCACTTGCTGGAGGATTCTCTGCACCTTGAGGTCTTTAAACCACAATTTGAGGACTTCAATAACTCAGACATAGGTTAGGGGTTTGTTACAGGAGTGGGGAAGGGGGGTGAGATTCCGTGGCCTGCGTTGTGCAGGAAGTCAGACTAGATGATCATAATGGTCCCTTCTGATCTTAAAGTCTATGAGTAGGTGTGGTAACTGTGCAGCAAGAGTTGGTCAATATTCAATTTTAAATATATTACAACATTTTCTATATAGCATGTATTTGTATATACTGTGCACTGTCTGTATGTATGCGCAGACAAATCCCAAACCAAACAGTGGTTACATTGTTGGACACTAAACTAAACTAACCGTGATCCGTAGAATACTATAGGCCTGCTCCTGCTGCTAATATAGTCAATAGCAAAACTCCTAATGGTTCCAACAAGAGCAGGGTTAGTCCTGAGCATGAAACACCAATGCCTGGCAATGTTGTCTGGGCAAATGTATATCTCCTTTTACTCTCCCAGGGGACTTGGAGGAAGGAGTAGAGCTCACTGCATGTACTGATGGACAACAGATGGCTACCGTTAATGCTTATCTCAGTGTTAATGGCATAAGGCAAGCATGAACACAAAATGACAGCGGTTATTTAGCTAATGGTACCAACCTGGGGCATTGTGTGCATCATTTCAATTACTTTTCTGTAGCTGGTCCCAGTGAAAGTTAACTTAGTTGTAAGATGGAAATCCTTTTTCTCCATCCTGATAGAGAACCTGGCTTCTGCTTCCCTCATGGAGTAATTTACCTACAGGAATTGCAGTTAAAGTGAAAGAGAAAACCGACTTAACTAGACTCAGACTATCGTTTCTGTGGCAGAGTATATTACATGGAAAGGTGGGTATGATTTGTCATTTTCTTTCTTACATTCATATTGTAGCATGAAAGGTTACAAAACGAATTCTGTTCTCAATGCTGACCCTCTCCCTAAGAGCTGCAGCTGTGGTGGCTCCTTCTGTGATTATGTTTGGAGAGCAGGATGGCACGTGCCAAGTGGCTCTGTCTGCACCTAAGCAGATCCACAGGGACATGCAGCGCTGGGTAGGGAGACTGCCAGCCCTGCCAACTATTCCCCCACCCCAGCACCAGCAGGGATCCCAGGACGTGCGCCACTTGTCTTCCCCCACCGCAGCACCAGAGGGGGTCCTGGGCCATGCACTGCTCACCCCCCACCCCCTAGCACCAGCAGGGGTCCCAGGCCATGTGCCGCCCACCTCCTCCCCAGCAACAGCTGGGGGTCCCAGGCCACCACCCCAGCACCTGCGGCACCCCTGGATCTCCCCACCAGAGCACCCCCCTCAGCCCAAATCATGGACAGGTCATGGGCCGTGAATTTTTGTTTATTGCCTGTGATCTGTCCATGACTTTTAGTAAAAGTACCCATGACTAAAACATAGTCTTACGCATAAGGAATTAGGCTTTGTTACTCTGGCAATAATTGCTCACACACAAATTGTCTCCAGTGAACAAATGATCATGCTATTTTCCCTCCACTTTGTTTTGTATTCCACATCCACTGCTTCTAGCCAGTCTCCAGACCAGTTTTCTCACTGACCACTGTTTTTTAAAATAACCAACGTAATTATAAATACAGCTTTGGAACTGCAAAAAAAAAATTCTTTATGGATACAAAATTCTGGCATTGCTTTATCCAGTGCTTAGGAAGTGGAATCTACTGAGCTAAATGAATCCCTCCTGTTGTGTTAGGAATGCTGATAGTATTACCTTGGAACATATCCAGCATCTTGGAAATGTGCTGTGCCAAAAAAAGCCGCCAATAATAAAAAATTAATAGTAATTAGTGCTAGAAATCCTGCTGTCAGAATCTTGAAAAATTAGATAGGTGTAGCAAAAGACATGGAGGGTGGATAACCTGTAGATAGTTACCTTTGAAGAAAGTTCAGCTGTGCTGGGGAAGTATTGAAGAAGGAAGGGGGCATTCTGTAGGGCTTTTATATTCAGTTCTTCACTAGAGAAAAGAAATACATTGTTTGGACAAAAATATTTCTAAAACTACCCCGAGTCACTGGAACACAACACTCAAAAGGGTCCAGACCACTGCTGGGATATGTGAGTGCCACTGCGTAAGCCTCTGAATCTACCAGAGTCTGTGAATTATGAATTGCACTTAATAGACTTGTTTAAGGCAAAAGAAAAAAAACAACAAATCCTGACCTCTATGGAAGAAGATGTGCATTCCAAGGAAGTATATATAGGAATATGATTTTTTTTGAATGTATCACATGTGCACCACTGGTTTGAACGTGGGACTTGCACTAGGGAATATGGGGCTATTAATGTATTCACAGTCATTGTTTCCAGATGAAAATTTGCTATTGTCGGAATTCTAGCTAAATGTGAATGAGTTCTTAGTGCAAAGGTCTCTGGCTGGAATATACTGAAACACATGAGTAATATTCCAGAATTTCAAGAGCCAAAATAATACAACCTCTCTTAGACCCCTTAGAAAGCTCATAAGTTTGTGCATTAGTCTTTCCAAGTCCTTTCTATCATGATATTGTCTATCTAATCCTTCTGAAGTGAATCACATTTCTATTAATCTTTCTTAGAACAGCCTTGAAAAGTTTTAGAAGAATTCTGGAAATAAACACCATAAATACCACAAGTGTTATGCATCAGAGTGCCCCCAAATTAGAAGAATCAGGAAGTCTTCTCTATTTTTATTGATGCTTAACTGTGCTGAAGTGACTTTAATGGGAGTTAAAACACATGCTTAAGTACTTTGCTGGGTCAGAGCCTCAATCGTCTGGTCCCCTCCAAAGGAATGCAATGGCAAAACTTCCATGGAAATGCTGCCTCTCTCCTGCATGGGTAAGTAGGGAAGTGAAGAGTGCTTGCAGAGGGATTCTACTCTCCATGCTGCATCTTCTTCATAGAAACGTGGGAGGAGGCGGCGGATGGTCAAGAGGCCAGCACAAAACATGCATCTACTTTCCCAAACCCCTGTGTTTGGAGCAGGCTAGGGGAACAGCAGACTATGCCTGCTAAATTTTCCCCATCACCAGCAGTTAGGGACTGATACCATTCTTCAGCCCTGCATACATTTCCCTGAGCTAACAACCGGTTTATTAGGGCTGTGTATTTTATTTAAGGATTTACTATCCATTTCATTAGTATTTGGGTGATTTAATAAGGACTTAATTGTATTTCTGTGATCTCACCAGCCTAATTAAGTCTTTATAATTACCAAAATCACCCTCTCACCTTTGCTGTTCATTTTTCACAGTGATGGTGACTAAGAGGTTTGTGTTTGTTTCACAGGTCAACTTCAGAGAGCCTTCAATTTCATTTGCAGTCAGGACTTCGAGGAATGCTATCTGAGGAGTAAGCAGAAAGGCAGCAAACAGAATGACTAAAGGGCAGTCTCTCACTACAAGGCTCTCTGGTACAAGGCTAGTCTCTACAGCTATGGTGTTGGAGCTTCTAACTCAAGCAAAGCCCAATGCAAAGTGCCCCATTATACAACACACAGTAAAACATGCAGGGTCTTTTGGCTCTTCATAATAAGTTATATGGGTTGTATACCCCATGCAATGTTCCTCAGAGTTTCCCAAGTCTTGATGTTGCTTTAAAGTATCTTAAAGTGTTGGGCCAAGAAGTAACGAGCTAACCGGCAGATGATAATTCTGCTTTGTGGCAACTTTCAAGGTTTCAACATTTGCTTTCATTCCATGAACAAACCTTCTGAATGATTTAATGAAAGTGGGAGTGTACGTTTGTCAGTCAGTCTCACTCAATGTAGCCTGGTGGTCCGAGCACTGGCCTTGGGAGACAGGAAGCTCATGTTCAAATTGCTGCCGTCTGATTCAGTGCAAATGTTTTCATCCCAAATCAGGCAGAGCAGAGACTTGAACCTGCGTCTCCCACAAAAGGTTTGTGGAAACCGACACAGCTCTACAAAGTGTCTCCGCTTTAACAAAGCAGCGTATTTACTGAATGAGCTCTACTGCTCACATTTGATGATGTAATAGTTGGTGACTTTAAAACTGAGCTATAGTGGAGCTCCAGGAGACTTAAGTCATATTAAATGGTATTACCTGCCTTCGCAGTTATAATGCTGACTTACATATTTCTAAATGGGTTTGTTTAGAAGTAGATTCCCCCCATTTTCGGCCTGGATCCCTTGATTATCATAGTTAATCATCTTGAAACAGACAATGCAGGCTTAACTCCTGTAACCTCATTTGTACCAAACTCTGATGCACTCCAGAGCTGTACTACATTAATACAGTACTGTGTCCATGAACACCAGTTAACATAAATGTATCCATAGGACTTACATGTTCATAGACTTATTGGGAGATACTTCATTTAGAGCTTGATCCTACAAGGTGATGAATTCTCCCTCATGGTACTGAATACCCTCAGCTGCCACTGAAGTCAGCATGTGTCATGTATGCTGAGTCAGCAGGAACTGAGGGCATTTAGCTCGTCGCTGGAATGCTCAGTAATTCTGAGTTACACCCATGCTTCCTACATGCATAAAGCAGTGAAGGAGTCAGCCTCTCAGTCCTCTTCCTTTTCTCATGGAAATTTTTAGAGGATAAGATATTACAATAGAAGATCTCAAGGTGAGAAAAGCGAGAGGGTAGTTCCTGTCCTCTTTAGTAAGATGTTAGCATTAAATACTTAATATTAATTTCAACACTGACAATATGAGGATCCAATATGGATCTAATATTTATTTTAAGAAGAATGTACCTTACTCTACATCGGTCTCCTAGCTACATATTATCTCATCTCAAGTAGGAAGCTACATCAGGAGCTTACTAGTACTGCTTCTATGATTAGCCAACAGAAGGTGAGGAGATATTCCAACCAGTACCCTTCCCAAGAGATGAATGTGTGCAGTCTTTGCTGACCCCTGGTGAGTGGCTTGGAAACTTCAAAATATTGCTTGAATAGTAAACGAGTATGGTGAGAGGCAGTGAAAAGTGCGGCAGTCATTGCATCTGGTCAAACGTCCCTGCTGAAGTGCTACAAATGACTTAAACCAAAACACAGGAATTCTATATCAGGGTTGTGTGTATAAAGCTGTTTTCAGTAAAGTCTTTCTGATTTGCTAAGAACCTGTTCACATTAGAAAATGTGTTCACCATGGCTTATTTTAAATCTGCTCCTTTTTCAAGTGCAAGTTTAACCCGTAAGAACAGAAATTTCTACTACCTACTGGATTTACTTGGAAATGGACTGTTAGCTCTGCATGATATTTATTTATATTAAATAAATATTTGGATACACTGAGCCAAGGCCTGCTCTCACCTACACCATTCTAAATCACGAGTACTGCTATTGAAGTTGCAACCGATTTGTGCCAGTGTAACTAAAATTAGAATTATCATCCATGGTAACTCAACACTCTCCTCTAATCAAAGCACACAAAGCTATCTATGTTTTATTACCTTAATCATGAAGGGCAGTCCCAGATGCTTGAGACCAGTTATTGAATGTTTTACCTCTGCCATCAGTTCAAACGTATCATACAGTTCAAAGTCAGTAACAACATCCATATTCAGAGTGATATATTTCTCATCATATTGAATTTCAAAGGTTGCCTTGGCTTTGTTTTCTAAAAGCAATGAACAGAACATTAATCATGCCATTTGAATGGGTGCCATCCCATTCAGTGCAGGCTTATGTAAAACCAAAAGTGCCAGTGAATATGCACCTTTTGAGTAAAGCCATAAAACATCAGACACTCTAGAATGGCATGGGCTGTGGTCTTGGGTTTGCTGAGCCCAAACACTGGCTTCTTTAATTGCATTTGTATATATTAAGCCAGGATCTAGCAAAGCATTTAAGATTGTGTATAACTTATGTATGCAACTGGTCTCTTAGGAGTCAATGTGTTTTGCAAGATCAGGGCTTTATTGTCTGTCAATACACATGGTTTTTATAGCACCCAGCATACTGGTATAGTTTCCTTTAGCAAATAAGACCTGTTTTGAGGTAAATTGCTCCCCTCTATTACAAATAGAGATCATCATCATATTTCAAATGATATTTTTTTTCTTTTCCCCCCCTTCCACTCCCACTTTTTCAGTAGCAAAATGGAAAAAGGACATAAAAGGAGGGGGAAAAACAGGAGGGAAAAAGGGGGGGGGAACCTGAACCCCAGAAAAGCTTTAGAGAAGCAGAGAAAAATATGGAGAGGCATGCAGTATGCTGGCTTATGATCCAGTCTCTCTTTAGTGGCTGGCTCAAGAGAGAGTGAGCACCTATTAACAGCTAATAGAGGCACACCTTTTGATTTAAGTAGTAGGGCTTTAGCTATTGGTACTGAAAGTATTAGCTTGGTCTCTGCTGACCTCCATGACACCTGTGCTTATGTGACTGTGGATTCCTTACATCACACAGAGTTTACTTAAATGTGTCCATTCTTCCATTTGGGCACAGAAGACACTTGTTGCAGTGGGAGATAGGAAGTGAAGATGGAGATGAGGTCTGCAACCTCTAGTGCCATGCAGCTGTGGTGGCTCCTTCTGTGTTTATGTTTGGAGAGCAGGATGGCACGTGCCAAGTGGCTCTGTCTGCACCTAAGCAGATCCACAGGCCAAGCCATGTGTTGCCTGACCACTCCAATGCAGTGGTACCTGGCACACAGGGTTGCAATGCAACTCAAATTTGGCCTGGCCACGCCTCCATCCAGATATGGGGCAACACCAGAAATGGTGTTGGCAACCTGGCACAAAGGAAATCTGTTCCTGTACAGCAGAGCGCAGGGGGAGTCTGCCAAGAATTCGACTCCTAGCAGCACTGGCTGTGTGAGCAAGAGAGGGGGAGACTCCTTGCCTGAGGGAGACCCGGCATCCCCATGGAAAGAAGGGTGGGGGAAGATGAGCAGGAACCAGCACATGCTATTAGTGTCAACGGCTCTTTCATTTTATCTAAGCATTATGAGGCAAATCTTAGTGATTGTATATGGCCTGAATAACTGGACTGTGTGCTCAGGAGTTCCATATGGGCTCGAGGAAGGAACTTTTCCCTCCACCTACGCTCGGTTGCCAGGACTGCAGCAATGTGTGCTCCAACGGAGTCCCTGTCATCCCTATTGACAAATAAACCCTGCACTGTAAATCCCTTTGGATCCGTGCTCTGCTGCTGCACACAGTGGTTGGTTTCTGCACCCTGTGTGGGGGCTCCCAATCCTACCCTCCCGCCCTGCATACAGCAGAACTGCATTGGTTCCCTGTGGTCAGGGCCCTCCTACTAAACCCCAAATGGAAATCTCATCACTATTGGAGGCACTGCTATTTTGGGGATGTAGGGAGAATTTCATGCTGCAAGTGGTGTTTGGTGGATCTGGTTGTTCCTTTTTTTTGGGGTGGGGTATGCAACAGATGGCGATGGGTGGGCCATTAACCAGATTGATCATTAATTGGTCAATGTTTGCCTTGTATCTCAGTTCTTCTACATAAATGGAAAGAATGTATGTGATGGAGACATATGTGCAATAGTTTGACTGCTTAATAAAAAGCCTAGAGACTCATCTGTCAGGGCATTAATGATTTTAGAACTGCTGAATTGTTTTCATCGGAGGCAGCTAAAATAGCCTATAAAAGCTGGTTGGAAGCTGAAGACAAAATTATAGCTGAAGCAATTTGTGGTAGAGAGAGTGTCCTCTTGGGGTTAAGGCTCTGACCTAGGACTCAGGAGATGTGGGTTCAATGCCCAGCGCTGCCACATATTCTCAGTGTCACCTTGGCAAGTTATTTTCCTCTCTGTGCCCCTCATTTCTCCATCTATAACACAGCAATAATGCTGACCTTTCTCCCACACTTGATCAATTGTGAGGTCTTGGGGCAGAGACTGGTGTTTTGTATTGTGTTTGCACAGCATCTAGTACAATGGGGCCCTGACCTCAACTGGAATACAAAAAATAATAGATCTAACTCATCTCATGACATACACATTTTTAAGTGCTACCATTTTTATTGGAGAAAGGAAATACTGTGACTTTTTAGACAGTAGCGATGGCACACAACAAATTAACTTGCAAATATTACACAAAACAGTAGTAACGACCACAAAGTCCTGTTGCATAAAAAGACTACAAAAAACAGCATCCTACCTAGTTTTTGTAACACAAGAGTCAGATTGGTCGCCTTAGGGTAGCCAAATGTCAGTAGTGCCTCACTGTTATGTACACTTTGGCAGAAAATTTCCATTTGCTGGCCAACATGACGAGAGTTAACTGTGTACGTGACTGATGTTTGTCCAGCCATAATTTGCATACGTCTCTCTTGAGCAGAATTTAATCTTTGAAGGGATACAACCATCTGATAAAAGATATGTATAAGTACTGAAAACAGACATTCAAAAACAATATCCTGGCCTGTTCCTTTTCAGAGAAGGGCAGCAGAAGGAAAAGTGACTTATCTATAATTGTTACTAAAATTGTCCCAAACATAGCAGAGCTTTAACCCATTCAATTGTTATCCATTAACATTTCTAGTATCAGATAGATCCATTGAAATGAACTGCCATTTAACTTAAGTTTAATCAATTGTAGGAATCAATTTTATGTCACATATTGCTCAAGTTACACCTTATCCCATAAAAAGATGAAAATATAACTAAGATTATACAATAAACTCTTGATGTGCGCGCACACACACGCACACAAAGTTTAGAAGACAGGAGGATTTTTCTCCTAATTCCATGAGGGGACATTTAAGAAAATATTTCTCTGTGAAGTACACAATTCCCATTAAAATCATGGGAGCTGTGTCTTACCGAGCAATGCAATGCTCTGAAAATCTATTTCTTCAGGACTTGCATTGCATTTTAAATTCCTGATCATTGTATGCGCTACACTATCAACGATCAAAATGGAACAGACTGGTTCACAAACCAGCAAATTCATCCTTAAGGTTCATATTTTGGCCTTCCTTAGATTGTAAACTTTTGGGGGCAGATACCATCTTTACATTCTGTGTGTGCATAGTGCCTAGCATAGCAGGATTCTGGTCCACGACTGGAGGTCCTTGGTGCTACTGGATTACAAATAATAAGTAACAATTCATCAAACTATTTTAAAATGAAAAATACCTGGATCGATGCTGAGACTCCAAGTTGTGTCAGCCATGGCCAATTGTGCTGGAAATTCCCAATCAAGTCAGTTCTTGCCTCAGTCTTTTGGATTTGTCCTCCCAGAACCATCAGGCAAGAACCATAGAGTGTTTTGATACAGAAACTCTTGCTATCCTTCAGGTCAATGGTAGCCTGTGAGTGATAATATCAACGGTATAAAAAAGGGTGAGTTTACAAAAGTTAGTCAGGATTCTCTTTTCAATTCAGGATGGATCTTTGAGATGAGGTATAAAAGAGATGTCTCAGGAGCTTGTGGGTCATTAAGAGAAAGTTTAACTTTGGTGTTCAGCATGAAATTCCAATTTGGGTAATTACATTCTGGTTACCTCAGTGTTCCCAACCTCCATCGTGTCCAGATGGTTTGTTTCTTCTCCCTTGTTTTTCTGTTCAATGTTGTTAAACACGTGGTGCCCTGTTTCTCTGTTTGCTCTCAGGTGCAATTCAAGGTAGTATTGACATTGATTTATAAAGCCCTAGCCGGTTTGGGGCCCTGCTATTTGAGAGTTTGCCTCTCTCCTTGTGCATCAGCACAACAGGGGAATTTAGCTCACACATCCTCCTTCTTAGTCACTGATTGCCCAGGAATAGCGGAGGGCCCTTGGTTCTGGAATTTATTTTCTCCCTGAGAGAGCCCAAATCTCAGGGTATACGGCAAAGCCAGTGTTGCCTGAGGTGGCCCCTTCACTTCCCTTGTTCCTTTCAGCTTAATTAATAGAATCAGCATTGAAACCCTGCATTGACGTTTATCCAAACATTTCTGTATTGCTTTGCAAATGTCTGTGCATGTGCCCAGAGACCTACTGTGTGAAAGAAATTTTAAAAAATAAATAAGGAAATAAATTTCTCCTGCATTTTTTAATTCCATCAGCTGCTCTCTCTTCCCAGTCTAAAATGCTGCATTGCTACATGTTGTTAAACAAGTTGTGTTTCAACCTAGAGGTGGCCTTAATTTGGAGATGGATCCTTAATGGGTGATGCACTTTGAGGGGAAAGGCATTATATACGTGTCATATTACTAAATAGAAGTGTATTACCATAGTGAGGCCAGGACAATTAATTGCAATTATTGTTCATTAATTAGTACATTATGAATTTTTTAAAAGCATAAGGTGTGACATTTACAAACAGAAAATTAAATTCTATTTTCCAGAGACGTAGTGTACTATAAATGAACAGAATACCTTTCATTTGTCTATCTAGGTTAAAAAGTTAGTAGTACCAGACAAACTTTTATTGGGTGTCTGCGATGATCGAGCTACTATTAGGAGGAAGCATTAAACTGTTTTCAGCTTCTGCTTCCTACCCCATAAACAGAGTGTGTGGTTCTCTCCATTTACTTCCAAACCCTCTGAGGGAACCTGGTGTTCTGCAAATAAATGTCAAGCTTCAAAGCCACGTTTCCCAAGTATTTATGTGGCACAATCTCCTCCCATCAGGCCACTTTACTGCAGAAGAGTACTTGTAGATA
Organism: Gopherus flavomarginatus; assembly: GCF_025201925.1. NCBI lineage: Eukaryota > Metazoa > Chordata > Testudines > Testudinidae > Gopherus > Gopherus flavomarginatus. The sequence continues at coordinate 23,267,957 of NC_066625.1, read as the reverse complement.
TTTCAAAAGCTGCACATTTTTTTCATATCTCTCCAATTTAACCCAGACATTTATTCATAAGCTTTTACCCTAACCTCTTCCATGCAGCTGTGGTGTTAATGGGCAGCTGGTGCCATTTCAAGGGTCTCTATCTTACGAAGGTTCTCAAGTGTTTAAATTTCATTAGGCCATTTCAGCTACATATTGTTGAAATGGAAGAGCCCAAAATCATATGAATAAAACCTGTCCAGCTCTATATATTGCATTGCTGAAGTGGCTCACAGCATGTTGATCACCTGGGGACAGTGTGCTCACACCTCACCAGTGTGCTGCACTGGGCAGTACATGATGCCTTGGATCAGATTGCCCTGCTGCACCATTATCAGGTGGTGTGTGTGCAAAGGAGCATCAGCAGGTGAGAGGCATGTGAGGGAGGAAACCTAAATGTTGACAGTTTTAAAAGAGGAAGCAGGGCAGGCTGCTTCAGTTTTTCACAGGACAGAAAGGGGGAAAATAAAGACAAGTGCAAAGTGCTTCACTTAGGAAGGAAACATCAGATGCACAACTGCCAAATGAGGAATAACTGAGTAGGAGGTAATACTGCTGATCAGGGATCTGGGGGTTGTAGTGGATCAAACTGAATCTGAGTCAACAATGTGATGAAGTGGCAAAAATGTCAAACATCATTCTGGGGTGTATGGACAGGAGTGTTGTATGTAAGACACCAGAGGAAATTGTCCTCTTCTACTCAGCACTAGTGAGGCCTCAGCTGGAGTACTGTGTCCAGTTCTAGGCACCACACTATAGAAAAGATGTGAACAAATTGGGGAGAGTCCATAGGAAAGCAACCAATATGATAAAATTTTGGAAAACCTGACCTATGAGAAAAGGTTAGAAAACTTTGGTATGTTTAGTCTTCAGAAGAGAAGACTGAGGAGAGATCAAATAACAGTCTTCCAATATGTTAAGAGCTGTTATAAAGAGGACTGTGATCAATTGTTCTCCATGTCCAGTGAAGGCTGGGCAAGAAGTAAGGGGCTTAATGTGCAGCAAGGGAGATTTAGGTTTGATATTGGGAAAATCTTTCCAACTCTAAGGGTTGGAATAGGCCTCCAAGGGAAGTTGCAGAGGTTGTTAAGAACAGGTTGGACAAACACCTGTCACGGATGGCTAGGTTTACTTGGTCCTGCCTCAGAGAAAGGGGCTGGACTATACAACTGCCCGAGGTCCCTGCTAGCTCCACATTTCTGTGATTATATGAAAAGGAAAGTGGAGCAGGCCCTGAGCAGCTGGGCTCTTAACAAGCTAGAAGCCTCCTTTGCCTCCTGTGGAACGTATATTGGTCCAGCTTACTCCCTTGGGACTTTCCCTCCTGGGGAGCAAGGCCAACTCCTGGGCTCCCCCTTTTTGAGATTTGAAAGCAAAGAGCAGAGGCCCAGAGCTGCTGAAGCAAAAGTGGAGCTCTGCAGATATGGTAGGGCCAGCCTAAATTCATTGCCTTTGGGTTAAGAGGTGAGGGGCAGGAAACCTAACTTGACTGCACTGGAAGCAGCCTGAGACCATCCCTGCTCCCTGGAAAATCTTATCCCACAAGAATCCTGGTTTATTTAAATAATATGGTGAGAATCCTGGTTTATTTAATTAATATGGTGAGAAAGTTACTCACCTTGTGCAGTAACTGAGGGTCTTTGAGATACGTGTCCCTGTGGGTGCTCCACTTCGGGTGTCGGTGCATCCCGGAGCCGTCTATCGGAGATTTACAATAGCAGTGTCCGCGCGTGCACAGTCGGTGTCTCGTGGTGCCATTGGTGCTGCATCTAGCACGCGCACAACCCAATCCCGCCAGTTTCTTCTTTACCACAGAGTCCTTCCTGCGAACTCCGAAGTAGAGGGGAGGAGGGTGGGAGACCCACAGGGACACACATCTTGAAGAACTCAGTTACTGCACAAGGTTAGTAACCTTCTCTTCTTCTTTGAGTGCTCTCCTTGTGGGTTCTCCATTTCAGGTGACTGTAGAGCAGTGCCCCTCAAAAGGGAAAAAAGGACTTCGCGTTTGAGTCATAAAGGTAAGTACGATTAGGCCAACTATGGCGTTAGCTCAGAAGTCTTAAGTAATTACATAGTGGTCAGTGAATGTGTGGACAGAAGCACAAGTGGCCACCCTGCAAATCTCTAATATCGGAACATTGTTTAGGAATGCTATCGAGGTTGAAACTGAGCATGTAGAATGAGCACTGATGTGCCCAGGCGGGTTCGTGTTTCGAATACAATAGCATTGTTGAATGCATGTGGAGATCCATTTTCACAGTCTCTGAGTGGACTGCTGGGAATGTTTTAAAATGGAATGCTCGGTAGTAGAAACAAAGTCTGGGAGATTCTCTGAAAGGTTTTGTTCTTTCCAAGTAAAAAGCTAATGCACGCCTAACGTCCAAAATATGCAAGATGGTCACTGTTGGATTCCTGTAAGGCTTGGGATAGAACATGGGAAGATGTATTGGTTGATTCATATGAAAGGATGATGTGACCTTTGGTAGAAGGTTGGGTGTGGTCGTAGCATGACCTAGTCTTTGAAGAATATTGTGTAGGAAGGATCGGCCATAAGAGCCCCATCTCACTTACCCATCTGGCAGAAGTAATAGAGACTAAAAAGGCCACTTTCATGGACAAATGAGGAGGGAACAGGTGGCTAGGGGTTCAAATGGTGGTCTGGTGAGGCATTTCAATACCAGACTGAGGTCCCAGGCCATAGTAGGTTGGGGAACCTCTAGGTACATGTTCTGGAGTCCCATGAGGATGCGTTTAATAATGGGGTGTGAGAAGATCAAGGTCCCATCAATCTCATGACGGAATGCTGTAATGGCTGCAAGATGGACTTTGATCAAGCTCATGGATAAACCTAAGCGTTTCCCCTCCAGTAGGTAACAGTGTAGTGGAGGCCGTCAAATGTTTTTCTTGATACCAGTAGGAGAATCTCTTCCATTTTTTAAGGTAAGTATTACGCGTGTTCACTTTCTTTCTGTTTAGTAATACATGTTTGACTTATTCCAAGCAGGCTAATTCGCCATGATGGAACTATTCAGGAGCCATGTTTGTAGGTGAATCTTTGGATTCAGGTGAAGAGTGTGATCATTGTCCAGAGACAGCTGGTCCAAGCGGCAAGGGAAAGCTTGAGGGACACATATTGCCATGCACAGCAGGTGAAGGTACCATGCCTGTTTGGGTCACTTCAGGACTATCAGGATGACCATGGCCTTGTCTAAACATATTTTGTGGATCACACATGAAATTAGAGGAATCGGGGGGGGAATGTGTACATGAGTTGTGCCTCCCATGTGATGATGAAGGTGTCCCCCAGTGATCATGGTCCCATTCCTGCTCTCAAGCAGAACACTGCATCTGTCTGCATCCCCAACAAACCACAAGTCAATGAGGGGAGTGCCCCACCGGTGAAATATGGATTGCAGGACTCCCCTGTTCATTTCCCATTCGTGGTCCAGAGAGAAGTACCTGCTCAACATGTCTGCCGTCAAATTCTGACAGATGGGAAAGTAGGAGGCCGAAATCTTTATGTTGTTTATGTTAACCAGTTCCACAGTTTCATGGCATCGGTGCATAGTGAGTGTGATTGAGCACCCCCTTGACGATTGATGCAAAACATACAGGCAATGTCGCTGATCATTATGCAGACTGATTAATTCCTTATGTGTAGTAGAAAATGTCTGCAGGCATTGTGTACTGCACATAACTAGTAAATTGATGTGCAAATGAGACTCCACAGGAAACCATTTGCCTTGAGTCATGTGCTGATGCACGTGGGCTCCCTAGCTTATCAGCGAGGCGTCCTTTATGATTACTATTGATGGAGGTTCCTGTTGGACCAGGATGCCCAGGCATACATTTTCTGGTTTTGTCCACCAGTGTATAGGCTGTGTTTGCTGCATATGTATGCTGAGCTCAACCAGCACATATGTAGTCTTGCATGTAGTAACAAAAACGTTGTGACTACCATGTGTCCTGACAGTTGTATGACAGTACGAGCCAGTATTTGGAGACTTAGTCTGACCTCCGAGATGAGGTTTGTCAGCATTATGAATCTGTTCAGAGGTAGGGATACCTTGGCCTCTGTGGCATTGAGATGTGCCCAGATGAAATCCAGTTGTTGAACAGAGATTAGAGTAGTTTTTCGTTCATTTATCTGTAGCTCTAGATCCCTGAAAAGTGTGATCGTCAACTGGACTGTGTCCAGTGCTTCTTGTTGAGTTGGACCTTTGAGAAGGCAATCGTCCAAGTATGAGAAGAACATTATCCCTTGTTTGTGTAGATGTGCTGCTACTGCTGCTAGAGTTTTGGAGAAGATACTTGGCGCAGTGGACAGGCCAAATGGTAATACTCTGTACTGGAAGTGGCCATGTCCTACTGTGAGTGGCAGGAATTTCCTGTGAGCGGGGTGTATGGTAATATGGAAATAAGCATCTTGGAAGTTGAGGTCAGAAAACCAGTTACCCTTCTGCAGCATTGGAACAATCATGCCCAGTGCGAACACCTTGAACTTGTTGAGTGCAAATGAACTTGTTGAGCTTCCTGAGGTTCAAGATAGGTCTCTACCCCCCATTCTTCTTCTGGGTCAGAAAGTAGTGGGATTAGTACCCCTTCTCCTTTTATTACAAAGTACCCGTTCTATGGCCCCTAATTGTAGAAGATGATTGACTTCTTATCATAACAGGTGCTTGTGAGAAGGGTCCATGAAGAGGGACAGGGAAGGGGGTACAGTAGGTGGTTGGGAGGTAAAAGGGATCATACTATCTCCCACACCCACTGGTCTGTGGTTATTGATGCCCAAATATGGTAAAATGGGTAAAGACGATGACCAAAGCATAGGGATGGATAAGGGTGTAAGCGCTGCCTGGTGAGAGAGGTCTCAAATCCAGGACCAAAACTGCTAAATTGTGGCTTGGGCAGAGCTGATTGAGAAGTCGACAGTTGAGATTGAGGTACTCTTCGTCGCTGCAACCATTGATGCTGTTGTTGATTCTCGTATTGCCGCTCTTGTTGTCAGTTAGAAAAGGAATCTCTGGTTCTCTAATAAGGCTGGTGGTATCTTCTCTTTGCAGGTGGAATATACAATCCTCAGAGTGTGAAGGATGGCTCAAGAATCCTTGTCTGTCTTGGTCGAGAACAACTTCTCTCAGTCAAAGGGCAGGCCTTCGACCTTGGTTTGGAGTTCCTTGGGAATGCCCCAGGATTGCAGCCAGGTTGCTTGGTGCATCACTGCAGTTGTGGCCATGGTTCTGGCTGCCATGTCAATTAGGTTCAGGGACTCTTGAAGAGCTGTGTGAGCGACAAGTTAGCCCTCATTTAGAATGGCCTTGCATTGTGCTTGTTGCTCCTCTGGAAACTCCTCAGTGAAAGAGCTCAATTTCCCATAGTTATAATTGTATTTTGCTAACAGAGCAGAATAATTGGTGACTCTGAATTGTAATGTCGCTGAGGAGTAAACTTTTTATCCAAAGAAGTTGAGCCTCTTGTGTTCCTTATCTTGTGGGGTGGATCAAAACTGTTGTTGTTTGCCTGGTTGATTAGCAGCATCAAACATGAAGGAGTTGGGAGGCAGGTGGGAGGAAGTTCACCCCTTTGGCGGAGTCTTAATATTAGTTCCTATCTGCCCTTTTGCATGTCGGCAGAATCAACCCAGGGTCTGCGAAATTGTCTCTGCTGGTTCCAGAATCACATATTTGATGAGCAGAGTGATCTTGGAAGTAGAATTTGTACCAGTTTGTGCTGGTTTGTCTGAACTGCCTCCAAGGGGATATCCTGGCTTTGGGTGATCCACCAAACAGTTCCTGGAACTGTTTGAAGTCAACTGCCAAGGTTAGCAGTGGTGGCATGTTTGCTTCATCCGAGGAGGAGGAGGAAGAATTGTGAGCAGGAGATGTAACTTCCTGATCTGTGCCTGTTTCAGTGTCATCTCCAACGTCCTTAGCCTTCTTTGGCTGCGGGATGGAGGACACGGGATTAGACCAGGTCACCCACGGCTCATAGAGGTGAGCTTAGAAGTAGGGTCCTCAGTAAGCTCATCAGGGTTCCCAATGTGCCCATTGCATTGGAAAGGCCATCGGTGGGGACATCCACAGCAGTTCGTACCAGGGTTGATCCTTCTGGTTGTAACAGTATTTGGGCCCCATATGGCTCCAGGATGGTCTTCGTTCGGTCATTGATGATGAGTGGTGTGGTGAAAAGGTGCCTGGCCCCTGCACATGATCATAGAATATCAGGTTTGGAAGGGACCTCAGGAGGTCATCTAGTCCAACTCCCTGCTCAAAGCAGGACCAATCCCCAACTAAATCATCCCAGCCAGGGCTTTGTCAAGCCTGACCTTAAAAATCTCTAAGGAAGAAGATCCCACCACCTTCCTAGGTAACCTATTCCAGTGCTTCACCACCCTCCTAGTCAAAAATTTTTTCCTAATATCCAACCTAAACCTCCCCCACTGCAACTTGAGACCATTACTCCTTGTCTTATCTGCTACCACTGAGAACAGTCTAGATCCATCCTCTTTGGAACCCCCTTTCAGGTAGTTGAAAACAGCTATCAAATCCTCCCTCAGTCTTCTCTTCTACAGACTAAATAATCCCAGTTCCCTCAGCCTCTCCTCATAAGTCATGTGCTCCAGACCCCTAATCATTTTTGTTGCCCTCCGCTGGATTCTTTCCAAATTTTCCATATCCTTCTTGTAGTGTGGGGCCCAAAACTAGACACAGTACTCCAGATGAGGTCTCACCAATGCCGAATAGAGGGGAATGATCACTTCCCTGGATCTGCTGGCAATGCTCCTACTTATACAACTCAAAATGCTGTTAGCCTTCTTGGCAACAAAGGCACACTGTTGACTTATATCCAGCTTTCCGCCCACTGTAACCCCTAAGTCCTTTTCTGCAGAACTGTTGCTTAGCGACTCAGTCCCTAGTCTGTAGCAGTTCTTCTATCCTAAGTTCAGGACTCTGCATATGCCCTTGTTGAACCTCATCAGATTTCTTTTGGCCCAATTCTATAATTTGTCTAGGTCCCCCTGTATCCTATCCCTACCCTCCAGCATATCTACCACTCCTCTCAGTTTAGTGTCATCTGCAGACTTGCTGAGGGTGCAATCCATGCCATTCTCCAGACCATTAATGAAGATATTGAACAAAACCAGCCCCAGGACCAACCCTTGGGACACTCCACTTGATACCGACTGCCAGCTAGACATGGAGCTATTGATAACTACCTGTTGAGCCTGATGATCTAGCCAGCTTTCTACCTACCTTATAGTCCATTCATCCAACCCATACTACTTTAACTTGCTGGCAAGAATACTGTGGGAGACGGTATCAAAAGCATTGCTAAAGACAAGGAATAATGCATCCAGTGCTTTTCCCTCATCCACAGAGCCAGTTATCTTGTCATAGAAGGCAATTAGGTTAGTCAGGCATGACTTGCCCTTGGTGAATCCATGCTGACTGTTCCTGATCACTTTCGTCTCCTCTAAGTGCTTCAAAATTGATTCCTTGAGGACCTGCTCCATGATTTTGCCAGGGATTGAGGTGAGGTTGACTGGCCTTCAGTTCCTTGGATCCTCCTCCTTCCCTTTTTTAAAGATGGGCTAATGTAGTGCCTTTTTCCAGTAATCTGGGACCTCCCCCTATCGCCAAGAGTTTTTAAAGATAATGGCCAACGGCTCTGCAATCACATCTACCAACTCCTTTAGCACCCTCGGATGCAGTGCATCCGACCCCATGAACTTGTGCTCGTCCAGCTTTTCTACATAGTCCTGAACCACTTCTTTCTCCACAGAGGGCTGGTCACCTCCTTCCCATATTGTGCTGCCCAGTGCAGTAGGCTGGCAGCTGACCTTTTTCGTGAAGACAGAGGCTAAAAAAGCACTGAGTACATTAGCTTTTTCTACATCCTCTGTCACTAGGGTGCCTCCCTCATTCAGTAAGGGGCCCACATTTTCCCTGACCACCTTCTTGTTGCTAACATACCTGAAGAAATCCTTCTTGTTACCCTTAACATCTCTTGCTAGCTGCAACTCCAAGTGTGAGCTGACCTTCCTGATTTCAGTCCTGCATGCTTGAGCAATATTTTTATACTCCTCCCTGATCAATTGTCCAATTTTCCACTTCTTGTAAGCTTCTTTTTTGTGTTTAAGATCAGCAAGGATTTCACTGTTAAGCCAAGCTGCTCATCTGCCATATTTACAATTCTTTCTATACATCGGGATGGTTTGTTCCTGCAACCTCAATAAGGATTATTTAAAATACAGCCAGCTCCCCTGGACTCCTTTCCCCTTCATGTTATTCTTCCAGGGGATCCTGCCCATCAGTTCCCTGAGGGCATCAAAGTCCAGGATCCATATTCTGCTGCTCTCCTTTCTTTCTCGTGTCTGAATCCTGAATTCAACCATTTCATGGTCATTGCCTCCCAGATTCCCATCCACTTTTGCTTCCCCTGCTAATTCTTCTCTGTTTGTGAGCAGCAAGACAAGAAGAGCTGTGCCCCTAGTTGGTTCCTTCAGCACTTGCACCAGGAAATTGGATGATCATCATCATCTTCACTAGACAAATGTAAAGCTACCTGAGAAGTCTGGGGATCACTGCTATAGAGTTCAGGGAACCCTCAGTATTGAGCAAAGGGGACCGTGGTGCCAAAGAGATAGCCAAGGCTCTCTGTTGCAGCAGATTCTGTGGCATTTCAGTTGGCCATACCATCAGTGCCAATGGGGGTGCTCTCGTCGGTGCCACCAGGTGTTTTGGCAGTTTAATCAGTGTGGTTGGTGCTGATTTAGCTTTCTCTACTGGTGACAACAGTGATGTTGGTGCCAGAGGAGGAGGTATGTTGCCAGAGGAGACACTCTGTATCAAGTTCCTCACCGGTGAGGTCAGTGCCATGGAGGAGGCATGTCTTCATCTGTGCCTCAACTCCATCTCCTTTGCTCGGCACTCAGCTGTGCCAGAGGTACAACTCAAACATGTGTCAGCATTGAGGGTACTAACCTGGCAGGAGACCGCTGTTATTTCTGCAGTGTTCTCTGCAGAGAGGTCTGTGCACTCTTCCTCGGTCTTTTAGAGGAAGGCATGTCTCCTGTCCCTGAGAGGGGTGTGCCTGGAGAGGTGGTCTGCGGGTAGATCTCAGGTTGGAGAGATTTCTTCCTCAAGATCATTTTGAGGCAGATAGCCCAGTCACACCAGGCTCTGACCTTCAGATTGCTACAGTCAGCGGCAGCTCCAGGCACCAGCACTCCAAGTGTGTGGCTGGGGTGGCAAGCCGCAGGGGGTACCCTGGCAGTCCCTGCGAGGGCAGCTGTCAGGCAGCCTTCGGTGGCTTGCCTGCAGGAGGTCTGCCGGTCCTGTGGATTCGGCGGCAATTCAGCGGTGGGTATGCCGAAGCTGCGGGACCGGCAGACCTCCCGCAGGCAAGCTGCCAAAGTCAGCCTGACTGCCATGCTTGGGGCAGCAAAAAAGCTAGAGCGCTCTGGCTACAGTGGATGCATTTTTGTGGTATACGCGCCTCCCTGAGACCCCTTACACATGACTGCCTGTCAGAAATGGGCATTGCTTCACAGCAGGAGCTGCATCACTTAAAGCCTGGGGAGCCAGGCATCTCTGACAGTTTCCCCACACCGGGGTTGGTTAACCATGGGGAGGGTAAAATAGGGAGAAGTAAAGTAAAAAAAATTAAATAAAACTAACACTAACTATGATTTTCTAATTCTTTAAATAACTATTTAAACTACTATTTCTAAAAGTATGGGAAGAGTTGTGAACACTGCCCCAGAACCCTGTCTTCAGACAAGGATGGTTGATAAGAAACTGGAAGGGTCAGGTCATGTGCAAGCTAGACGCAGCACCACAAGATATCTACCGTGCAGACGCAACACTGATACCGTAAATCTCTGATTGATGGTGCTGGGACGCTCTGACACATGAAGTGGAGTACCTACAGGGACAGAACTCAAAGAAGCAGCAACAGATTTATAATCTGCCCATTATGGCATGACATGCAAAACCCAAGTGTTCGGCCATTTTTCACACAGTCAACTGGCTTGCGTCACACACTGGCAGGTTTGAAGATTGTGAGGTATATTTGTATACAGACTACAAATGTCCTAGTACATTAAATGTCACAACTGGTACAACAAATAACCATTAAAACTTTGCACACTTTGTGATCAGTGCTGGGACTACAACATGTGTGCTCATGAGGTAGTGTCCAAGTGTGGGAAATAGCAGAAGGCTCAAAATTAGGTTTTGGAGGACAGGAACAATAGCTGTTCTCTAGGACAGATGGATTAAAGGCAGAGAAGGTTCTCCTGGGCCAGAAACTAAGGAAGAAACAGTAGCCTGGCAGTGATTATAGAAATAAGAAGGGAAGATGAGTTGGTGGGATGGAGCGAAAGAGATCATCTCAGATGCATTAATATGGAGGCAGGAAAAAGCCAAGTCACCAAACATAAGATTAAGCAGCTAAAATATTGAGAACAATCTATGCTGCCTGCAGCTACTGGAGCCTATTTGTTTGTGGTACCAAATTGCTACTCATGCTAATTTAACTTTGTTGAACTGGGACGTTAAATAAAGCAGTATTGTACAGCTGCTCTGAAATCTCCAGTGTTGTTGTTTCCTCCAGAAGAGATAATACAGTAATAAAGGAGATAATACAGTAATAAGAAGGAGAGAACAAGAGCAGTACATGAAGATGGAGAAGCATTCATCATGTTCTATCAATAATGAGTCCTATTTTTTCATATGTCATAGGTGCCGCACACAGTAACATCTACATTTCTCCTCTCTTTGCCATTACAGTTCTGTTGTATTCCTCTTGCTTCCCTCATAGCCTGGTTATTGTCTGGATGTGTGCCACTTTTGTTACCATACAAACCAAAGGACAACATACCTGCAACTCAATCCTGTCTTCTATTCTCAGTGCCTTGAGCACCTCTACATTATGTGTGAGCTTGTAGTTAATAGACACATGGTCCAGCTTCCGAATAAAGCTCAATTCTTCTGTAATCTGTTTTGTCAGCACAAAATATGTTATCACTTGTATGTAGTGCATCTCCAGTACACACTGCATAGTGACCAATCAAAACCATCATTTCTACTGCATTAGAGAAAACATTTCATAATGGATATCATAACACTTGTTTACGTTATAAATAGAATGTGGGTTTTGTCATACTTACTGTTTTTCTAAAAACTAGAGGGAATGTAATAGTGATGGCACAAAGAAAAGACTCTTAAAAATGAACAGTTTTGGTATACCTTTGGAGATGGGCATTCTGGATCATTCCTGACATCAAATGCATTGTTGTAAGAGATAGTGCAGTTCGAAAGATTGAAAAAAGTGTATTGGGGACTGGGCAACCCAGAAGGTTAGGGCTCAATCTGCACTCAGTGAAGTCTATGAGAATCTTTCCATAAATGTAAAGGACATTGGTTTGGGGGCCCTAGGCCCGATTTAAAACCGACTAGAGTCAATGAAAAAACTCCCATTGACTTAATGGGCTTTAGATCGGGCTCTTAATTAGTTAGACTTTCTATTTAAGAATATGGATAAATATCCAAGGTGAGTCACAGTAGTCTCGTGAATGGTCTCATGCTATTACTGAGTGGGCATGTGTCTGTGGTGCAATGATTTTCAAGCCTTCTTTAAGTGTAGCTTGTAAGGCCATGAAAAAGCCCATGCATAGCATATCTTTTAATGCATCATCCATAGTTCTAACAAGGCTCCCTCTGTCACCTATTCAAAATGAAAAAAATAACGGTCACCAAATCAGCTCCATGTTTCTAACCTTTCCTCTGAACAATAGGTATGTGGAGACACTTACTTGTTTGCCGTCCACACTAAACTGAATGAATCTTTTATAGAGGTCACCATTTTTTTCTGAAGTCACATCCACTAATGTTCTTGCAGGAATGCCAAGGTCAACGGCTCCTTGGATATTATGAGTTATCACGCCATCCAGCTCTTGTTTGTCCTGTTAACAATTTAACACACACAAAGGTTTAAAATATGATATTCTTCTCAGTGTGTGTAAAAGAGCTTAGCCCTTGCAGTTTATACACAGCTCAAAGGACAACTCAGTGAGTCTAGGTCTCCTCATACTCTGGTGTAAATTAGACATAATTGTATTGAAGTTAATAGCATTATACTATTTGTACTCTTCTATCTAGCAATATCTGACAACAAGAAAAGCTACAACCGCCATAATTTTATTGTGGCATTGAATAAAGAAATAGAAGATGATTGAACTAGCCACTGCCCTTTCAAGTTGCACTGTTAAACACAGAGTTCACTTTATTAATCAGAAACCTTTTATTTCTCCTATTATGTGCATTGCTATAGACTTTTATGACTATTATAGTAGGAGGAGATATACTGCATCTAGTCTGATGTTAGCTTCTGTATCATTGTATTGAGCATGATATTTACTGTCCAAATATAATTAAAGCCATAATAGCACAATATAAAAACAAACAAATCTTCAAGGAACATAAATAAGTAATCAAGAAACTTGAGGTGGGCTGTATTATATTATTCGTAGCATTTGACTTGCTGTACATTATAGCAGTGAACTGTTCAATTATCTAAATCACATGCTGGACTTTAATGTTGCCTCAAACTATATCTTTGTCCATTACTTCACAATTGATCAAAGACAAAATTTCAGTTTCCCTACCTGTTTTTCCTAATAATAAAACAGCAGTTTGCAAGTATGAGTCACACTTCACCCCACACTCATTCCAATAATCAGCATGATACTTACGTTAGTGGCTTTTAGTATAAGAAGGCCCTGTAATGTACTTTCATCAACAATTATTAGCATTTGTGAATCTAGGTTCATTCTATCTATCAGGATGTAGCCTGATCCATCAATTTTTATTGGTGTTCCAAGCTCCTGCAATAAATAAAATAAACAATCCACTTGAAAATGACTTGCTGTAGCATCTTTTATGTTTATGTAACTTCTTTGCCCCTTAATAAGTGGACTCTGTGGCATCTGGCTGGAAGACTAGTAAATCAGACAGCATGACTGTATCATGCACGGTAAATATCAGAAACCTTTTACAAACAGTAAAGAGAGCATATACAATGCTTCTTCCTCCTGCCTGTTTTAAAATGTTTGCTTATACTTTAGTATGTGGTATAGCGTAAATAGGGCACAAGATAATGTGGAAACCTCTCGACTACTTTATGTCAGATTCAGTGTTGTGACATAATGCAGCCATAGATTCAGTGAAGCCAAGTTTACAGCTGCTTTGCATGGCAGTGGTGCAAAGCGGCCAGAATGTCCTGGTAAATCTGGCCTCATTCAGTGATAACATATTTCCAAAACTTTCCACCTTCACCTCTTCATTCCATCTCCTACCTACCTGGAAGCACTGTGGTTTATGGCAGTGTTTCTCAAACTGGGGTCGCCACTTGTGTAGGGAAAGCCCCTGGCGGGCCGGGCCAGTTTGTTTACCTACCCTGTCCGCAGGTCCGGCCGATTGCAGCTCCCACTGGCCGCGGATCACTGCTCCAGGCCAATCGAAGCTGCTGGAAGCGGCGCAGGCAGAGGGACTTACTGGCTGCTGCTTCCAGGAGCTCCCATTGACCCGCAGCGGCGAACTGCAGCCAGTGGGAGCCATAATCAGCTGGACCTGCAGATGAGGCAGGTAAACAAACTGGCCCGGCCCACCAGGGGCTCTCCCTACACGAGGCAACCCCAGTTTGAGAAACACTGGTCTATGGGATCTAGGCTCATAGTACAAAAATGTAGGACTGCATTAGGATTTTCCATAAAGGACTGTGCTATCTATCACTTAGCTTAGCTGCCATTTTTACTAGGAGTCTGATTCTCTTCACCCACAGCATACGGATGTAAATGCATCCACATGGTGCAGGACAGTAAGGTGCTGCCAAGTCCAGAGTGGCAGTGTTTTGCATTCACTTCACACAGGTGTATATGGCTAACAAAGTGTTGGGGCAATGAAGAATCAGGCCTCTGGGGTTTTTAAAGGTGGACATTTCTCTTCTCTTCCCTACCCCTTTCCCCCCCCCTCATTTCTTCTGCCCAGGAGAGGTGTCAGCTTGCCCTCAAGCTCTCTTTTTGCGAGCAATCCTACCTGAAGAGATGGGGTGGGTCTTTGTCACTGCAGCTGCATAGTACAAAAATCATCATTCAATTTTCATTTCATACATGGTGGGTGGAATTCACCATCTATAACCAGTGGGTGGAGTCACCAATGCTGCAGGTACCACTGATAAAGGCATGGATAGCTATGTAGTGAGCAGACATACCCGTGTGGATGGCAAAGCTTGGCTCCTTGCCAGCTCCACATTGCCCTTTTGATGTAAGATGGTTTAGAAATAGGCCAGGGGTGAGGCAAGGTCATTGCAGTTACTGACTGCAATAACATGGATCCTGTGGCCACAAACTCCAAAATTAGGACCTATGCAGAGTTGTAATTTCCACTGAAGGTCAAGGATTGGAATAGAGGCAGTAGACATGCTACGGAGCTGCACCCATAGGTTATAGAGGGTTGCTTCTATCCCCTCCAATCCCCTGTTTAGGTACCTAGACAGAGTCTATTTACTTTGACTACAAGTAATGCAGTGGGGTAAATGCCATCCAATGTGAAGAGCCTATTTGTACTATGGGCTTAATTTTGTGTCTGTTAAATTAATAGAAACATTTCCACTAAGTTTAATAATGCAGGATTAGGCCCCATACTTGCTGGTAGTTGCACTGATTTCCTTCATACGAAGTTGGCTGGAATCAGAACTGATACTGTTCTTTAAGTTATTCTGCTTTTAAAAACTATTCCAAAGCAACAGACATTCTCCAAATGAAAAGGTGCTGCATAATTTCTAGGACCACTAAGCCCAGAGTAGGGTCCACAACTGCACAATTATACCGGGTACTAAAAAAAGAATATTTATGTATATACAGGGATGGAACTTCCCACTTTGGAGAGAAAAATGTTTTAGTGCTGCTTAGGCATCCTTACCTGATTCATAGATTCATAGACTTAAGGTCAGAAGGGACCACTGATGATAAACCGTTGTGGAGAAGATATAATTTTTTAGGGCTAAATATCTGCTCATGTTCATTTTCTCCAACTAATGGCTACACTGTGAAGGTTCATAGAATGACAGTCCCTCAAGCAGTGATTAATTACAAAATAAATGGAAACCTATTGCATTTATTGACTAATAAGCTAAAGGTGAGAGTAGCAGGACAGGGCCCAGACACAGTATATGATTGCAATATATCTCGACAGATTTAGGGTTTTACGTCGGAATGACACAGATGAAGAATTCTCACAAAAAATAAAATACAAATGAATTAACTGGCTGATACTACTGGGATATTTGCTTCCTTATTCTTTTCTGCTGTGACAGTCACAGCACCCTTGTTTTATCATCCTGCCAGAAACACATTTGCTTAGAAACATAGTACTGATTGATACATACCACACTATGATATGTGAAACACAGCAATAGTTTCATGTACTAAGATATGGAAGCAACCAGAATTGCTTGAAAATTTTTCAGCAAAAGAATTTTTTTGTTGAAAAAAATGGCTTATTTAAAAAAAAATCAAACTTTTTTGCTCTCCCCAAACACCTCTCCTTGAATTTTCAGGTTTTCCTCCCTGCGTCCCCCAAAACTTCCTTTTTTTTTTACAGTGGAAAAAAGGAAAAAATGAAAATTTCAATTTCCAGAAACTTTGGTATAATTTCCAACCCCACTCCCTCCCCCAAAACATTTTTGAAAACTTTCAAACAAACTGTAGTGGATATGGAGCTGCTATGTAATAATCTAAGAATACTGATCTATAATAATTTTATGAATACTGTGTGTGACCTGGTCAGTGAGGCAAATTAACTGTATTACTATATGGGCTTCTTAAACTTTCCTATATGAATATATTAATCTAGCTTAACAGGGGGCGGTTGGAAAAACAAGTAGGAAAGAAACACAATGGATCTAGACATATAACTTCCCAACAAACACTTTCGGGGCAATTACCAGACAATTGCTTACTTCCAGGCTCCAGCCAGTGCTGGGAACTAAGAGATCAATCAAAGGGCTATAAACAATTTAAAATTACCTGTTTCCTTAGAAGGGAGGTGATCAGAGAACTGGCCAAAATGTTTTCAGCATAATTTGCTCATTTGTTGAAGTTCAAATGTTTTTCAGAGTCTTTCGACAAAGTTCCTCCAGAAACCAGGCACAATCTTGACAGGGCCCTGCCTGCCAGGTTTTAAAAACTGCTTGGTTTCCTGTCAGCCCTCTGTGCAGACTGCCTTGGAGTCAGGGGCAATTTTTTGTTTGTTTGTTTGTTTTAACTCTGTTTCTCTCTGCTAGCTAAGTTTCTATGGACAAATAAATCATACTTGTTTTTGATGAAGCTGTCCTGAGTCACTGCATTTCATACTAGTCACAGACTTCCAGAGAGGATTCTATATGGTAGTTGGATCCAAACATAGCTGTGCCATTTGATTAAATACAATTGTGAAACAAGGGGAGTTGTAGCTTGTGATCCAGTCTAATGTGAGGTGAGCTATGGGTTCTATTCTGGGAGAAATGCAGGTAGAGGCCTGTCACTTGGAAGGAATGCCCATGGACAGATGGGGGAAGAGATCATGGTGCAGTCCAAATTGGAACCAGATCACAAACATTTTTTGGGGGAAAATTATACATGGATTTTTTAGTTTTTCAACCAGCCCTTTAAATCACTCATTTCTAACACTACAGTATGTGGCAACTATTGGTAAATACTGACTTTTTAAATCTGTGATTTCTAAGCAACCAGGGTTTTTTAATCAGTCTATCAGCGATCTCAATTTTCTATAAAGATGCATGGAAATTTCCATAGCTTGAAATTATCTGATTAGTATTGTATTTACATTTTGTCTCCACGGGTGATTTGGATATTTTTTACCCAGTTTGGGACATGTTTTTTAGCAGTGCTGAGCAACCACAACTACAGCCAAAGCCAATGTGAGAACTCGGTACTTCTGAAGATCAGCACCTGAGGTGATTTTACTGTTGTCCTTTACAAAGTAAATACCAAGTGTGACAAAGTTCCTCCTCTACCTTGGTGGGTCCTTGGCAGATTTGCACACCTCAGTGATCTTCCCATCTGGTGGAACCCACCGTCTGGGTCAACCCCTCCTGTGTCTGATCAGGAGTTAGGAGGTTTGGGGGGGAGGGGGGGAACCTGGGCCCACCCTGTACTCTGGGTTCCAGCCCAGGGCCCTGCGGATTGCAGCTGCCTATAGTGCCTCCTGTAACAGCTGCATGACAGCTACAAATCCCTGGGCTACTTTCCCATGGCCTCCTCCAAACACCTTCTTTATCCTCACCACAGGACCTTCCTCCTGGTGTCTGATAACACTTGTACTCCTTAGTCCTCCAGCAGCACACCCTCTCACCTCCTTGCACCTCTTGCTTCCACCTCCTCACAAACCCACCACAAACTGAAGTGAGCTCCTTTTTAAACCCAGGCCCCCTGATTAGCCTGCCTTGATTGGCTGCAGGTGTTCTAATCAGCCTGTCTGCCTTAATTGGTTCTAGCAGGTTCCTGATTACTCTAGTGCAGCCCCTGCTCTGGTCACTCAGGGAACAGAAAACTACTCATCCAGTGACTAGTATATTTGCCCCCTACCAGACTCCTGCACCCCGCTGGTCTGGGTCTGTCACACAAGGTATTTTAAAGTAAATATCCACAGACAGTACGGGCCAAATTATACAAATCCATTCACTTTGGGGTGCAAGTCAGGGCAGAATTTGGCTCTGTGTCCTGTGATAGTATTGCTACAGTGTTTTTGACTCCAAGAGTGGAACATTATTTTTTATACACTCAGAAAGGAGCATGGAGTCCCTACAGGATTCATTTTTGTTACATTAGCATCATCTAAATTTCTTTATAGCAAAGTCCTGGCTCTGCTCCCACTGACATCATTAGCTAATCCTGTACTGAGCCCTGTGTTAGAACTAGCTGCAGCTAGTAACAAGTAAAAGCAGTTATCTTACTTCATCTTTTTTATGCCAGGCAGTACCTGCATTGTTTTGCATTTGTTCTCCATAAGCATTTTCCACTGAAGTTTGTTTTCCACTTGAAGGTCCCCATTGGCTTGAAGTTCACAAGAGCCTGATTTCAATTCTATGTCAATACTATATTTTAACTCTTTTCCTGCCATGATGGACAACTTGTTTTCTCCTGGTATTTCCTTCAGCTGAGGCAGTTCATGACTGAATTCAATTTCCACTGTGACCTTTGGCTGGCACTTTGTTATCACTTTCAGATGGGCAGACTTGCCATCTGTTTTGAGGGTACAGAGAAGTTCTGCTTGGCAGCCATCCCTCTGAATAGATCCAATGAGCTGCGACTGAACCGGGATATTGAGATCCTATCAAGAGACAAATATCCTTTTGGATTATAAATTCACTTTGAGACTTGGATTTACCTTTTCCCCCATCAGCTCATGGGACATGAGATGGTCACATTAAAAAATTCAGAGACAAAACCTGAAGTCTTTATGGAGCCATTTACTCAGGCAAAATTGCCACTGCAGCCATTGAAGTGGGAGTTTTGTCTGAGTAAAGACTGAAAAAGGACTTTGGGATTTGGCCCCTAGAATTTACTTACAACTCTTTTACAGATAGTATAAAGTCTTTAAATTACAAAAATTCAAAACTTCCTAGTTCCTCAGTCTAGGAAAGTTTATTGACCATCCCTTGTTTAATTCAGTCCAGAACCATTTGGAATTTTGAGAATACACTCATCTGCATAAAAACAGATAAGTTTTTTCATGTGGGATTCTATGCAACTGATGGAAAAAATGGAAAAACAATTTTGCAAAACCAATTGAAATTCCAAAGCTGCTTCTGCATGGTTTTCATGGTTCAAAACTGAATATTTTTTTTCAAAAGTTTTCAGGAAAAAATATTTTAAAAATGTTAATATTTTGAATTTTAGGTTTTCATCTTTCTATCACTGAAGGCAACACAGTGAATGGTAGCAATTTTCTGCCTTTTTTCTTTTTGACACCGAATAGCCTTTTTAAAAGAAGTTCATGTTGGAAAAATTAATGGCAAAAATATGAATAATTAGAAATAACCCACAAAAAGCCCCAGGAATCATCCTTTCTAATACATTCAGTGGGGATACAAAGGAAAAACCCAAAATTTCAATATTTCTTGATTGAAGGGAAAAAAAACCTGAACTCTTTTGAAAGAAACAAAAACTTTTGACAACCTCTGCTGGAGCATGGCGTTCAAACCTTGCCATAGTGGCAACAGGCAATAATTTTCATCTAGTTCTATTCTGTAGGGGACATCTGTTAACATCAGAGATCTGTGCAGTTTCCAGTTCCTCAATCCAGTGCTGTAGTTGAAGACTGAGATCTGCTTGCAAAGAAACACAGAGAGGCTTGCGCTACCCACTCATAGCATACTCTAGCTGAATCCCCATTAGTCCTTATTTTACTGATCCAGAATCTCTTGTAAAAGCCACTCAGACTACCTGCAGAAGCTGACATTCTGTTTCTGTCTCCAATGTCCATTCAGTTTTATTCTGGGTCTGTAGATCTCCTCTAGCCTTGAGCTTGCATTCACCAGCCTGTAGCGACAAAATGCCTTCAATGGTGGATCCTTTAGCTGCAGAAAGTAGGATGGAGTTTTCAGCAGGCAGCCCTATGTCACTGAGCTGGGGGACTGAGTGCCTCAACATTCCTTGGAAAGCGTGTTTGTGTCCGCAGGAGCTATCTATTTGCACATCAGTTGTTTTGCCATCGCACTGGAGGTTTATTGTTAAACTAATATTGCAGGTGTTGACAATGAATGAGCCCCCAGTGACTAGAATCTGAGGTAATCCCACCTTCTGTGACAGAAGAGAAAAGTTGTGTCAAAAAATAAGCCACATATTTTTGTAGAAGAAACTGTCCTATTAATCTCATTCTATTTGATTGCAAGGCATTTCTCCTTCCTGGTCCAAAAAGCCCAGGGATGGGACCATTTAATGCAGCCTGTGTTCTACAGAGGAATCAGAAATGGCCTCAGGAATAAGCAATGCGTTGAGAAAAACTCTTTAATAAATACTGGAGAGGAAAAGTAAATTTCTAAAATCCTAATTCTAGACAGAAAGGATATGATTTTATTGGAGTCTAGGGGGAAGGAGTTATTTTAATTATAAAGTTGGGATTAAACATTATTTTACGGCAATGACAGTAACATCTGTCACTGTATTACTCCAAGCTCTCAACCTTAAAACATCTGTCTCTGCAAACACTAATTTGCTGCTACTGCAGGACACATTTGATAACCGACCCTGTCTCCTCCACCTACAAGGCAAGATTCTGCCACTCTTCCATTGAGTAGCTTCTTACTCCAGGAGTAAGAGTGGCAGAGGGTGTTAAATATGGAAGTAGTTCTTTGTGCCCACTCAGAACTTGAAACATAAAGGTTAAAACACTTTATAGAACAGCAAATTGGATAATTACCTGAAGGGTGACACACGAATTCATCAGAGTAACAATCCATTCTATATCTGTTTCATTGCTTTCTGGTCTCACTTCTCCATCTGCTTTGAAAGTGCACTGTCCAAGGACAATATCCAGCAGGCCATTATACTTGTCTCCTCTTACCGCTGACATCTTCAGTTGGTTCTCTTTGGCTATGCCCAGAGACTGAAGCTGAGGCAAGGAATGCTTGAAGCCAATCTCCACACTGTGCTGGAGGCCACAGGTGGCATGGAGGTGCATGCGGATGAAGGTGTCATCGGAAGAAACATATCCAATGAAGTTGGCCATAGAGTCGCTGGTGAACACTGACCCATTAAGTGAAATTCTTGCTGGTGTCTAAAATAGAGAAGAACTGTATTGCCAATTTAGTTGCCATGTTACCCTGCATGTTGTTTTAAAATGGCTCCTTGGAGAAACAGGGCCCAATTCTGCACCTCAGTGCACGTCATGTAGTCATTTATATTTGTTCTAACAGGATGTAAAATGCTAACTGGCATCACGTGAATAAATAATTCTCATCTGATACCATTTCCTACCCACTTTGCACAGATATAAATGACTACACAAGTAGAGAATCCGGCCCAGAGTCTTTATACTGAGTTTTCCCATCACTTTCTTCATAATACTAATAAAATCAGACTGGAGTTAGCTCTAGCAATTTGGGGAGCTTGATATGGCTAGCTGCAACCAACAGGCTGAAATCTGACCTCAAACAGAGTCAGTTTCCTATTGACTTCAATGAGAATTTGCCCAGTGTTAGTGGGGATTAGATGCACATAAATTAGGTTAGAATTAAACTATATTTGTCTGTTGTGACCTATGAGCATAAGCAGGAGCCTCTGTTAGCCACAGGCATCTCTCCCTTTCTGATGCCAACTTTAATATCCTGTACAAATTGCTTGCTGTAAGCATATTTTAATTAAAATGTTCAGAAAGTGTTAGAACATAAGGAATGTCTTTCCAAAAACTGTTCAAATTTGCAGGTGTCTTCCCAAGCAAACTACCAAATAGGGAAAAAAAGAGAGCTTGTACGAGAAAATTCAAACACTGAGTTGCACTGGCAACACAGCTATATCAGGATTGGAACAATATCAGCTCTGTTCCTCTTGGCTAATGTGTTCAGACGAAAAACTTTGGGCGTATTTGGTATCTGTCTCTTTGAACTTGCTGCCACCATTGAAATAACTCGTCTAAACTAACAACTGCTATCGTTATTTAACAAATACATGATTTGTCAAACCCCAGTCCAGTTACAGTATATCATCATGACCATCCAAAGATTCAGTAACTAAAGGTCTCTTTCAGTTTTGCTTTTTTTAAAAAATAGTCCTATTTCCGCAACCCTTGAATTTATGTAGTATAAAAAACGTACATGCTGATTTGGAGGGAGAACCATAAACAGTCCCTCTCTGTGGTTCTTTGGCTGTAACATCTGATTGTTAACCATCCCTAAGTGACCAAATGTAAAACTTCATTTTCAGAGTGATCACATTAGGGGTGTGGATGTGCAAGAGTAGCTAATAGGTGAAAAGGCCAGACAGGACACAAAATAAAAATAAATCTTTGCTAATGGATATTGCTTACTGGCATGATCATCCGACCATATACCTCTGTTGCAACCACATGTTGTGTCATGAACTCAAACAGTAACTTGTGTTCTGATGACAGGCTTCAGAGCAGCAGCCGTGTCAGTCTGTATCCACAAAAAGAATAGGAGTACTTGTGGCACCTTACAGACTAACGAATTTATTTGAGCTTAAGCTTTCGTGGGCTACAACCCACTTCATTGAATGCATATTCCATTCTACGCATCCAGTGAAGTGGGCTGTAGCCCACGAAAGCTTATGCTCAAATAAATTTGTTAGTCTCTAAGGGTATGTCTACACTACACTGGATTGGCAGGTAGCGATCGATCCATTGGGGATCAATTTATCGTGTGTAATGTAGACGCAATAAATCAATCCCCGATCGCTCTCCCGTCGACTGCTGAACTCCAGCTCGATGAGAGGTGGAAGCAAAGTCGACAGGGGAGCAGCGGCCGTAGATCCCGTGCCGTGAGGACGCAAAGTAAGTGATTTTAAGTTGATCTAAGATACATCAACTCCAGCTACGCTATTCTCGTAGCTGAAGTTGTGTATCTTAGATTGATCCACTCCCCCACCAGTGTAGATCAGGCCTTAGGTGCCACAAGTACTCCTGTTCTTTTTGTGTTCTGATGGCTCCACCATACATGTAAGGGCAATGCACTGTCATTTTGCAAATTTTCATTGCGGTTGAGAAAGACAACAGAATGAAAGGACTGAATGCCTTTGTGTGACTGAGACCAGTGCTGGAACACCATTCTTTCAGTACAGCCATTAGCAGCTTTTTCATCTGATCAGTTTCAGTGTTGTATAGATCCTCAGACACACTTCCTCTCTCTCACCCTAATTCCTTCCCTAATACACCAAAAGCTTCTCTCTGCTACCTTTTGTGAGATCACTGTAGCCACAGCACTATTACCAGGGAGGGATAATGTCAATGTGTTGATAAACCAGCTAAGTGGTAGTGTCAATGAAAGAGAACCTTCCTTTGAATCTCCTGCCCTGCTCAGAATGGCAGAGGTTTCTTATCTGAACAACACTGCTGGAAATCCAATTACAGCACTTCACACATGCACATTTGGCTCTCTTGAGCTATTATAGTCTCTTTCTGGGATAGCACTCCTCCTGTCATGTGCCTTCTCTGTGGGGTGGGAAAAGGATGAAGAGAAGTGTTCCATAACACTGAAGGACAGCTCACACTACAATCAGTTTCATTAGGTTCTTTGCTTTTTTCATAAATGTTCATGGCATAAAAAGGGATGAACAGGGAATTTGGGGTAATCCAAACAATGAGATGAGTCCTCTTACATGAGACTTAAAACTCTCTCTTTTATCATTGGTCCAAGGACCACTGCTGGGGAAAAAAAATACTGATTCTGATCCAGTGGGGAAAGGTAAAAAGGGTAACAAACTAATAGGTTTTTAAGGTTTATAATCTTGTGATTTGACAAAGATACAGACAGTTTATTGGACCAATGCAATCAGTACATTCAGCAATTTTCTCTGAGGCAGACATTCTCTTTCAAACCCCCCACTTTTGCTCCTAGGTCCAACTTATTCCAGGTTGGTTGCTCAATAACAGAAGAGCTCTGCTCATGTTGAAGTAGTTTTTAGTCCTTTCCACTTCTAGTTTACAGAGACGGTTGGTTTTTTGGACTTCACCCAACAACATCAATGAGATTCTTTTGCTTTTGCATGCTCCCTATGTTTCATGATGCCACTGGATTTTTTCCCAGGTAAGACCACTTGCACTGAGTTTTGATTTTAAATCATGCAACTTGTCTGTTGACTGGTGCTCAGATAGCACCTTTGAAACTGCACCTGTCTGGTCTGTAAACCTCCTGCCTCCACTATGGGTTTTAAAGTAAGTGTGTATGGATGTACCAAGGATGCAAACGTATGCCACTGGAATATAGGTTTCAGAGTAGCAGCCGTGTTAGTCTGTATCCGCAAAAAGAACAGGGGTACTTGTGACACCTTAGAGACTAACAAATTTATTTGAGCATAAGCTTTTGTGGGCTACTTCAGTGGGCTGTAGCCCACGAAAGCTTATGCTCAAATAAATTTGTTAGTCTCTAAGGTGCCACAAGTACTCCTGTTCTTTCCACTGGAATATGAATTGTGTTGATGCTTCTAACTCAGAATTAATCTCCCATCCAGCTGTGGCAAGACTAAACATTGACATGTGTATGTCCAGTTTTTGTTTAACAAGTGCTTTGTCCTGCATGTCCCTGGTGCTATTAAAGGAGTGAAGATACTTGAAAGTGTGTACAAAACCTCCTGTTAACTCAGACCCATTTCTGCGCCTACAACAAGCTCCGATACTTACTCTATGGGAATTAGGTCTTAAAACAGTACATTGTTGGTGGCAGAGTTCTGAGAACAAAACTGGTACCTCAAATAAACAGCTGGCAACCTCTCCACTGCAATGACCAGAAAGCTGATTAGTGGTAGATTCTCCGTTGCAATTGACCTGCAGGCATATCAGCATAACATATTAATAAAAAATGAGAGTAAATCAGACTAAACACTGAGCAGATAGTTAAATGAGTAAGTGAAGAGATTGCTTTTTAGGAGAAAGAATAAGGAGACATAAAAATATCAGCCTGAGGCCATGGCTACACTGGAGAGTTGCAGCGCTGGTGAGGGGGTTACAGCGCTGCAACTTAGGATGTGGCCACACTTGCAAAGCACGGCCAGCGCTGCAACTCCCTGGTTGCAGCGCTGGCCGTACACCCGGTCGAGCCTCGGGTGTAGGGACTCCAGCGCTGGTGATCCAGCGCTGGTCAGCAAGTGTGGACGCCCACCAGCGCTTTTATTGACCTCCATGGTATAAGGAGGTATCCCAG
The DNA here is from genome assembly GCF_025201925.1 of Gopherus flavomarginatus. Lineage (NCBI taxonomy): Eukaryota > Metazoa > Chordata > Testudines > Testudinidae > Gopherus > Gopherus flavomarginatus. The sequence goes on along the minus strand of NC_066625.1, from coordinate 23,242,991 downwards.
CATACCTTAGAAGCCTCTCTGGTAATCATGCACACTCCACTGCCCTGGGCTCAGCTGACCCCACCTTTAAATACCCTGGGAATTTTAAAAATCCCCTTCCTGTTTGCTCAGCCAGGTGTGGAGTGCAATCAATCAATCAATCAATCAGTGACCATGCCTCCACGCCCCAGACGAGCCCCAGCATGGAACAATTCCGAGCTGCAGGACCTCATCAGTGTTTGGAGTGAGGAAGCTGTGCAAGCCGGAGAAATTATGATACCTATGGGCAGATATCACAGTCCTTGCTGAGAAGGGGCCATGAACGGGACGCGTTGCAGTGCAGGGTCAAAATAAAAGAGCTGAGGAGTGCTTACTGCAAAGCCCGTGAGGGAAATCGCCGCTCAGGAGCTGCCCCCACAACCTGCCGTTTTTACAAGGAGCTGGATGCCATACTTGGGTGTGACCCCACTGCCAATCCGAGGAGCACGATGGAGAGTTAAGAGCAGGGAGAAGTGGGGGAGGGTGTAGAGGAAGCTGATAGTGAGGCTACTGGGGTGGAGGGAGACACCCCGGAGTCCCAGGAGGCATGCAGCCAGGAGCTCTTCTCAAGCCAGTAGGAGGCTAGCCAGTCGCAGCAGCGGGAAGTTGCTGGTGAAGAAGAAGCTGCGGAGCGTGCTCGGGGTAAGCAGATTTTTATGTTTTGGGAGAGGAGGGTTTGGGTTATGGCTGCCTGCATGCATGCCTAAACGTGGAATAGCCCATTAATTTGCTCTATCACGTCTCTGTAATCTGCCTCGGTAATCTCTTGAAAAGTTGCAGCCAGAGCGTGCGCAATGTGCTTTCTCAAGTTTATAGGGAGAGCCACCGTGGTCCTTGTCCCGGTCAGGCTAACTCGTCCGATCCACTGTGCAGCGAGGGGTAGGGGGACCATGGCTGCACACAGGCAAGCTGCATAGGGGCCAGGGCGGAATTCACATTGCTGTAGAAGACCCTCCCTCTCTTCCTAGGTAACACGCAGCAGTGATATATCTGGCAGTAGGAAACCCTGTTGAGAATTTAGGGATACTTGAGTGCAGGGCGCCAGGTTTGCGGTCCCCCCCCAGCCCCGCGGTGCGTTCCGGTCTCCCCACCCCCTTCCAGCACGTAGCCAGCCCCGTGGTGCTCTCCGGTCTCTCCCCCCGCTTTCCAACAGGCAGCCAGCCCCGCGGTGCACTCCGGTCTCCCCCCACTCCCCTTTCCAGCAGGCAGCCAGCCCTGCGGTGCGCTCCGGTCTCTCTCCCCCCTTCCCAGCAGGCAGCCAGCCCCGCAGTGCGCTCCGGTCTCCACCCCCCCCTTTCCAGCAGGCAACCAGCCCCGTGGTGCACTCCGGTCTCTCCCCCCACTTCCCAGCAGGCAACCAGCCCCGTGGTGCGCTCCGGTCTCTCCCCCCACTTCCCAGCAGGCAGCCAGCCCCGCGGTGCGCTCCGGTCTCTCCCCCCCATTTCCAGCAGGCAGCCAGCCCTGCGGTGCGCTCCGGTTTCCCCCCTCCACCAGCAGGCCGGCAGTTACGCGGACCGCCCCCCCCCGCCAGCAGCTCGCCACCTTCCTGTTCACTACTGTCCCCTGTGCAGGACACCAGCTACTTCCTGTACCCAGTGCAGATAAACCCCAGTGACCCATCGGTCAATTCCCCCTCCCAGATGCAGTCGGGGCAGAAACACTCACCCCATTGCTCGCCATGCCTTCACTTCCCTGGCCTCTCTGTGTTATGTTAGGTATGTGGGAAAGATGCTACAAAAAGTCTAAAAACTCCTTCACTGTGTGATAATAAACAATGTAGCCTCTGTGTATTACATGTTTCTATCTATGTTTTTTTTTAGCGACCTTGACTAATGCAGCCGGATCACCGGCCTCACGTCGCTTGCAGAACTTGAGAAAAAATCCGCGAAAATCAAAAGAAGAATTGATCAAAGCAGTTATGATTCACTACAACAGAGAAAGTAGGAAGACGCAGGAATGGAGAGAGAAAATGTATGAGTGGAGGCAAACAGAAAGCAGGAGAAAGGAATTGGCTACCAAAAAAACCTCAAAGCAGATGATAAGCCTCCTGGCTCGCCAAACTGAGTCTTTCGAGTCTCTCATAGCCATGCAGGCAGATCTGTACCATGGTAACCCACACCCCTCCCAAAGCTCTCTTTCTTGTTCCCTAGTACTTGCACAAAACACCTTTCTCCAGCAGCCAGTTTCTTATTACCCCCAGCTGCCCCCAACACCTGTACGATCACCTACCAGCCCTGATAACTACAATTCTTACCCTGTGCACTCCACCCCCATTACCCTGCAGCATAGTAATCCTGAAGTGCAGCAGACATTGAACAGTAATCCAAACAGGACATATTCAAACCTCTGAATGTACAGTCCACCACCCTAACCCCCCTGGCCTTTTATGTACTGTACTTTGAATAAAGGATTTTATCGCTTTTACAATACGTTTTATTATTGCAGGAAGTGGTAAATATTGTACCCCAAGGTAGAAAGGAGCACAGCAAAGGCACCAAACATTACTGTTGGCTCTCAGCATCAAATTGCTCCCTTAAGGCATCCCTAATCCTTGAAGCCCTTTCCTGGGCCTCTCTAGTAGCCCTGCTCTCTGGCTGTGCAAATTCATCCTCTAGGCGTCGAACCTTGGAGGTCCATTCCTCACTGAATCTTTCACCCTTCCCTTCACAAATATTATGGAGGGTACAGCACGCGGATATAATAGCAGAGATGCTGCTTTCCCCTAAATCTAGGTTCCCATAAAGACACCTCCAGCGGGCTTTCAAATGGCCAAAAGCACACTCCACAGTCATTCTGCACCGGCTCAGCCTGTAGTTGAACCGGTCCTTGCTCCTGTCAAGCTTCCCTGTATACGGTTTCACGAGCCATGGCATTAAGGGGTAAGCGGGGTCTCCAAGGATCACAGTGGGCATTTCGACGTCCCCTACTGTGATCTTGCGGTCTGGGAAAAAAGTCCCGGCCCTCAGCCTCCTGAACAGGGCACTGTTCCGAAAGATGCGTGCATCATGCACCTTTCCAGGCCATCCTGAGTAAATGTCAGTGAAATGCCCACGGTGATCCACAAGCGCTTGCAGAACCACGGAGAAATACCCCTTGCGATTCACGTACTCTGATGCCAGGTGAGGTGGGGACAGAATAGGAATATGCGTCCCATCTATTGCCCCTCCACAGTTAGGGAAACCCATTTCTGCAAAGCCATCCACAATGTCCTGCACGTTCCTCAGAGTCACAGTTCTTCTTAGCAGGGTGCGATTAATGGCTGTGCAAACTTGCATCAGCACCATTCCAATGGTGGACTTTCCCACTCCAAACTGGTTCGCCACCGATCGGTAGCTGTCTGGAGTTGCCAGCTTCCAGATTGCAATAGCCACCCGCTTCTCCACTGGCAGGGCAGCTCTCAATCTCGTGTCCCTGCGCCGCAGGGTAGGGGTGAGCTCAGCACACAGTGCCATGAAAGTGGCTTTTCTCATCCGAAAGTTCTGCAGCCACTGCTCGTCATCCCATGCTTGCAGGACGATGTGATCCCACCACTGAGTGCTGGTTTCCCGAGCCCAAAGGCGCCGTTCCACGGTGCTAAGCACATCTGTTACTGCCACAAGCAATTGAGTGTCTTGAGTGTCAGGCGTTTCAATATCATCGTCTGACTCCTCACTGTCACTTTGCAGCTGAAGGAATAGCTCCACTGCCATGCGTGATGTGCTGGCAACATTCATCAGCAAGGTCCTCAGCAGCTCAGGCTCCATTTATAACAGAAATCTCAGAAATCGCGCTGCAGACTCACAATGCCACCAAACTGCTCGGAATGTGCAGCAAAGCACCACGGGGCGTTGGAACAGGAAGCGGAAAGACCCGCACACTTCCTTCCCCTTCCCACAAGCCACAGCGCCAAAATGGGACGAGGTGCTCTGTGGGATGGCTGCCCACAATGCACCACTTCCAACAGCGCTGCAAGTGCTGCAAATGTGGCCACACTGCAGCGCTGGTAGCTGTCAGTGTGGCCACACTGCAGCGCTGGCCCTACACAGCTATACGAACACAGCTGTAACTACCAGCGCTGCAAAACTGTAAGTGTAGACATGGCCTGAGTTGAGAACGATAGCTCAAATAGGTAAGTAGCAGGTCAGCTCTGAGGCTAAAGCTTGTCTTTAAACTGACTAGAACATTTACAGGAGAGAGGAGAATGTTCTCAAAACAGTAGGCAAAGTTTATTTACTGAACATAGAGTGAGATCCATTCTTAAAAAAAAAAAAAATCTATTGGCCACACTGTGAATTTGAGTTTGCCACGGTATTGCGAAATTTCCTGCTTTTAAAATGAAAATGACATAGTAAACATAATTATCACCAGAATAAATATGAATGTGTTTAATGCTACCTGCTGTACCATGGAACACATTTTCAAGTGATATAGATTGTAACCTCTGTGGGGCAGGAACTGTGTCTGCACAGTGCCTAGCATCTTCTGGCCATTACTGCAAATCTCAATAATGAACAGTAATAACAGCTGGACCCACAAAAACCAAGCCTGCCTCATCTGTAAAATCACATATTAGAACATGAGTTACTAGACACCTGGTTAGCTTATAATGATGTAAACGTGCTAATGGGTCTGCATTTTGCATTTTGGTGGGTTCAACCATTGTGTCTTGCTTTGAAAAATTAGTCCCATATGTCCTGCAGTGCTTAAAAGAACAATGGGATTTTGAATGATGGGTCTTTTCATGCTGGTCTTGTTTGGGAAAAGGGTCCCCCCTTTTGACCCACTAGCTCTCTTCTTTACAAGATTTAAACCTGAGAAACAGAGCATGAAGGGCAGTGAGATATATCGCATATACCCCAGGCAAGGATTTTTCTACCAACCTGTACCACTGGTGGGACAATGTTAAGCAGTCCTCCCAGGTCATGGTGGAATGAAAGGGCAATTTTCACAGTACTGCTGGTGCTTTTCTTCTCCACTCCCACCGTGAAGTGTTCCTTCTCCACCCTGGTTGTTACCCCAGCAGCTATCCTCTTGCTGAAGTTCTAACCAGAAGAGAAACCAAACTGTGAGAAAAACCAAACAGCAACAAAATAGTAGCAGCTAGCAAACAAGTAGAAGTTGTTTCCACAGGTTGTGAAGACAACAGCCTCTTAAAATGAGAGCACCGTTCAGAATCATAATCAAAGGGGCACTGCACAGGCTTGCTCAGCCTGGTTTTGTCTTCGACATGGAATCTTCATGTAAAGCTAAATCCTGCAAGGTGCAACTCCCTCAGCTCCTTTGGATCCCAATGTGAGTGGAGAGCACTCAGTACCGTGAAGGACCAGATCCCGACAGCTTGGCCGATTACAACAATAGTACCAGTAACTGAAAGAGCAATTGCACAGAGTCCTCTGGAGCAGGGGACTTCATTAATTTTACTACTGTTCCTTCCCATAGTATCTGAGTTCATCACTGACAAGAATGATCTTAGCCTGGCAACACATCTGAGTGGTAGGGAAAGTACTTTGCACCTCAGTTTCTCCATTTGTACAACAGGGGTTGAAGAGGTTGTGCTTTGCTCGCACAGAAAGTCTATGGCAAAGGATTGTGCTTAAACACAACACCAGAGTAGGAAATAACACAGGAGAAGAGGGTGTTGATCAACAGCTTGGAAGGAAAGGGATGTGAAGTTTATCTCTTTAGAACAGACATGAAAGCGAAATTGTTAAGGTTGGTTACAGCAGTGTTAGATCCATCAGTAATACTTTGGTTTGTGAGCACTCTCCTGACAGCAGCCTGTGTGCTGCACTATCCCTGTAGGCTCTGCCTACCGGCTTCATTTTTCTGTGCAATCAGGCTATACAATGGAGAAAATTCTACTCTTGTACAACGGGCTACTAACTTAAATCCAGAATTTAACATAGTTTATTTAGTTTAAATCCAGTCCATATTTGAGATGATTGATGTAAAGTATGACTAAAAGCTGTGCAGAAATCTGTCTTCAGTACAGCAATTCAGAAAACACATGTGTAGGGATCTACTCTGCCACCACTAAATGCAGTTACCTCTAGAGTGAAACGCAGCATTTGATTAACAGCCCACAGGAACAATCTACAATTGTTTCACATTGTTTTGCCTGAGACTGAACTAATCAATCACTCTTACCTGGGCATAAGCTTTTGTGGGTAAAAAAACAAACACACACTTTTTCAGATGCATGGAGTGAAAATTACAGATGCAGGCATTATATAATGACAAATGAAGAGAAGGGAGTTACCTCAGAAGTGGAGAACCAGTGTTGACAGGGCCAGTTCGATCAGGGTGGATGTAGTCCACTCCTAATAATAGATGAGGACATGTCAATTCCAGGAGAGGTAAAGCTGCTTTTGTAATGAGCCAGCCACTCCCAGTCCCCATTCAAGCCCAAATTAATGGTGTTAAATTTGCCAATGAATTTTAGTTCTGCTGTTTCTCTTTGAAGTCTTTCTGAAGTTTTTTTTGTTCACGTATAGCCACATTTAAATCTGTTATAGAATGTCCAGCGAGACTGAAGTGTTCTCCTACTGGCTTTTTACGTTACCATTCCTGATGTCCGATTTGTGTCCATTTATTCTTTTATGTAGGGACTGTCTGGTTTGGCCAATGTACATGGCAGAGGTGCATTGCTGGCACATGATGGCATATATAACATTAGTAGATGTGCAGGTGAACGAGCCCTTGATGGTGTGGCTGATGTGGTTGGGTCCTCTGATGGTGTCGCTAGAGTAGACACGGGGAAAGAGTTGGCAACAAGGTTTGCTGCAGGGATTGGTTCCTGGGTTAGTGTTTCTGTGGTGTGGTGTGTAGTTGCTGGTGAGTATTTGCTTCAGGTTAGGGGGCTGTATGTAAGCGAGGACTGGCCTGTCTCCCAAGATCTGTGAGAATGAGGGATCATTTTCCATGATAGCTTGTAGATCGTCGTTGATGCGCTGGAGAGGTTTTAGCTGGGGGCTGTACGTGATGTCCAGTGGTGTTCTGTTATTTTCCTTGCTGGGCCTGTCCTGTAGTAGGTGATTTCTGGGTACCCGTCTCACTCTGTCAATCTGTTTCCTCACTTCCCCAGGGCTGTATTGTAGTTTTAAGAATGCTTGATAAAAATCTTGTAGGCGTTTGTCTCTGTCTAAAGGACTGGAGCAAATTCAGTTGTATTTTGTGAGGTAACTCCCTTCTCTTCATGTAGCATTATATAATGCCTGCACTGTAATTTTCACTCCATGCATCTGAAGAAGTGGGTTTTTTTCCCATGAAAGCTTATGCCCAAATAAATCTGTTAGTCTTTAAGGTGCCACCAGACTCCTTGTTGTTTTTGTGGATACAAACTAACATGGCTACCCCCCGATACATGTCTTCTTACCTGGTAATAGCAGGCACCTTCTACAGTAAAAGGGATCCCGTGTTTCTTTAGCTTTGTGATATTGTGCTTCAAACTTGCAGTTAGTTGGGACTTCGAATCTCCTAAGGACAGTCTCTTAACTCCAAATGCAGCATCAATCCTTTCGCTGCCACTCTGTAAGGCCATAGTAACAGTGTGGTTGGCAATGACATGGTCGTACATGGCAGTGATAGTGCCATCTATAGGAAATCCTATTGACAAATAGAGCCAAATCAGAACAAATGATATACAATGCTGCAAGAAGCATTCAAGGAATTTTCAGTACCACTGAGTGGCAATTATCTATAAAATGTTATAAACGGAGAAATCAATAGTTTCTATCACATTTCATAATAATAGCCTAGCTTTTTCTAACATTACTATAGATCAGTGAGTTGCATCTTCTATTACGTATTCACAATAGAGACTGATGGGAATGAAACCCCCTACAGTGTTACAGGATTAACAAGGCTAAATTAAAGATATTACTTGGATTTGGAATGTATTTTGGAAACCAAAAGATCATCTTTCCTAAATAAAGGGATGGATGATTCTTAACTCTCCTGTTCTGTATAGTCTTTGAGAATCTATACCTGGGGCCTCGCTGGGACATTCCAAAGAATTCTGCATGATAGGAGTGTGTTGTGTGTAGCTCCACCAGATTGCATTTAGAAATTTAAAAAAAAAACAAAACAACCAAACCAGACTATTCAAGAGCAGAGGGCTAGGTGCATTCAGCCAGGGAGCTTTCAAAACCTACATACCAGAAAAGGCTAAAACATTTGTTTTTACTCAGAAAACGGATGCTTACACTATCTTATTCCACAAGGTGGTTCATTCAAAGACAATCGGAGTTTTACAAGAAACTATTCTGACTTGTCCTAAGGAAAAGATGTACAAAAATGATGGACGTGCATTAAGCAGGGATACACATAAGGGTTTAAATGACTAACAGGTCTTGCATCCATTCTGTTGCATTTTCTTAAGAATATCAATAAGAATGTTGCTGAAGTTAAGGAGATGGGGCAAATTTGGCCCTGGAGTAAGCAAGTGCAACCCCACTGACTCTAGATTGTTTGGGTTTGCACCCACTTACACTGAGATTAAATTCACCTTTACCATGTTTTGTTACACACCAATTTGATTGAGGTGTAGTTTTTTCATACCTGCATTTTTTAAAGAGGTGATGTTATGTATGAGAGTCCCAGCAATTCCTCTGTGTCCCTGATTCATGACATTGGAAACATCTACATAGAGAGCTTGCTCATCCACCTGGAAGCTGGCTAGACCCCTTTTGATTCCTTTATTGAGCTCCAGGTGTCCTTTTAACTTTGCTTCCATTGGGATTGCCTGGCTTCCGTTCTGAGTCAATGTGAAAGTGACATTGTGCAGGCTGATATTCCCAAATACATTTCTGTTCCTGAGATGCAGCCCATATAGTGCCTTGTTGATCATCACACTAATGTTACCTGTAAGGGACAGAAATAAGAATTGCACAGAGCCCTTTGGGTTGGGAAATCGGCATGAGAGGAGAAAAATAATTAGATTTGACAAACATGAACAGTAACCCTTTAATTTAACATGGACAGGAATGAAATGCATTTCTATTAGCTGTAATAAATTATTTAGCTCATTCCAGTTAGGGAATCTGCTTACTGAAAGAGAGAGACAGCAATTAGTCAGCTAGTGGAAATACCTTTTGATGAAAGCACATTATATTATAATAGTATTTCTATAATCTGCTATCTACAATAGGTTTCTTCTTAAAAAGTTGCTTGATACTTAAGAGCCAAACTCTGCTTTTCAAGGCTCGGGATTGAGTAAAATGCATCATCCGGGGAAACTTGGGGAGGGACTGTGACCCAGGAAGCACATTGCCCCAGAGGCACATTGTACTACAACAGTGCATGGTGTAGGATGGGACAGCCGCCATGTGCACAGTCCCACCCAGAGCTCCGCAGCACACCTGTCAGCTACTCCCCCACTGAACTCCACAGACACAGCCCAGAAGGGGACGGGGCCAGTCCCTCCCCCCGCCACACACACACACACACACACACACACACACACACACACACACACACACTGTAGAGATGGTTGGGAAATGTTATAGCTCCCGAAGAACAATGGCAATGAAGAAAAACCTGTTTCATTTTCCCCAAATTTTCTTCAAAATGTTTTGGAGTTTTGTCAAAAAATGAAACCTTGAAAACCCAAAAATTTCATTTTAGGCCTGAAAGAGTTTAAAATGTCTTCCAATGAAAATGTACATTTTCAGTCAAAATAGAAACATTTTAATGAATTTTGTTTATTGTCAATTTCCATTGAAACCCTCTCCCCAGTTTTGATCACCCAGTGGACAACTGTTCACATCACAAGAAACCATCACCATAGATACTAAATTTATACTTTTCATTTTAGGCTGCTAGTAGGTTTTAAATGCACCAAGACACCACAGTGGAGGACATCTTATACTCGAATAATAATAAATTTCCTTTGGTAGCTGCATTCTTAACTATCCTCTTACAGCAAAGCACATAGTGAGGAAGCACCTTCATGAATGTTGTTCTTGCGCTTCAGAGATCCATTCAGAGAAAAGAGCTGTGGTATGATCTTCAAGCCTCCAATGTTGTGTTGGACTTTCCCATTCAGGGACAGGAGAAGACCAACTTTCTGCTCCATCGCTCCCAAAAAAACTAGATGAAGTCTGTTCTCATTTAGCTTCAGCTCAGAAGATAATAGAAGTCTACAAGGGAAAGAAACAAACACAAGTAGCTCACACACTATTATCAATAAAGATTTGTTACTGGTGTTCAATATTTAATGTCACTCTACCTCTGTTAATGTAGTGCAAAACTGACCCTCCATTTTGCTTAGTGTATATTCTGTGCTTATGTTAGACAAGCGTAGAACATGGGAAAAAATCCATGAAGTATGCCAGAGAACAATTTTTCCTTCACTTAGATTTTGGTGACCATAAACACACCAAATATAAGCAAGCTTCCTTCTTATTATTTTCATTTGCTTAGAGCAGATTTCACTGCTTCTCACTAGAAAAAAGAATTCCAGAGGTTACCCTCAACAGGTCAAATTTTAAACAAGATTCAAGGCTGCTCTTATTTATTTACACTCATATCTGTGCGGCAACAGAGCTTGTTTGGCATCCTGCTATTGGCTGACTGCTTACCACACCCCTCCGCAATGCGCAAGACACTCTTTGTTTGTGCAAAAATGAACACACAGGCTGAAATTGTGGCCCAATGTACTCAAAGAACTTTTAAAATCTACTGTGGAGTACATTTTAAAATCTTGTAAAACTAGCTAATTTTACCAGCATGGTCTAGTGGATAAAGTGGAAAAGGACTTGCACAGTCTGATTGAGAGTGCATGGGCACATGCACGTCCAGCATTGGTGCTCTCATAAGAACATATACTCGAAGTAGTAATTTCACATTTTTCTCCCCCACTTCAATGAAATTTTGCACAAAATACTTGGATTTTTGTAAAAATTTAAAGCCTCTTTCAGTGGATAATTTTACATTTGAGAAGTTTAAAAAAAACTGCTAGAGGAGTGAGAGGTGGTGCTGGTGCCAGTGCCCTCTAAAACAGTGTTTCTTAACCTTTTTGATAGCAGGGACTGTCTTGCTGCCTTCCTAAACTGTTTCAAGGAGATCTCAGCAACCGGCGCCAGTCCATGGAGCAGCTGTTGAGAAACACTGCTCTAAGAGAGACATGGTCTAATGCAGGGATGGCCAACCTGTGGCTCTGGAGCCAGATGCGGCTCTTCAGAAGTTAATATGCGGCTCTGGGGCTGGAGCTACAGGCACCAACTTTCCAATGTGCCATAGGTGCTCACTGCTCAACTCCTGGCTCTACCACAGGCCCTGCCCCCCACTCCACCCCTTCCCGCCCCTGATCCTGCCATGCCCTCATTCCTCCCTGCCCCCGCAGAGCCTCCTGCATGCCATGAACCAGCTGATTGCGAGGTGCTGGGAGGGAAGGGGAGGCGCTGATCATCAGGGCTGCCGGTGGGCAGCAGGCACTGGGAGCGGGGGGAGGGGTGGAGCTGATTGAGGGCTGCTGACGTATTACTGTGGCTCTTTGGCAGTGTACGTGGGTAAATTCTGGTTCCTTCTCAGACTCAGGTTGGCCACCCCTGGTCTAATAGATTAAATCTAGGGCTTGGAGTTAGACAAGCTAGAGTGCTAATTCCATATCTGCCCCCAAAGGTTCTTCACAGAACTTTTCAGATATTGGTTAATTATGCTGGCTTTCATGATTCCCCCCAGTGTAGCTGCTAAATATCAATTCTGCTTCATCTGACAGAGGACAAAAAATGAGAAAAACAACTGATAACCTAACATGAAGAACTAATTTACTCACAGGGAATCTCTCCTGTTCTCTCCATTATCTATGAACAATGATCTAAGAAAGCAACCAGTAGAGAGAGGGCTACAAGATTGTTTTAGTGTTTCAAAAATGCCTGGTCTACACTACGAGTTTATTTCAAATTTAGCAGTGTTAAACTGAATTAATGCTGCACCCGTCCACATAACAATAATATAAAGGGTTCTTAATATCAATATCTGTACTCCTCCCTGATGAGGTGAGTAGTGCTGAAATCAGTATTGCCATTTCGGGTTAGAGTTAGTGTGGCTGCAATTAGATGGTATTGGCCTCCGGGAGCTATCCCACAGTGCACCATTGTGACCGCTCTGGACAGCAATCTGAACTCGGATGCACTGGCCAGGTAGGCAGGAAAAGCCCCATAAACTTTTGAATTTCATTTCCTGTTTGCTCAGCGTGGAGTGCTGATCAGCACAGGTCCCAGAATCAAAAAAGAGCTCCAGCATGGACCATACGGGAGATACTGAATCTGATCTCTGTATGGGGAGATGAATCTGTTCTATCAGATTTGACAAAATGCCAAAACATTTGAAAAAATATCCAAGGCCATAATGGACAGAGGCCACATCAGGGACTCAACATAGTGCTGCGTGAAACTTAAGGAGCTGAGACAAGCGTACCAGAAAGCCAACAAATGAAATGGAGGCTCACGGAGGGAGGGTAGACTGATGACTGTAGCTATCCCACAGTTCCCGCACTCTCTGAAAACTATTTGAATTCTTGGCTGAGCTCCCAAAGCCAGAAGGATCAAAAACTTTGTCGCGGGTGGTTTAGGGTATATGTCATCAGAGCACCCCCCCGCCCCATGAAACCAAAGGGAAAAAAATTGTTTCTCGCCTTTTTTCAATGTCACCATATGTCTACTGGATGCTGCTGGCAGATGCGGTGCTGAAGCGCTACGCAGCAGCAGCCCCTTCCCTTCCCTTGCCTTTCAGATGGCAGATGGTGCAGTATGACTGATATCTGTCATCGTCGTCCTGCGAGTGCTCCTGGCCAGCCTCGGTGAGGTCTGCTGGAGGTTCCTGGGCAAAAATGGGAATGCCTCCCTTCTTTAAGTTTTATCATTCTCTTCTTTAAGTTTTGTCTCCTGGAGATTCACTCCTGCCTGGAATATCATAGCAACTGGAGGCTGTCCTCCCCTCCCCCCTTTGATCTCTGCTTGCAGAGGCAATAAAGTCAGTGTTGTTTCTTATTTATGCATTCTTTATTACTTCATCACACAAATGGGGGAATAACTGCCATGGTAGTCTAGGAGGGGTAGGAGAGAAGGGAAGCAACGGGTGGCGTTGTTGCAGGGGCACCCCCTACAATGGCATGCAGCTCATCATTTCTGCGGGATGTCTGCGGATCTGACCCGGAGCGGCCACTTGCCTCTCTGGTTCTTTAGTAGGCTTGCCTGATATTCTAGGTAGGACTGACTCTCCCTTTAGACAAAACTTAAAGAAGAGAATGACCTGGGGAGTCATTCTCATTTTTGCCCATGCGCTCCTGGCCAACCTCACCGAGGCTGGCCAGAAGCACCCATGACAGCAGCAAACGGTACAGTATGACTGGTAACAATCATTGTCAACTTTCAAAAGGCAAGAGGATGCTTCTGTGTAGCACTGCAGTACCGTGTCTGTCAGCAGCATCCAGTAGACACAGTGACAGTGAAAAAAGGCTAAACAGGCTCCATGGTTGCCGTGCTATGGCGTCTGCCCAGGCAATCCAGGGAAAAGGGCATGAAATGATTGTCTGCTGTTGCTTTCACGGAGGGAGGATTGTCTGACAACATTTACCCAGAATCACCCGCAACACTGTTTTTGACCCATCATGCATTAGTATCTCAACCCAGAATTCCAATGGGCGGGGGAGACTGCGGGAACTATGAGATAGCTACCCACAGTGCAACGCTCCGGAAATCAACGCTAGCCTCAGTACATGGATGCACACTGCTGAATTAATGTGCTTAGTGTGGCCACGTGCACTCGACTTTACACAATCTGTTTCCAAAAATCGGTTTCTGTAAAATCAGAATAATTCCGTAGTGTAGACATACCCTTCAAAAGCAAAATACTCAAGTAGCAAGGAGAGTGCATGGAACATTGCACTCTCAATGGCTTTCTGCACATGTCAGAATGCAAACTGCCATGCTTAAAAGAGAACTCAGATTTATTAGGGAAGACTCTTCAGAACTCTTTTTAAGGAAGGTTACCACGACATTGTTTTCTTTACCTTGATGGAGATGCTTTGCCCATTAGCTGCAGCTGTACAGACTCTGGTTCTGTCAAAATTGCCTGATGCAGGAGAGCCCTCACTCCAATAATCCTGCTGTTCTTTCTGGTCTCCTTGCTCATATCAACTTCCAGCAGCGCTAGATCCTTTCCACTGGAATGAAGGTAAAGTGATCCATTGAGACTGTTCTCACCATAACTCTTAACAGTTGCATGGGCCTACACGCAGGGGAAAATGAGAACAAGACATCTGCTGCATTAGGAAACTCAGATGACACATGACAAAACAGTGCGGTGTCACATTCAGCAACCCTACTGCTGAGAGTAACGTACAGGACGAGGGTCTCAGAAATCCCTGATTAAAATATGACTAAGAGTACTAAAAGAAAGGCTGGAGTGATTTCTTTATCTCTGATGAAGTCATCCACTCTGGACACTGCTAAATCATTATCCGTGGAGCTCAGAAAAAAATACTTCAGAGCAACAATTGATTTTGCCTTTGGCATTTACTGATTAGATATTTTCAGTACAGTTTCCCACTGAAGGATAGTACAAGATCTTCATCAACACAACAATTTCAAGTTACTCAAGCTGGACACTGGGCTAGACCACCAGTTCACATGGGACATTTTTGAGGAACCAAATGTAAATATTTCCAGTGAGGTGCACTTAATAGAAGTTTGTTTGCCAGGTGCTATCACTAGTCCTTGGTTATGTGAAAGCATTTTTGCTTAAATGGAAAAATGAATAGATTCCCCAACCACTCACTCCACTGTTTTAGACATATAATCCTGGTATGAGGGATTTATTACAGGCTAGAGGGGGCCCCAGATCAAAATATTGGTAGTATTTCATTGGCACCAGTGAATTTAAATGACACAAGTTAGAAGGAAGAGACCTATTGGATCATTTAGTCCATTCCCCTGTCAGAACAGATAGGGTACTAGAAGAGGTAGGAGAGAATGATTTAATAAGAGACTACATATGATCTTAGCCAGGGAGTTATTGCCATGTCAAAGCTTTACATACTTATATGAACTTATTGTACATCTGCTTGCAATCAGAATGAAGCATTGATTTTTTAAAAGAAAAGTCCCCTTCCCCCCCTGTTCTAGGGAGTTTGGCTTCATTATTGTATTTGTATGATATGATACTACCATATTTATTGCTTTAAGGAAACTTTCTCTGTGCAAGGCAGGAGGGCCTTTTGGCAAGATAAGCACATGCACTGCTTTGGAACTGCCATATGGCCCTACATTGACTAATCAGACCAGATGCAAGTGATTGGCCATATCTCACTCTGTTTGGAACATGTAATAGGAGGAGGATACAATACCATCCTTGACTGTGGTGATTAAAACTGGCTTTCCTGAGCAATCACCAGCGAGGGCCTCCCCTTTCTATTGTGTATCACTCCTCAAAGACCCTGTGCTGCAGCCAACCCTGCCAAGGTTAAGTTGCACCCAGATCCCTCCGCAGCCTGTTCACACTGCTCTGTCAAGCAGCAGTAACTCCAGAGCAAACTGAAACATATTCCCCCTAAAGAGACTGAGCTTTCCCAGATCCTGGTAGTATAGGAGAGGGAGACAAGGCTAGAAATTTGTGGCCTCAGCTCAGATGGTCAAAATACTGTTACTAAACTGCAAAACCAATTTTAATACAGATTAAGTGGGATGTAGGCTACTGATTCAAATGTCCTGGATATAGAGTGATTGATACTGTACATTCTACGGCTGACTCCAGTGACTAAGTTGCTGAACTAATAATAAAACTGAAAATAGTCAAAGAGGGAGAATGAAAAGAGATAAAAAGAAAACATACCCCAATTAAAATTTCAGTTAAAATTAGTCTGTACCTGAAAGCTTTGGGGGAATTTTGACTGATATGGATGAGTAAACTGGGAAGAAAATCCAAAGTGAGTATTTGATCCATTTAGTTGAGCAATGAACTGTTGGCACAAGAGAAGTTACACAGCTGAAATGAAGAATTATGGTGAAATTCCAGCACAATTTAACTTGAGTTTCAGGATAATTTACTCCAAAGCTTTCTGAATTTTACCCAAATCCTGCTCCCTGTGCATGTGTACATACACCAATACCTATTTAGGGTATGTCTTCGCTGCAGAGTTAAACCAAGCTTTTACTCTGAGATTCCATGTAATTCCCTTCCCATTCACACGAAAACCCTTCTCACCTAAGTTTGATGCGTTTACTCCCAGCCAGGTCAGTTAACGTGGGTTTTAGGCTAGAGCTTGGATGCTGATTTCACTTAGACACAGTAAAATGGGTAGAGCTTGCAGTGTTGCTACTCCCACCTGGGCTAGGTTAACCCAGGTGCTGATCACCTGAGTACACTCTGCAGAGAAGAACATTCACTTAGGGAGAAGGAACCTCCCAGCCCAGGTCAAGAGACTCGGGCTAGCAAGGCTTGCACTAGCACTCTAAAGAGGACTGTGTAGACAGAACTTTGAAGATGCATCTCAGGCTTGAGCAGGCTCTGAAGAGCTTTGTGTGGCTCAAAAGCTTGTCTCTCTCACCAACTGAAGTTGGTCCAATAAAAGATAACATCTGGGACCGGCATGGCTAGAACTACACTTTTCTTAACATGGGTCCATCTCCCAGTTCTGAGGAAAATATCCACCTTCCCAGCATTGATACTTTCAACTAGCAAATCTTTTCTGGAAGCATTCTATGTCTAGTGTGTTACTAAACACTTGGAAGGTTCTGAAGTTTAGGCATCAGAGGTATTTTATTTGAGGATAAATTCCTCATAGCAAAGGACATTCTGTAAACTTTCCAAAGTTTGCGATCTCTGAAATAAAAACAAATTCTAACTGTGCACAGCAGTCAAGCCACAATCTAACCACAGAAACCTAGCTAGGTGCTCTGGGTTTCTCCCTCTCCACAATAAGACTCATCTGACTCCCCATGAACTGCATGGCCTTATGAATGTTGTGCTCCCCTCCTTGAATGCTGTTCCCCAGGAATTTATTGTACAGAGTTAAATCAAACCATATAAACTTTCCAGAGAGTTAAATTCACTCCTATGGAAAGTGCCAATACAAGACCTAGAGGTCATGAGCAACACACTGGTTTTATGCTTACCCTTTGCAGGAGTGAATTAATAAGCAGGTGCATCACAATAACTCCAGTTCATGCAATGGAATCACAACAAAGAGGAACCTGACCTGTGAAGAATCATTTCTGTTGATGGTGGCTTTTATATTCACACCATAGTCAAAGACTTCCACTTTGGTTTGCGCGGAAAACAGTTCTCCATTCAGGGCCAGTGCTTGTGGAAACTGGAGCTGTTCAAGTAAAACACAATTTGTGCATAATGGCAATTTTTATACAAGTTAACTTTCATCATTTTCTACCCATACATTTACTGCAAAGTAAGTGTATGTGTGTGTAGATAAAACTTTAACTCAATTCATAGAATGACCCCTTCCCTGGTTGAAAAAACCTCCTAATTATTCCAATTAAAAAAACCAAATGATCAGTATATTTTAGCTTCCTCCAGTCATATTAATTATCTGTATTGTGGTAGCACCTAGGAGCCCCAGTCATGGACCAGAATCCCATTGTGCTATGTCCTGTGTAAACACAGAAAAAAATGAATGTTAACTAGAACTCTCCAAATCAAAAGAATGTTAAAGAAAAACAATGGAATGTACATTGAAAGATTATTGAATGGCAGAAGGGAAGAGACACAAAGAAAGGAGAAACTGTATCTTGGTAGGGAGGAAATAATAGTTCTTAGTAAGTATGTAAGGTGTCAGCGCAAATACCTGGAATGAGTGAGTCACGTCCATGTGTAAGAGATGTCTGAAATCCATCTCACTGGATTTGTTGAGGTACTTGCCCAGAAGCCTGATGGCATCTTTCTTATTGACTTTCAGAATAGCTTCAATCTCATGCTTTGCCTGTGTGTTGAGATTTGAGCTGTTAGAATTAGCAAATCAAGCAGAATATTAGCCCGACCTATTATGAAATATGAGCGATATCCCGTTACTAGGGAGCTGTTGCATTATGACTCTGAAGGAACTTGCTGAGCAGCATAAGAAAAGTAAACTAATTTTGGTAATAAAGGTGAAATGACTTGCCCAGAGCCAGGATTTGAACTTACAACCTCCTGCTTTCCAATGTACATTCTTAATAATAAATAATAATAATGCTGCTTAACATTAATTTACTCAGAATATACTTGTTCCTCTAACACGGAAGAGACACCTCCCACAGCAATCCACTTTGTACTTCAGCTTCACCACCTACATTCTGGTAGATGCTGTGAGCAAATTGGCAAAACCAACCAAACTTCTAACTAGATCTGGTAGATCTTAAATTGCTATGTTATACAGACATGTAATGGAGCCTCTCTCATGGATTAATCTTAACAAAAAGTTTACTTACACTTTGGTGACCTCGGGTTAAGGCACATAGTTCTACATTTTGGGGGAAAATCTTGCTGTTATAAGGATGCACTAAGCCAGCACACATCTAAAAAAATGAGAAACAAAAGCCAGAGATACGAGTTACAATAACCTGTTTATTTTCTGATTATGTCACTATCCGAAGTTACAGGCAAATTCTCACATCAGGTATCACTCACATAGGGATGTTCAGCTTGGTAGCCAAGTGTAAAGGTTTGAACTGATTCATCCAGCCCATTAATCAAAATTTTAGTTTCCAAGAAGTAGTGTTTTTGCTTTTTGTCTACAATAAATGTCTCCTGGAGAAGGAAGCTCTGGGGAATGGGCAGTTTAAAAGGATGTCTGGGACAAAACAAAAACATAAAGATTTTAAGGTAAAACCACAGAAGAAAAAAAAAACAGTTTCTTTCTTCAGCTGAAACTCCTAGACTTTTAACTGCAAATACCTCTAGTGTCAATTATTGAAACAAAGCAAGCCTACATGAAAGGTTGAAAAGTTACAGGGGTAGAGGAAGGATCAAGAAGGAAAAAAATGTTTGAGAATGGTACCTGTATGAATATGCTAGAATGACACATACTGTCAGAGTTTCATGCTAGTTCAGAATGTAAGCTTTTGGGGGCAGGGATTGTCTTTTTTTGTTTTATATTTTTTCAGAACCTAGCGCATTGGGCTCCTGATCCATGACCAGGGCTCCCAGGTATGTGGGAATACAAAGAATAAATAATAATACATAACAATAGCATTACACATTAGCCAGCATTTCTGACAGAAAATTCCTACCCTAGACCACATAACCTACCCAACATCTTCTAGCATTTAAACTAACTGAAATGATGTTGGATTCTATGGGTGTATGAAGGACAGGTGCAGAGCACCTGAATCAGTGCCTCACATTTCTGGGGCGTAGCCGTGTTAGTCTGTATCAGCAAAAACAACGAGGAATCCTTGTGGTGCCTGAGGCCTGGTCTACGCTGGGGAGTGGGGGAGTCGATGTAAGATACACAACTTCAGCTACGGGAATAGCTGAGGTCGACGTATCTTATTTCGACTTACCTCCCTTCCTCACGGCACAAGATCAATGGTCACGGCTCCCCCATCGACTCCGCTTGCGCCTCTTGCCCTGGTGGAGTTCCGGAGTCGATGGGAGCAGGTTCGGGGATCGATATATCGTGTCTAGATGAGACACAATATATCGATGCCTGATAGATTGATCACTACCCACCAATCCGGGGGGTGGGTAGTCTGGACGTACCCTTAGAGACTAACAAATTTATTTGGGCATAAGTTTTTCCAGGCTAGAACCCACTTTATCAGATGCATGGAGTGAAAAATACAGTAAGCAGGTATAAATATACAGCACACGAAAAGATGGGAGTTGCCTTACCAAGTGGGGAGTCAATGCTAACGAGGCCTCAGGTATCACTCACAGAGAGACTTTAATGTATCTTGCAGCTGAAGTGTGTGACTGTCAAAGCCTCCGGGAAGATATGGATGCACAATTCCCATTAATTTCTAATGGGAACTGACCCTCTCTTATCCTTCAGACAATTTTGAAAATCTCAGCTAACAAGTACATTGTTGTACTCCACAGAAACAATACAACTTGCATGGAATTCACTGAACGAATTTAGATGCCCTAGGAAACCGACGTTCAACTAATCCTCAGCCCAGGGTGTCGTTTATTACTTAGCTGCAGCATTTTATAGACTTCTCTGATTAGAGTAAGCTGAAAGCTTAGGACGGAGACATTCACTTTTATAATCTCACACTGGACTAAGTTCATGCACAGCAGGACAGCTGACATCATTCCTCATTTTTCATTTGTGTTCTTTTTCCACTACTTAAACAGCCTCCTATACAAATGTTTGGCAGCTCCTAAGGGATCCTGGGTACTTGTAGCTCCTCCTGACCATCCTGGACATTGAGAATGCTCAACACCTCTCTGGAGCCCACAGACTCAAGCCCTGAATTTCTGTAGAATCCCCGAAATTACTGAAATTTCAGTGATGACACATCAAGGGGCAGATTCTAGAGCTGGCCAGAATCAAGAGACCATAAATTCCTTCCCATGAATAAATGGAACACATTCCCAAACTAAAACAACATGTTTTAGAGGGGATATATTTGACATTAAGGCAGTCGTATTGTTCCCTAGGAAATGGGAGAAAAATAGGCATCTACATGGCTCAAGGAATTGATTATAGGTGTTAGAACCATCACCACCTGAAAGTCTGACCATCTTGTGACTTTTCTGTGGTCTTTGTGAAATGAGCTGATGCTCTCTGTAGAGTTCCTAATGAACAGATGTCCATATTACAAAATTAGCTATTGCGATTAGCACCCTTGTCAATAGTATACCAGAGAATGGATACAAAGACTCAGTCTATGTATTGCAAGGTTAGGCACATAGGCAAAATGGAGACTTCAGTCTTGTCAAGCCCCCCAGCACCTTTCACAGGAGCACTAAAACTCACATTAAAATTTAAGGTAAAACATTCTGTGAAGATATGAAAAAAAGTGACGACACCTGATATGGATGGTTCCACGTTTCTGGTAGAACATCTTATCTTTCTTCAGCTCTTCTATCTGACCCTCAAGCTGCATCACAACTGGCAGACTCTTGTGGTCTGTCCATAGAGCCTTCATGGAGAGGTTAATCTTTTTAGGCTGCAGTCGAAGTAGCAGGAGCATCAGGGTAGCATTGAGAGAGGAGAGTTGAGTAAGATTTGCTGGACCCATGGTGTAGAGGTGGCTAGTCACAAACCACAGAGTGAACCAGGCTGCAGTGAGGTTGTTGTCTTACAGGACAAGCCCATTCCTGTTCCCCATAAAGCCAACAACAAAGCTCCCAATGGCCCAATTCTGATCTTATTTACACCAATTTCAACACTGATATAACTCCAGTGACTTCATTGGAGCTACTCCCAATTTACACCAGTTGAAGTGATGTTAAGATCTGAACCAATGGCTTCAGCAGGATCAGACCTTAAATTAACTGTTTTTAATAAATCAACTGTTATTAATAAATAAATGGTTGTTATTGTTTTTCAGTGGAGATGCTCATCACATTTATGCAGCAAAACATTGGGCAAAAATGAGAGGTGATTGCTACAAAACTTATCACCATTATACAGCAAAGTAACCCAAGAATACCATAAAGTACAAATATTTTTATGTATGATTTTAAAAAAATCAAAGTAAATTTGAAAGTATTGCTTTTATATCATCATAATATTGGAGGCAACAAGGATCAGTCCTGCAAGATGCTGAGCAGCCCTGACTCCATCTGAGCTCGACTCTTCACAAGATCGGGCTTACAATAGTGACTAAATTTAGAACACAGTGTCTTGTAAAAGCAACGCAAGCATGCCTACTGTGTATGTGTCCTAAAACGTGAATGCACAGCAGTTTCAGAATATGCATGCATTCAGTACTGCATAAGATTCTATTTGAAAGCGCCATCAGGTTGCAACAGATTAAAACCTGTTCCTTTCTGTGAAGAGCAAAAGGAGTTACCTTTGTGGAAATACAAACATGAAGTACAAGTGCAAATTACAGGACAGGAGTTGCATTTGTATTTCTGCAGGGACATAATACTCATGTTTTAGATAAATTATTGTATTTTAAGATCTGTTAAGCTAGTTTGATTTGCAAAGCATCTGAGTACCATGAATGGAACAGGGTTGTTTTTTCAAAACATATGGTATCCTGAGCTGGGTCAAAGTATCTTTTAGAGGACAGGCTGTTGATTATCTGCCATGCACCGTAGATACCAAACAAAGTAAATAAAGCTTCAAACAGCATTGTTCTCTGCATATTAAAGGCTAGTTTCTGATATCGGATAAACTAAAGTGCAAGTGGTGGTGCATGAAACCAGTTACTTCTATCTAGAGCTGGGTGAAATGTTTTAACCAAAACTTTTTTTTGGCAAAAACTCCAGATTTGGGCCAAGGAAAACATTTTTGGGGGAATTAATGTTGATTGCCACAAATTGTTACAGTAAAAAAAACCGAAACTCAAAATTCTAAAAAAGTCAACACATTTTGTTTTAATTTTTTTAACTAAACTTTTCAATTTAAAACCACTTCTTTTTGAAATTATCTTCAATTTTAATTTTTAAATTAAAAAAGATCAAAATCAAAACAATCTTCTGTTTGACCCAAAATGAATTTTGGTTTTTGATTCACTGAAAAAATTTGAGATTTTCATTTTTAGGTCTACTGGAAGCAATTTTTCCCCCTCCATATTTCAGAATGGCCAGAAATCCATAATTTGCACAGCAATTTTGTTATCCTACATGCAAGCATGGTACCTGATAGTTCAGAGTATTTAGCAATAGCATCTGCACATATCACACACTCGCATTAAGGTCTAAGTATTTAGGGTTTCACGTTTTCCGTAAGTTTTCTAGGAACACAGCATCCCTTTGCACTCAGTGTGTGCCACTGGTCCCTAAGAGTTGAGAGAAGAACTCAAACTGAAGTACACCATAAAAATGAAGGAGAAAACTAGTAGTGATGATGGATTTCTTTAGCCTACATAAAGTGTTTTTAAAAAAAAAAACAAAAAAAACCCCTCAGTTTTACATTTCAGCATTTCTCATAGCATGCCAACAATTTAAAAGGATAAAAAAAAAAAGCTAACTACCGATATGCATGATTGAAGTCTAATAAATGCATGATGCTCCTCATTTGGATGCACCTGCGAGACGCAGTCCCAGATCCAGAAAAGTTAACATTTATACAACCGTCTTACCCTCTGCAGGTGTAAATAGTCAGCTGACAAATTAAATTCTTGCTTTGTACTCTTTATCTTAAAGCAAAGAAACTTGGCTCGCTCGCTATTCTCCAAATGAATCTCAGTCCTCAAGAGCTGGTTCCACACTGATACTACTTCACTGTAGCTATGCAGAACATTCCTCTCAAGGTGATTGACTGTGGATGCCTGAAAGATAAAGATAAATATTTTGGACCTGTTGAGTTACAGCAGGTAGGATCCTTTTCTTTCTGCAGTATAGCAGAGAAATGAATAGAAGGAGTTTCCTTGGACAGAAAGCTCCGTGACGATTATAATAGCATCTATTAGAGTTAAGTTGCCAGCATTTCCATTGTCAAGACATTAATCTCACTTTCAGGGTGTTACGATTCCCATCAGGAGGTCAATGTCTATCTTTGGTCTTTTTATTTTATGCTCCGTCCAAACAAGGGAGGGATAGATGGCTGGACGTCTTCAAAGAAATTAACAAGTAAGCCAATTTTTTCTTTCCAACAATCCTCAACTGGGTCTAGACCAACAGAGATCTAATGGGGAAAGGGTGGGACGCAAAACAAAGGAACACCCTAAAGTAACCTGCATTGTAGGTTTGTTGCAGCCTGAAAGACATTTCAGCTGATGGTTGCTTTCTCTTAAACCTTGACCCAAAGTTCTAATTCTAAATAATGTATGCTATAAATAGGACTGACTTTTCAAACTGAAAGATCCTGATTCTGATCTCACTTGGACAGGGATACCCAAACTACATCAAAACAAATGGAGTTTCTCCAGGGAAAATCTAGTGTCTAGTGGCAGATGTTAGTTCTGTTGTTTAATGCACAACTGAGAGGTGCTCAGAAACTATAGGGTGATGATCATGGTATTAGAACCTGTATGGACCACAGTTGTGTTAGTGAAATTAGAATCAGTTCTAGAATCAGTAGACTTGGTGTCCTTGGTTAAAATCTGTTCTGAATGTCAAATATTGGAAGTGCTGCACATCCAGTGGCCCAAAAACTTTGAAGAAAGGTGGGCCATAGGCTGGATTAGTGGCAGGGGGGAACTCCATCCCCCAAATACTTTGTGCAGAGAGGGATGAATGTCACCCTCAGGAGAGATGTGCTGCATATGCATCCACAGCTAGCATGCACCACATGTTTCAGAACTGGTTAGGAGGTATCGACTATGCTTGCATTACAAGGTAGGGGACAGAGAGGCCTAACAAGATGCCAGGGTGAGGATGAACAGCACATTATACAAATCCAGGAAACCAATGAACATATGCATTTCAAGCCGCTATCTGGTAGATTCACACACAAAGATCACTGCATGCTGTGTGCTGAGAATTGCTGTATAACTACTGCTGTATGATATCCATCCATGCTGGGCTTTACGAAAGGAAGCAATGAGTTACTAACCCGCAGGTAGGTAGTAGTTGGTGTATAGATGTGAATTTTCCCCTCTTTTTCATTGCCTTTGTCTTTACAAAACATTTCCACCACCAAGTTCTTGATGGAAAGGGCTTTCCCAGCTGTTAGCTCCATTGTAGACAGATAAGCAGATCGCTCAGGTTGGTGTAGTTTGTGAGCCACATATAGATATAGCCACGGGGTATCCATGTTTAATGTACCTGAAAGCAAATGAACAGGTTGTAGTAAAGCTGGTTGAAATGTTAGGTCTTGTGCTACGTGACTTCTAAACTTGCAACACAATTGTTGGTATACTGCAAAGGTCTTTGGACTATGATCTTATGAACCATATGTGCTGCACTACTGAAGGCCCATTAATGATGGGACAAAATGTTGCCTACTGGTTACACGGCAAAGGCCCTGGATTCCACTGAATGATCTGCCACCATGTGCACAATCTTTATTCACACAGTAAGTGATTCTGGAGCCTTTATGCACATATTAGTCCCATGAAAGCCAACAGGACTGCACATATAAAGGCAGAAGGTGAATTTTGAACAAGCTTTATAGGGACAGCTCTTTTCAGGACTCTGTCAATTATTATTGTTTATAATTAGATGTTATGACCTTGAAATTTTATCTAAAGATTCATCAGATTAATGCCATTCACAGCTTGTGATATGTTCAGGTAAATCACAGATAAATATTGCCATATCAAATGACATTTATGACCAGACACTGCAAACCTTCAAAAGAAAACATCAAAAAGTATCTTGTTAGGGATCAAATTAAACTCTGGTGCAATTCAACTGAAGTCAAAGGAAATACCGCTGGGTGAACTTGGTTCTTTACATCAGACTACTCAATTTGCAACAAAATGTCTATGTGTGCGCATACAAATGAGTTGGTACAGATCGACTTTGGCTCTTAATATAGCTCTTAAGGGCCAGTACACAGATTGAGCTAAATACTACCCAAATACTACACAACACATAATCTCACTGAAGTCAATGGAGTGTAAGTTGGGGTGGAATTTGACCCAGTTTGTTTGATCAAGAAATATCAGAAAATAGATTTTTTTTTTTTACAGACAACAACGAAGTAGGTAAATCAATATAACTCCCACTTCCCAAGCAACTCTGGAAAGGCAAGATATAGAATATAATAATAAAGGCCTAGTTCTTGTTCTCCTTACTAAAACAAAATTTCCTTGACATAAATGTGTGGTTTTAAACACTCATACACAAAGCTATTGATACACACACACTGAAATGAATTACTATAGATAAGTGTTTGACTTATAGCCTGAGATACCCTTAATACTGGGTCTGACGAAGTGGGTATTCACCCACGAAAGCTCATGCTCCAATACGTCTGTTAGTCTATAAGGTGCCACAGGACTCTTTGTCACTTTTTACAGATCCAGACTAACACTGCTACCCCTCTGATACTTGACACCTTGATATTCAAGTCACTGTCACCTCGTATTTTTTCCTTTCTTTAACATCAATAACGTAGATCCAGTCAGTATCTGCTAGGGCAAACAATTCAAAATATGGCTCCTTTGAGAACAAATAATCTCTTAATGTATTTAATCTATATCTGGAGATATCTGCCTCTAGAAAGCATCTCACCATTACCTTACAGAATAACTCTCTATGACTAATTCATAAAAATACTAGGAGCACCTTTATGACTGCTTTTCAAGTCAGAGGTTGGAAATTTTTAGTGGTACTTCACCTTCCCACTTCCTAAGGTAATTTCTGGATGTATCTTTCCACTGCAGTCCTGCCACAAATGGCATGCGGTCATTATACTGCACCTTAAAGTTGGTGCTAACCTCCGAATGGCCCTGAGAGGTACGTGAGTGCTGCAGCTGAGTTCTGTAATTCACCTGCTTTTCTGGGACTTGCATGGTAAACTGGAAAACAACAATGAATTCTGATTAAAATTATCTCTCATCATCTGGACCATCAAGACCAACAGAACATGCACTTGTGTTTAGAATCAGCTAGGTCAAGTGGTTCTGCTTTGCACATTTGTAATTTCATTTTATAGCTGTTCAAAAGTCCTTAGACCTGTTACAGATATTTTATGTATGGCATCTTTATATACAGTTAATTATGCATTTACAGCCTGATCCAAAGCCCACTGAAGTTGATGGAAAAACTCCCATTGACTTCAGTTCGCTTTGGATCAGCTCCTTAGTCATTTTAAAAAAGTCATGATAATAATTTCATGTCATTTGGTGCTGGTGTCTCAGGTAAAATCTAGGCTGCTAGCAGGAGGTCACTGCTAAAACAATATTGAAATATACAATATACTTTAGGATAGTTCAGATATAGGCTACATGGAAAGGTCACCATCTATTCTAAAACAACAGTGTTTGTTTTCATGTGCAGCTACTGCCTGAGAAGATTTGTAAAATCCGTGCCCATGCAATGGCGTGTACCTTGCCATTGTGGTCCACTGCCAGAGGCTCTGTGGTCCTACTACACCTCCACCCAGGAAAGGAGGCCTGCCTAGAGAGGCTGCACAGAAGCAGCGAATCAGAGCCCAGCAGGCTCAGATAAAAGGAGCTGCAGATCATTAGCAGATAATTCCTGGCTGGGACCAGAGGAGCAAGGCAGAGTGCTCCTCTCTGGCCAGTGGTGCTTGAGGGATAATCAAAGTTTGGTTATGGCTGAATTTGCTTCAGCTGGGATGGGGAGGACCTGAGAACTGTAACTCTGAAGTATGGGGTGAAAAGAAAAGGGCCAGGTGGGAAAAGGCCCAGGGAAATAGCAGCAATAAATTGAAATGAGTGGGATGTAGCTGCTGTTTATAAGGCCTCTGGGTTGGAATCTGTAGCTGTAGGCAGGCCTGGGTTACCCCATTGACAAAGTGGTGTAAACCCCAAGAAGGGGACAAGGCTTGTTTGCACGCCTGAATGAAGGTCTAAATGTAAAGGCCCCAGAGCAAAGTTTGAAGAGCCCGGTGAAGGCAGATAGATGGTTTTATTGGACTTTTGCTACCACAGAAGGGGTTTCTTCTGAACTTTGTGACTTGGTTGGCGGGTTGAGACACACAAGGCCTCAGGCCACTGAAGCTCTGTCAAGCGAAGCTGAGAACCTAGGGGGCGCTAGGAGCAGGAAAAGGACTAGAGTACTGCATGCAGCAGCAAGAGGCACTGAAGAGGCGAGTGTTTCCTGTTACAGTCTCCCTAAGAACTAAGATAGAAGTTTATAGGCATAGTTTCTGTAAAGATCCATTACAAATCCAGATAGGACAGGAGTAACAGGAATTGCCATATGGTTCATTATTCTATCTCTTGCAGCACTCAATACTGCATGCTTCAAAGGAAGGCACAAACTTACCATAATGCATGTAATTATTCTCTACTATGTTACTGGGGAAACATTCTTCTGATCCCACAGTTTATGTCTGGAGGAATCAGGAGAGACAGTTTTGTAATATAAACTAGCTATTGTAATTCTACAAGAAGACTTCTATCTAAATACTATATGCTCTGGGTCCCTTCTTGTGTTTGATTACTAACATTACAGATACCACTGCAGCATCTTGTGAACAAGGTAAGCTATATTAGGACTGGCAAATCAGTTTGCATAAGCCAACCTAAAACTTCACGAAACTCAAACCAAATCAAGCTTGAACTTTTTTTTGAGGTTTGAAAAAAGTCCAACTAATGAGTTTTCTTGATGTTTGCTTTAATTTTCATGCATCTTTGAACTTCTTGGTCTCCAGTGGATCTGAACTTTTTCCACACATCTAGATATGTGGTTCATCTAATCCACACACCGTAATTTTACCTTTAAAACTCTTAATAGGCCAGGTATACTAAACACTAAGTAAGGGGCATCCCTTAATGTAGAGGCATGAGTAATGTCCCACAACCCACATCAAATAATAAGATATCACATGAATGAAATACAAAGTTTTCAAGTAATATTTGTGTAAGAATTCAGTCACTGTCACATAACATTCTGACTGCACAATGAACAACATTTGGTGAGATGGTATCTCTCAAAACAAGCATGCTTCAGAAAAATGCCTATGCAAACAATGGAGCCATCTCACTCAGATTATTCTTGACGTGTATTCTGTCAGTTTGCTTTAATGAAAAAAAATTTCTATGGGGCTAAAACCGTTGAGAGAGAGCGGGCTGGACTCTATTCCCTGTGCTCCAAGAGAATTGTTTAGTAAGTTCCACTTACTGCATGCAAATTGTTTGCACAGGAGTAAGTGAGGGAACATTTTGAACTGCAAAAATTATATTATTAGTGATGGTTGAGATGATAAGAATTCAGCTTGACTCTCAGATCCCAGGTTGAGTTTGCTAAGCTAGTAGTTAGAGAAAACCTCTTTTACTTCCAAACTGAATGTATTTGACCTTGATGTCACTGAAAGACGAACATGGCTGACCACTACACCATAATCACTTTTTCAGAGCACAAGCACAAGTTATGCCTCATTTCATTTTTTTTTTAATACAGTTTGCCCTTTACTTCCTGGCAACGCAGGTGCTATCCAACAGCAGGTGCTATTACCTCCATGAAGTAGTTGACCTGAGATGGACTTGAACTATTTTTAAATGTCTGGCTGACCAGTAGCTTCCTCTTGTTGTTGATTTCATCCCAGTGTTTGCCATAGTTGACTTCCAGATGGGAGTAGAGCCGAGATGTACTCACTTCGTGCAGCAAATGAACCTGCAGAAACAATACACCATTTCCCTGTGACATCCTTTCTCCCCTTATGGATGGTGCTGTGCATATACAGAAAGTTAGTAGATCTGCCTACAGAAATACCCCTTTGTAGCAGGCAAGTGATAGTAAAAAGTTACATCACAGCTAATGCTCAATATTTAAACTAGACAGCATTATATGTTATTAAGCTTCAGCTCTGCCTCCTAACAATTCAGAGAACAGGGAGTTTTGAAGATGTTAATCAGCTGAAGGTTAGTTAGTGTCCAAAGGACATCACAAACTGAACCTGAAAAGTGTTACAAATCCAGGTAAAAGAGTCTAATTTCTGGACATGTAAGTATGATGAAACCATGACTTGGATTGTCTTTGTATGCTTAAGAGGATTCCCGGATTGCTGACTACAGAAAATACAATGAAATCACATATTAATATGTAAACACTGGGATTAAAAAGCATATGCAAAAATATTCCACAGAAATTATATGAATGCATATATAAGAATTGAAGTCTCTGGAATTACTCTGGATTTACACAGCTGTAACAGAGAGCAGAAACTGGTGACTTATTTTTGATTCCCTAGGCCATAGTAGGTAAACAAGTTATAAGCTAAAACAAGAGGAAAAAAAGATTGTCCCCAAACTGACCTCTGAGCTATCCCTGTGTGTGAAACCCTACACTGCTAATATATTGCAGCATATTGAACTCTCTACCTTGTGGTTATAGGATGGAGTCTGTGTACAGTGAAGCTCATGTCCCATATCCAATTTGTATGCTTCATTTGAGCTGGTCTCCACTTTAATTTTCTGTCCTGCATTACATTCATGCCGAAAATTTTTCGCATCTCCTGTTTGAGTCAACATACACACATATGGAAATGCTTTAGCTTTTCAAAAGTGGAAGATTCAACTCATACAGAATAAACTAGCAATATAACCCTAAGTCTGCATTATAGTTTTAATTTCATGTAATCATAACAGGTTCTTCACAGAAATATAATTTGTTTTATCCTAAGAATCTTGAGGTAAGAACACTCTTATGGTATCAATGAGCATGTATTTAGGGATGATGGGTTTGTGTTTTCTACATGAGAACTTGCCTCTGAAAATGAAAACGTTAATTAACAAGCTAATAACCAGATGATAAAGAAGTATACACTTCGTTCATTTAAATGGGCTGACAGTTTGCAATCAGTAATATCCTTATCTAAATCCTCTTCTAACTGAAACCAAAGGTTCCCAGCTACTGGTATGTATTACCAGTAACAGCACTTCAATCTTTTAATCCAGGTGTCCCATGCTCTTCCGATGGGGCCCAGAGGTGTAGCTAGTCCCTGTCTAACATGCCAGGAAGCAGTCCAAGTGCTATAGTAGGTTAAAGTGCATGGAAGTGTGAATGAAAGGTATCTAGCAGAGGCTGTTTTAGCCAAGGTCTGTGTCTGATAAATCTGCTTATCAAGGTTGGGGATGACTGGCTTAGGTCACACAAACTTTAATTTATCCCACAAGTTTCATTAGAGATGAAAATCCTAAAACGATGGACCACATTATAGGATTTATTTATGATTTTGGGCCTCTGTTTATTTTATTTTCTAATAAAATAAAAGATGTTTCCAACTTCCTTAATTTGGAAACATCTGTTTTACATCAGAAGGCAAAATGAAAATGGTCCAAGTCTTTAGTCTGATTTTGGCCTAAGGAAAATCAAGATACTGCTTGTGTTTGTTCTGACATATTTTCTACAGTTTCTCTCTCCCTCTCCAATCCAGCAGTAACAGCAACATCCAGGCATTAATTTTACTTCTTTGGTGGAATTTTTATCTGGGTAAAAACTTTTCAAAACCCGAGCAAGTAGCTGATTGCCAGCTTTTGCATTTTATTGTGGGTCTCGCAATACCTGGGGGTTTTTTGTTCTTGTTTTCAGTTAAAAGCTTAGGTTCTGGAGCCACAGGATGACATGAAAATCTTGGCTTTCATTTAAATAAAAAGTAATGGCTGATGAGAAGAGTTTGAACACTCAAACCCTTTAGGCTCAAACACCAGAAGACACAAAAAAACCCACAAAAATTTATATATTTTTAAAATTGCATGATTGTTAAGCCAAACTCATGATTGAATGCTTATGATACACTGTACGTAAGCCTGGATTTGGTCCCTTATTTTTAGCACCAAGCTCAAAGATATTTGCTTTCAGTGATTATTTGTACAAACCAGAATAGCCATTGTACTGCAAAAACACTTTCCATTTACTAATATGATTGAAGAATATTTGTTTCCCTGTCAATGATATTCTAACTAACATGACACTAAATGATGATTTTTAGCAAAATAAACCAATCTGTGCTGGTTTTAAAAAGGTTAGCTAGTCATACCACTACACATGACCCAGGATTAATATGCCATATGCATGCACACAGTCAGATTTTAATGCATACTGTGCACCAACTGCTATAGCTATTCAGCTAAAGCCATATAACTCCTTTGATTGTCTGACTGCTTTGGCTGCCCAGTAAATTTAATAGCTCGGTATTTCTAGTTTATATAATGTAGCTGGGGAAATACTGCAAAACATTTTCTGGATACATTTTCTCATTTTTTTAATGAATTCATTGAATTTGTGCATCTGTTTTGTTCACTTTTCATAAACATTCTAGCAACTGTGGAAATATTTGCAAAAACAGTGTATTTTAAAACAAATACTGGAGAATGTTCGCAGAAACCACTTTTTAAATTTATTCTGGGGTTTTTTCATTGGAATTCTGAGAGTTACATTTATCCAGCTGGGTAACAGAAGACAGTTCTAATGTTTTGGCTTTTCTCTTTAGCATAACAATAAATGTCATTTACACAGTACCTAGAAGTCCATATTTTATTCTCAGAGCATTAGACCACAGGCTCCCCCGTTGCTGCAGCAGGCCAATGGTGTGAGATCCAAGAACACCTGGAAAGTAGGTCTCCCCTTCAAGTGAGTACTGCCTCAGTTTATCGTCAATCTTTTTCTCCAGAAATACTACAGAAAGAGCAGAGGTACCCATGCAGCAGCACACAATAAGAACTGTACAGTCAGAAAAAGGAAACGTTGTTGGCAAAAACATACACTGCCTTCTAAAAAGCAGCCCTAGAGCCCAGTCCTGTGAGACAGCAAGTGCCTTCAGCTCCCCCAATGAGAGAGTGTACTGCCTTGCAGGACTGGCCCTTTTAGGTAGTGGTAAGGACGGGCCAATGGCTGTAGGGCTTTTCATGTCTACAGTAGCCCATTGGTTCAAAATCAGTCCAGATTACAGTGTTCATACACTATTACTATGAGGTCATCTGCATGAAAAGAGGAGTAGATTCAGCCAAATTCCCAGTGGATAAGAATCTACAAAGAAACAACATTGCAGCTGGCCGCAACAAATGCCACTCTTGGCAGTATCAGCAGCCTGGTTCAGGAACAAATAGGGACAGAGACTGAACTCTCACCCTGCAGATGATCTCCCTGGAACAGGGATGATATGGACAGTGTGGGGAAGCTCCCACAGGGACGACCTGTGCTATAGAAGACAGGAGCTCACTTTCAGGCCTGTCAATCTTTCACCACTTTACAGCTCCTTTTATTTATTTTTTCCTATTTATCTAGACCTCTCCTTTATTATGACGTAATAAATATTGAGCTCTACAAGATTTCTCTATAGAATCAATGCTGGGAGGTCAAGCACGACCCACAGGGGATCCTTGGAGATTCCATTAAGACAGAGCTTCTCAATCTGGGGTGTGTGGAATGTGTTCGGGGGAAGAGGAAGAGAGGGGACTACAAGAAGCTGCTCTGCCTTCAGAGCTGGGTGGCCGGAGAGCAGCAGTGGCTGGCTAGGTGCCCAGCTCTCCAGGTAGCGCTGCCGCCAGCAGCAGCAGTAAAGTAAGGGTAGCATGGGATCTCTTACTTCTGTGCTGCTGATGGTGGCAGTATATGCACTTGTGTGGCAGGAGCTGAGTGTGTGCGTAAAGGACGACAGACACAAAAAGGGGGGAGTGTGCGATCAAATAAGTTGGACACTCACCACACTAAGATATTTTGTCAGAGGGGAAAAAATAGGGAGTCTAAGTGTTACATCTTTGATTTATTCCAGTATATGAATTCTCCTTTTTATCTAGCCACATTACAAGCAGCAGGGTTTTTAACACAATAGTGAATGATGGAAAATAGGATTCGAATTTTTAAAAATAAATGACTCCTTGCAAATGTTAATGCTACTTAAACTTTTTCTTTTCAGACAAAGGAATTCAAGGAAGATGTTTAATTTACTGTATAACTGCTATTATTTTTCAATGGTAAGTAAGTGTCACACAAACTCATACATTTTAAAAGGCACCCCAATTAATTTCAAAGGAATTTTAGTTCCTATAAAAGCAGGGAACTAGAACATATGCTCTCTCTCGGCATACATCCCAAAGACTCCAGATCCCACTCATTTACGTGACAAGGACTTTGTCCACCAACCTGAAAGAAATGCTGCATCCTTCAATAAATTATGCAGGGACACTGAAAAAGCCATTTTCTTGCCAAGTTGCTTAGTGATGTTTCCTGACAGAATGATTGGGCTGCCTTGCTTTATCAGCTTTGCCTCCAGCTGGGCTGTGTATCTCTGCTCTCCACTCACTGTTTGCAAACCCGTCATTCCCTAAAAAATCCCGATCCAACAAGACAGTTTGATTATGTTTTGAGAAACAGACTCAGTCAGCATTTGGTGACTAGATACTAGAGATGGGCACCTTACCAATGCGGAAGGAGGAGAGGGAATATTTATATTTTCAATTTAGACAAATGTTGACAATGTTGACAAATAATGGGTGAGAAGACAGTGGATTTATTTTCCAAACAAGACAAAGAACCTAGTCTTGTGAGGTGCTAGGTACCCTTCACTCCCACTGACTTCTATGGGATTTGAGAACACATAGCATGTTGCAAGACTGACCAAAAAACAAACACAAAATGAAAACAAAATTTGTTTGATATGATGTTATTGAAAAAATTGACTGGATGGCAGTTTGGAACTTTATTTTGGTTGGCTAGAATGCAAGTCAGCACTCTGCAATGTTAATTAGTGTTTGATTTGCTGCTCTGCTAAAGAGAAAAAAGGTTCAAAATGTCTGGGTTGAAATTATATTGTAGGAAAAAACAGCTGGCAAACTACTGTAGTTGTTGAAAAATGTGTACCAGTTAAGTAGGCTTGGGACTACAGGCCCACGTTGATGCAGCTGCTAAATTGCAAATTAAGTAATGAAAAAAGGTGAATTATTACAGTCTAAATCTGTGGGGAAATAAAAATCTCAGTACAATTTCAATGTTAAATTTCTACCCACGTGATTTTTTTGCTTTTATAGTTCTAGCATTGGAATGATCCTGTTTCTCTCTCAGCTACGATGCAAATCATATCTTTAAAAGAAGAATATTTGGGATATTCCTGTATCTACAAAGTTCATGCCAGTGAAAAGCTAACTCTGGGTTCAGTCACAGACATTATGCATGACCATTGTAAAAATTTGTGATTGCAGCTGAAAGCCTGCTCTAAGAAATCACTTCAGTTTATTCATTTAGCACCAAATGCAAGTGAAAAATAGGCCAAATATTGTTTAAAGTCCCAATCCAGCATATAGAAGCACATGGGGAAATGGGCTGCTGCAATCACACAGAGCTTCATAGACTTGAGTAGGCTCTGAGGGTGCAGAGGTCTTCCTACTTGATTTTACTTTGAGGATCAGGCCCTCAGAGTAATACCACAATGAACTAGATTAAGGCCAAACTCATTTCACATAAGCCACAGTGATAACTTGTAACCTGGAGACCGGGGCAGCGGTAGTACGTACTGTAACCCTGAACTATGTCGACGACCAGGGCCAGAAAATAGAGTTCACTATTAGAACTCTCCAGTCTGACAGTTCATTAGTCAGTGTTGCTGTGGGCACAAATGAAAATAGCTACAACAGCTGGAGGTAAAAGGTTTTGTATTCAGTTACCAATCTTCCAAGCTACCTATCACCCAAACATCTCAGATCTCTTCAGAAGTAGCTGTGGGGACATAGGAGGTTAAACTATATACATGCTTACTAAACCAAATCCCACTGAAGTCAATAGGAGTAGTCCTACTGACTTTGGGTCAGGCTTATAGTGCACAGCTATTGGTGGTTTTAAGGACAAAATCTGAATGGAACAAAATTGCTTTTGCTTATATGTTGGTGCTTAAGGATATTGATTATAAAAAATCGCAATTTAGGGATGATCTGTCAGTATGTATTATCCCTACTTGAGCAAATGGATGTACCTGTAATAGAGAACTCACTCATTCCACTAATTGATTATTCAGATACTGTTTCAGTATACATGGATCTTATTGTCCTTCTATGGGGATTTTTTCATCCCATTTCTGTGTGTCTATTTCATCCTAGTATTGAAAACTTTGTATTTTGAGGATGTACCTTAATGTAATAGACATCCTTGTCATCTAGTATCAGCTCCAGGTGTCCAACTCGTGAATTCTTAGATAACTCAAGTTTTCCTTAGAGAAATAGGGAACACCACAGGTTTTTTCTTTTATTGGTACATATAAAGCTACAATATATTTTTTACTGTATCTTACGTAAAAACGTATCACAACACGTTATTCACAATGACTGTGAATAATACATTTACAGAATTAAGTAACAAATAATAGCAGAGCAAAGGAAAAAGGTGTGGGGTAAAATTTGACTTTGGAGCCTAAGTCGCATTTTCAAAAGAGACATAGCTTCTACATACTTAAGTCTCATTGATTTTTCAGTGACACTTAGGTTCTTAAGTGGCTATCATGTTGAAAATGGGACTTAGGCTCTTAAGTAAAGCTGGCTGGAACCACTCGGTCATCACGGCTGTAAGCACAAAAATGCCCCAATGCCAGAGACACTGGTAAAGAATCACAATGTGCAGGCTTGAAATCATCCAAACGACAGAATTCCCACCACAAACCTGGCTCCCAAAGCACTGGGGGGATTTGGGTTTGTTCTCTTTGCTTAGCCGTGTGCAGTCGCACAGAGAGCGCGTTTCCTGCAGAACAGTATTCCTGTTCTGCAGGAAATTCCAATTATTTTTTTTATTCTGATTTTCAGCTCCCAGTGAGCTCGTGAACCTTTGGGAGCATCTAGGATTAACAAAGATGCAATTACCCCAGCTAATGGAGAATCCATAATATGTCATCTACATTAGCTGAATGGCTATCATACAATTCAGTAGAAATTTACAGCTAGATCCTCCACTGGTGTATATTGGAGTAACTCCATTGCCGCTAACAGAGGATCTGGCTGCTAGTTGAAAGACCTACCATCAACTTGGATTTTTTTCTTTGGCTGTATAAATTTGATTCTGAATTTTTTCTGTGGGACATTAAAATTGAGGTCAACCCCAACATCCCTTTTCAGGTCTGACTTTGGCGTCCCGATAAAGAAATGAAGGACAACTTCACTTGGAACCCAAGAATCCTCCTAGAAAAAAAAGAAATGATCATGACATCTGCAATTGGCAACGCATTTACAAAATGGAGCTGGCCATATGGAATTATGTCAAGGCATCACAGCAGGCTCCATTGCTGGATATTAACACTGTTTTTCCAATCTACTTCTATAATCCTTGTATAAACCGTTTCCAGGTGTGCATTTCCCATTTAATTTTATCTTTTATTCCAAATGTTTCTCATACATATGATAGTATTAATTTGCAACTAGCTGAATTTTCCAATCCCCGCCCAGTGATAGACTTATGAACTCTCATTTGAACACTTAGGATTTCACAGCAGCCTCAGAGCCTCTTGAAATTTGCCGCCCTCTGCCAAACTTTGAGAAAATTCTAACCATGATCCAGGTATAGAGCTTAACTTACTCAAACCTTTTCTATTATTTTCATTAAGTACCTTCACATTCTAGGGCCACCTTTAATTTAACATTAGAATGGTTTTCCCCCTACTATTCCTGGAAGCCTTTGAATTTAATAGTACAGAGTTTGACAGTAGAATGCTAAGTTTTGGACTAAAATCATAATGAACAAAATAATTTTTATAAACGTTGCTGAAAACACAGATTGGGAGGCACTAGTTTATGTGCCATTTTAAATGATAGACTCTGTAATTCTGTACTAAGTGTGTGACCAGTTCAGAACATTGTGGGCCAATCAGAAAGGAGCTCTACTGATGTGCCAGTAATTTTACACAGTCAATCTCTGCGTTTCTCTTGCCCCAGATCTGGGTATCCCAAAACCACAGTACTTTTCTCAGTTACAGTGTCTACAGCATTGCAGGCTGCAGTTATCAACACATGGCTTTGCTAATATCACATCCTATTTTGCCTGGAATTTCTCAGCCCTGTTTACAATTTCCTGTTGGGTGGGACAAAATGTCTCTTTGTCTGTTTCAGACCAAAATTATTTTTGCATCATCTTTGGCTACTCCTTGAATTCATGCTCCAGTCACCTTTTGCTTCCCTCACTTGGCTAATTACAAATGGCTAGGGTTTTTCCTGGTTTTATTCACAATAATGAGATCACCCCAACCCAGATTTATATCTTCCATCACCATAGGCACCAACTGGCTAAACACTTTTCCAAAGCAGTTTCCTGAAGATATCATCGGAAACCTTGGAACATTAATACAGCCAGAAAACAGCCCTCAAATATTTTGAGTCTATAGATTTAGAAAAAAGTCAGACATCCTTGCTGTCCTCTCCACAGTGCAGAAAATCCTCTCTCTTAGGCCTTGTCCATACAAAAAGTGCTACATCAAATTAAAAACTAATCTTGTTAAACTGGAACATAGCTCTAAAGTAGACACACTTAAGTCTGTTTAACTCTTGCTTAATTAATTTAGCTTAAGTTGGTTTCTTATTGATATCAGCAAGTTTTAAACTGGCGACAGTGCACCTAACATTAGCAGTTCATACTGGTTTAAGTAGCTTGATTTTTAGGGCAATTTTACACTGTGCTAATATAGAAAAGTGGTTAAAGAGAGACAGTGTTGCTTTGTGGTTAGCTCAAGGCACCAAGTAAGAAAGCCTGGGTTCTGCCCCCAGCTCTATCAGTATCTGAATGAGTGACCTTAGTCAAGTCACTTAACTTATCTGTTC
The DNA here is from genome assembly GCF_025201925.1 of Gopherus flavomarginatus. Taxonomy (NCBI): domain Eukaryota; kingdom Metazoa; phylum Chordata; order Testudines; family Testudinidae; genus Gopherus; species Gopherus flavomarginatus. The sequence continues at coordinate 23,204,568 of NC_066625.1, read as the reverse complement.
TCTAACTGTTATATAGGGATAATAATAATTATCCACCACAAGTGTCAGGTAGTAGTTTCCATGTAACTTTTTTCTTTCTATGCCAAACTGGATCCTCTAGCTGTGGGCAACTGGCTGGGCTGGAGCACGCAATGTGCTAAAACACTGTTTTTTCACTCAAGTCTATGGAAATGAATAGATCTACCAAACCAACAATAACAGGTGCTGTAATTGTACCTGAGGAGTATAGTTATAGGCAGCTTCCATCAGGTACAGTTGCAAACCTCTGTCTTGCTTCTTTAATGTCATAGTTGCTTTTGCTGGTCCAGAGAATGGGAAAGGCAAGCTACTGGTTTTGCCAGGGTAAGACATTTCAGAACACAACTGCCAGCCAAAAATCTTGGACACTGGTGAAACACAAGAGCATTGGGTTCAGTTAGAACAGCATTATGATATAGCCAAGAGGACACACAGACTACCTGAGGAGAATTACTAATGTGTAGATTATTTTGAGGTAATGGGATGAGAAGAAACTCACAATTGTGTCAAATGTACTGTTTGTTATGATTCAGACCTCTATACATATTTGAGAGTGATTTAATTCCGTATGATAGATACAATATCCACAAGCCTACCTTCCTCACTAGTACAGGATTTGGTTTCTATATGGTCTTGGAAACCTTCAATATTTTCCATCCCATCCATTGTTGTCAGGTAAAATTTGGAGCTATAACAAAGAAATGTGAATAGTCATTCAAAAATGATTTATTTAATCACTGCTACAAGTTTTTATACATAATTGGCTGGTGTGCCTTTCTTTCAGGTCTGTTTCATCTTCTCCTAGGTGGAAAAATATTATTAGAAAGGTGACATTCTACTGCGGTCTCTACATGTTTATATTCATTAGGAGAGCAAGTCTCTTCTTTGTGGAAGTCTTGAACGAAGCTTATATACCACTTCAAGTGGTGCATAGATGGGCCTCAACACAGGGGTTAATTTGCTCCTAGGAGATGAAGAACAATCCTTACTCTAATCTTTATTCTAATCCAGGGGTCTGCAACCTGCGGCATGCGTGCCAAAGGCGGCACATAGGCTGATTTTTAGTGGCATGCTGCTGACAGCAGAGGTCCTGGCCACCAGCCCCACTCAGCCCACTGCCAGTCTGGGGCCCCGACCACCCCTTGTTGGACTGGGATCCCGGCCACTGGCCCCTTGCCATTCTGGGGTCCCGGCCGTCGGCCCCTTGGCAGCCCGCTGCCAGCCTGGATGGACAGAACCCAGGCAGGCAGCAGGTTGAGCAGGGCCAGCAGCCAGGACCCCAGACCAGCAGCAGGATGAGCCATTCAACCCGTTGCCAGTCTGGGGTCCCAGCTGCTGGCCCCTTGCCAGCCCCAGTCCCAGCAGCCGGCACCGCTCAGCCCACTGCCAGCCTGGATGGACGGTACCCGGCCGGCAGCAGGCTGAGTGGGGCCAGCAGCCGGGACCCTCTGGCAGGGGGCAGCAGAGGGAACCCCAGACCGGCAGCAGGCTGAGCACCTCAGCCCGTTGCCAGTCTGGGGTTCCATCTGCTGCCCACGCTGCCGGTCTGGCATGCGAAACCTTTTACTGGCAAATGACTCCTTAAATTAATGAAGACTTGGCACACCACTTTTCAAAGGTTGCCAACCCCTGCTCTAATTCTTACTCTTTAGAAATAGAACCATCGTATAGGGTCTGATTCTCCCCTGATTCACACCAGTGCAACTCCATTGACTTCAGTGGAGTAACTCCTAATTCACACTGAGGAAAGTGAGCAGAGAATAAGGCCCATAAGATTGTACAGAGGAGGCAGCTCCTATCTAGTGAAAAGGAGGGACATAATGCATATAAAACAGTGAAGGATAAAAGCAAACCAGTCCAGAGAATTTAAAAGCAGCAAATTACAAAGAACTCTGTGCTAAATTGTGAGCTGACAAGGCCAGCAGTGTTTCTTGCTTATAGTTGCTGGCAAGTGAAGGATGATGCCATGAATGGCTGCCATCCATTTGGTCTCACTCCCTCTCCCCACAGCCATACCCTCATCCATAACAAGGGAGCACCAAACCCATAAAGGAGGGTGCTGTGAAGTTGGAAAGCAGGAGGACAAATTTAGACATAACTCCTTCCCTAACTAGTTCAGCCCAAGTTAATGTAATTCCTGGCTCTCCATGCTTCTCTTCTCCCCACCAATTTAGGGTATGGTCTGGCCATCAACTGTGTTCCAATCCTGAATTTCTTGCAGGACTTCAGTGGGAGTTAGGGTGTGCAAAGACTCATCCTTGATAGGCATGAAAGGGTTAATAAAGTGGAAACAGAAATAACGCTGATGCAATATTATGGTAAAATGATTATTTAAGATTATTCTGAGATGAAAATGTTGGAAGTGGGGAGAGAGAGAAGTTGTGTGCATTTGGAATTGGATGGACATTGCACTACACTGAAATAGTTGCCATAAGCCAAATACTCGTGTCATCTGCAGATTTGCCTCCTGCCCATGCACTGTGAATTACAGCTTTCTAATTCTGCTGTGTTATTTAGCTGAAAACTCATCAAAAGTAAATTAATGCTCTATCCCTTGACTTTTTTTCTGAAAGCCCCTGAAGACAGAATGCAAAACCAAGACATAGATTAAAAAAAGTAGCCATGATCCACATGCTGTAAATGTTTTATAAATCTGTTGACTCGTCTAAGAGGCTAGAGCATGTGGTTTATAATATGTCAACACATCCAGCCATCTTGCTGATCCAGAATTTTCCACTTGGACTTCTGTCAACTCTGAAAGTAAGAAGAAAAGAGAAAACTGCTGGACCTATACACTACAAAGCCTAGCCCTCATTAGCACAAACAATTCATCAGTTTAACTTCTGGAAGCTGTTGAGACATGAAGCATCCTTCACCCAACATTCAGTGATGTCAGCAGATATTCACCTGATGGGTACACCTCATGAAACATGGTATACCAAAGAGCCCAGCTATGTTGCTACATACTATCAATCTGCAGGGATAAAGCCACGTTTTTTCTGCACTGGTGAAATTCCCTGAAATATAGACTGCTTGGATGCAAAAGCTCCAGAGAAGACAGAGCATTGCTAGTCAGTGAGAAATTGGGGAAAGGAGAGGGAATGTCTTTTGCAGTTCATTACTGTCATATCTCTAATTAAAACAATACTGTACAGAGAAGTGATTGTGATATGATTATATCTCACTCTGATAATAGGAAATACACAGTTATAGTATGTAGAGCAATATAATTGTACAGTATAAGAGTAAAATTCTCCCATATGGGCATTCATTGTTAAATAGGAATTTCACATTTTTTCCCTGTTATCAAATAGATTAATTGATAATGAAAATGGTTGTATATGCTATTAGACAACCCTACAGCTTTGACCCCAGCCAGATCTGACTATTTCCCTGACTTTTGGCATCAGTCTTGAATTTAAATACCACTTTGATGACTGTGCGATATGAGAATCTTCAGTCAATTGAGTTTGTCTTGTTATTTCAACTCTTGCCTTCCATGATGCCCTTGCACAGATAGGAACAATCCCATTGCATTCCTGGTAATATTTCTGTTTAGTTTGTCACATATTCCCACCCATCATTGCCTTCTTGCTGAAACACATTGTTATCATATGCAAGACACTTCTCTGCATTTCTTCTGAGCTGACCCACAAACACCTTCCTTTTACAAGCCCCAGAACAAAACCCCAGATGCTTTTGCTAATATCAGCTTAAGTACATTTTCACCAAGTGGCCACTGCAGAACCATACAGAAGAACCAAAGGAAATAATGCACTGTTCACATCTCATGATCCCAGCGGCATCTACAGTCCAGGAACCTTTTCACTCCCAAAGTTACACATTCTCATGAAACTGAAGGGGTAAACCGGTTCTCCTCTGTGGGCCAGTAAAACATACAAGAATCCTAATCACTTCAGAGACCAAGAGTCAAACCAGTTTCACTTTCCTGCCCCACCAACCATTAGCCTATGTAGACAATCATAATGAATAATCAAAAACCTTCTGTGTTTTCTCTCAGTCCTTACTCAGCAAAACCCCCACTAAAGCAATGGGAGTTTTGCCTGAGTAAGAATCAAGCAAAAATTGAATGAGGATATCAGGATTTGGCCCAGTGCTTTTTTCAACTTTTAATAGCTGTCACTGGGCCTTCATAAACATCATATAAAAGATCTGAACTGTGAATAGACCCAATAAGTGTCTATTTTTCAAAAGAGCAACTTTGTACGGGGCATAGCTACACCATACTGAGTCACCCTGTTCAGTTTAGTACCAAAGTACAGTCACTATACCTACAGGGAGAAAACTGAATTCAAATTTAGAGCCCCGCACTGTTAACAAACCTGCCAGTTAAGTTCAGATTTTAGAACGTTATCATTGTTAGTGTTCTCTGGACATTGGGTAACTCACACACCTCCTGGGTGTGGTGTTCTGTCCCATCTAGCGACACTGAGACCACTTAGAGAGATAAAATGAGTCTGATAAAATGAGTCTGCTCTCTAGCCTTAGCTAATAGCCAGTTTGCTTTTAGCTCATGCGGTAGAGACTCATGCACTAAGCTCCAGAGATCCCAGGTTCTATCTCGCCTGCCGACGACTAGGATCTGTCAGTGTTACAGTTGCACTCATCTGTTTTTACCTGAAATCGATTATCTCCATTGATTCTTCAGGGGTGTTCAAGAAAACTTTAAGTTCTTGTCCTTTTTTCACCTGGATTCCTCCATCAAGGCTGGTTGATGTCTTCAGTCCTGTTACCCAATTCAAGCCAGCTCTTCCCAAATTCCCCACAATTCCCATTTGGGCAGAAATCTGGATCAAAGCACTGACAAGATGAAAAGAACACAGTTCCCACTGAAAAGCACCTCCTTATTTACCAACATCATTATCTAAGCCACAGGCTTCTTATCCTCTGTGGCACTGTACGTGTTTCATTGCTAACTTTAAAATTGGATGAACATTTTGTTTTTTAAAAAAACTTTGAAATATTCAGACACACGCATCTTAACACAAGCCACACCAAAAGTCTGTTATAACAGAGAGGTATACAAGCTGAGGAATCTAGACCTGGATTCAAATCCAAACTCCACCAGAAGAGGCAAGGGAAGTGGTTGGATCCAGTGCTTTGGTTCAGGCCCATCTCTATTTATACGAGACATAGCAAAGATCAAGTAAACAATTCAAGAACACAGCCAAAAGTCTGACAGAGTCAGGTAAGCTAATATAGGGCTAGATCCTTGTCTGCTATAATCTGAAATATAGCTCTGTTGACACCAACTGGATATATTTGACCCATAATGCAATTTATTCTCATATGCAAAATTAATTCATAATACCACAGATTATGAAGTGATGCTCATAAACATAGAGGAATAAGTGGGCAAACATTTTTTAACCAGTAGCCTCAACAAAAGAATAAATACTTTGGTCTCCCACATTTAATTTTTGGGGCAAGGATTTCTATCCATAGCTCAGAAAAATCTTTAAACTAACATCTCATCTTCAGGAAACTGCTTTGGAAAGTGGTATAGTTGTGGAAGAACAATGTGAGTATGTAAGACAAACACAGGAGGTGTGTAACTTATCTAATTGGATTCAGAACAAACCCTCCCTCCCAATATTTTGTTTTAACAGGGCTAACTTATTGGTAGGAACACAGCAAAAGAATATTCCTGCCTGAATGACTTCAGTGGAATGGCCTCATACAATTAAAAAGCACTCAGACCATACCCCATCCTCCAGGTCCCATTGGAAACAAAATCATGGAGATCCCTATGAAATCCAAGGGAGAATCAATTGTATTATATGAAAAGCAACTCGTGAGATCGCCTGCCTGCAAACATTTGTAAACTTGACTTTGAGGTATTATAGGTGGGCTGGCTAAAAAAGCAGGGCTGGAGAAGCACAATAGAGACTTTAAAATTAAATAGACAGCATAAAAAAACTGCTGCTTCCTGATAACATGGCAACATATAGCACACTGCTGGTCACTGACCAGTTCTCTGTGGATTTCCTAATTGATTGCAGGGCACATCCGCATGGAACTTGTGCCTAAAGTATCACTCCATTCTCCTCACTGTCGGAAGTGTGGGGAAGTAATAAATACATGCTAACACTATGCAGTTATGTAGCACTTTACATCCACATGCCTTATAAAAGTGAGCTCATACTATTAATCTCATTTTACAGATGGGAAACTTAAGGAACAAAGGGTACATCTACATGGCAATAAAAGACCTGTGGTACAGCCATGGCTAGATAGCCAGCTGGTGGGGGCTTGTGGTGCTTGGACTGCTGGGCTAAAAATTGCAATGTAGACATTCGGTCTGAAACCCCAGAAGAAGTTTTTAGCCTTGCAAGCCCAAGTCAATTGACCTAGGCTCTGAGACTCAGCGCCACAGGGGTTTTATTGCACTGTAGACATACCCAAAAATGCAAAATGTCCTGAGGCAGGAGCAAAACCAAGGACTCCTGATTCCCATTCACATGTTCCAGACACTAGACCATGCTGTCTCTCTACTATTACTACAGTTCTTAAAGATGTCAACCAAGCTCTTTCAAAGATTCCTAGGGTACATTTCATGATATTGGTATACAACCCACAGTTTGTAATCACAGTATGGTTCAAAGTAATTACAGTTTAACTACAATGTACCTGAATTATGAAGCTATATAGACATTGCTACTATATAAAGCATCTTTTACCTTGGCTTGATATATCCATTTATGAAAAAATTTGATCGTTGTTTGAAATCCACATTCCCTTTGATTTTTACATTGGTTGCTGCAGATGCATTTAAAGCCAGTCTAACCTGAAAGCCTGAAATTGATGGAAAGAACAATTCTTCGGTAGCCAGACTCAGTCTTTTATTAAACTGGACCTCTTGTCCCTATGGAAAAATAATAAAACAAAATAAAATTGCTATGAATATCATAAAGTTAGCTGCAAGGATTTTTCCAGACTTTTGCTTGGGACAGAACCATCTGCTGTGTTTTCCATAGCAGGTCCTTTTCATTGAGCTAGAGTTGGAAATCAATGAGAAACCAGCACCAAAGCTTATCTTTGGCAAGCCGCGTCAGTGTTTAAAGACTAAGTATTATTTTGCTCTGAAGTATGAAAGGTTTTGGACAAGAACAGGGACAAGGCATTAAACTAAATTTTGTTCACAATGACACAAACACATCCCCTTCTGTTACAACCCAGAGTAGATCCCACATAGTTCCCAGTTTTGGAGGTTTCTAAAAAATATTCTGATTTGGTTAGATTTGAACAAAGAATAACCCCCGTTCTTCCCCTCTTACATATCAATTCAAAACTATTTTCTCCAAGCACCTACGTTCAAACAGCAAAATGGTTCCTTTTACCTTTAGAAGCTTGACAGCTAGCTCCGCTAGGTTCAGGGAATAATGTTTCACTTGCTTCTTTATATCCTCGCAGTCCAAAAAGCTGAGTTCATTTCCAAAAATCTTGATGCTCAGTTCGCATTTCAGCTCCTTCTTTTTCCCCATCCTTTCAGTAAACTGACAGAGTGGTACAGAGTTATTTACGAACAGGGGCTATTTACACAAAATGCCATTCAACTTCATACATCACCAGTGCAGTTCAGATTATTAGCAGAGGGGATAGTGGGGCATTTGAACCCACACAAATATGACAAGCCCACATAAGCTCTTGGTTATTAGTCCTGCTGTGTCCTGTACAGCATTCCACACACCAAGGATCAGCTACTTTCAGCCAGGAGCAGAAGTGATAGATGCTCCCAACCCAGCATATTCAAGATGGGTGAGTGACAGGGCTCCTGAAATGCTGAACACTGCTATGCCAGAGACAGATATGGCTTTGGGGAAACAAAACCGCCGACTCCCCTAGAATAATCATGGGTGCCAGGTTTGTATCATTTTTGGCAGTGCCCAGAACGGGTCCAAGCAGAGCTGTTCCGTCCATAGGACAGACCAGGGCAACCGCCCCAGGCCCAGCACTTTGGGGGACCCCACGATTCAGGGGAATGCAGGGTCCAGGGCAGCCTGCGGAGTTAGCGGGAGGCGTGGCACTGGCAACAGCGAGTGACACGGCCCCATCCTGCCCTGCTCCACTCTGCCCCGCCCCGCCCCGCCCCGCCGGCTCCCAGCTTTGCTAGGGGGAGGGGGCAGAAGCTGGGAAGGGGTGGGGCAGGGGCTTGGGGCAAGGGCTAGAATGGGGATGTGGAGGGGGCAAAGCAGGGGTGGGAAGAGGCAGGCTGGGGGTTTGGAGGGAGGGGCAGAGCAGTGCTCAGTGGGCTGGAGCCAGGTTGCTCACTGCTGCCGGCACCAGGCCCCCTACTAACCCTCTAGACCACCCTGGACCCCGTGTACCCCTGAAGTGCAGGGCCTCCCAGAGCACAAGACCCAGGGTGGTTGCCTCCATCTGTCCTCTGAAAATACAAGCCCAAATATTGGTGGAGCACAGGCACAATGGGCCCATACAAATCGCAGCCTATGGAATAATAACCTTTGACTCTTGCTATGAATGGAACTCACCCATCCTGTGGGTGCCATGTTTGCCTCGAGATATCACTAGCCTTCACTGACAGCCACTGCGACTTCAAACCCTTCAAAGCAAAGCCTCTCCCCCTGACTACAATGTTGAGGAAGTGGCAGAGGTGGACATATTGGCATCATGTGGCTCCTAACTGCTGTGAAAATCTGTTTAGCTATTTGTCCATATGCCCCTATATAATAATTTTAGTAAAACTGGTTGAATTTTTTTTTAAATTCTCAAATTTCAACAAAAATGGGGCAAATATTTTCATGAAATTTTCATGAATTATCTCGGCAATTTTTTTATCATCTTTAGTTTTTAGGGGATGTATGTCCTTAAAACTTTCAGCCTTTAACCCATGTGTTGATTTAGGGTTTCCAGCTTTACTGCTTCTGAATTGTGGATGAGTTTATGAAACTGTATCACAAAATTGATGTGTCATGCTAAGCCTATACGTATATGGATCCACGAGGAGTTAGCAGGGTCACATCTCTGCCAAACCTGAGGTAATGATGGATGATCAGCACTCAGTGATTGTCTAGTCAAAGTAAGACACTTTGGGGACGATGGGTTTGCTCCAGATGGGAGAAAACACTCTCTCCTCTTGCTCTAGTTTGGAAGTAGTGGAAAGTTACCAAAAGGCAGAACAAAAGAAGCAGGTGACCCCAGCAGGAATCTACAAATGGATGGAGGGGGGGAGAGGGAGGAACATAAGACAGAGCCATTTTGCACCAGATTAAGATGAGAGAGGCTGCTGCAAGGGCAAGGCAGGTAAGGGGGCAAAGGACCCTGCCTGCCTGAGGGAACACAGATGGACTGCCAAGGGAAAGTGAGCTAGTGAGGAACATTGCATTTAGGAAGTGTTATTGTTCTCTGTGTGATCTGTGCTTGCTTGTGCTTTACGAGATTATGAACAACAGAGCATTAATGTGTTAGATTCTGAACAAAGTGTCTCTGAATGTTAGTTTCACAACATCTATGTACCGCTCAGTGAGCTGAACTGTGAACTAGAAGCTTCATGCCTTTGCGGTAGAATTCTGGGAAGGGGTTTCTTGGTGGCTACAGCTTGTTCTGGGGCCTAGGGTGGTGGGCTGAGGAGCTCCATTTCTGAGGAGTAACAGACAGAGTCAGTGTCCGGAAAATGTGCCAGAGCAGTGGTTCTCAAACTTTTGTACTGGTGATCCCTTTCACACAGCAAGCCTCTGAGTGTGACACACCCCTCCCCTTATAAATTAAAAGCACTTCTTTATATTTAACACTATTATAAATGCTGGAGGTGAAGCGGGGTTTGGGGTGGAGGCTGACAGTTCACGACCCCCAATGTAATAACCTCGCAACCCCCTGAGGGGTCCCAACCCCCAGTTTGAGAACCCCTGTGCCAGAGAGAACAAAAGAGGAACTATCAGCTGCGGCTTCAGAAATTTAACACACACACGCACACACACAGGCTTGGATTCCCCTCACAGCAGTCCTACTGGGTAGCAGGAAGAAGGTGCTTGCTAGGATCTGTGACACCCTGGCAGTGAAAAATAAAGCCTATCGTGCAAACATTGACACACATGCTCAACTTTAAGTGTGGGAGCAGTCCCCTATTAATTTCAGTGAGACTTCTTAGGAGTTTAATGTAACGCACTTGCATAAGTGTATGCAAGATCAGGATCAGAATCTATATATAAAATAAATACGTTAAACAATGATTATAATAATAAAGAGTTGAACCGACAAATTTTAACAATTTAAATATTTGTTTAGTCTCTGTTTCCAGAATGACCATGAACAGATTTTGCCTTTCTCAGTTGTACTTGTTTTTTGAATTTATTAGACAACTTTGTTTACTATTAGAAAATTGGCTTGTGTTGAGTAGTTGTGATCAGTCAAGTAAGTTTCTGTTTCTGTTTCTCTGCTCTGATTAGATTAAATAGCATGCTTTTGCTGAGTAAATTCATAAAAGAAAATGTAAATTTCTCCTTCCCTGAGTATTCACATAAGCCAAAAAGCTGCTTTCTGAGACCACATATGCTAGTGAAAGTTGATTACAAGAATGTCCGTGGAAAGAGGCACAAATACAGCCAAAGAAAATCCAAACCCAAAAATTGTCAAATTTAGAGCTCACAGAAATATGTTTCCATTATCTGCTCAGCTATAACATCAATCATGTGCAGGCTCCTATAAACTGTGGCTGTCTCTTTGTTTCCAGTAGGAAAAAAAAAGATGGTAAATATACTGTATTCCAAAAAGACCAGCCTATCTGAGCAATTGGGGTAATTTACTAGACTATAGCTCAGCTGTTGCAGCTGGTTCCCACCACCTCCCAGTCAGTTCTGCCTAGAGCATGGATTGCCCCAATCTCTAATCTTCATTTCATGATCGCTGTACAATGGAATTCCACTGCAGTTCAGAGCACACTCAGCTGAATAAGAAATAAGTAACAATAGTGCATCAAGGCAGAGGCTCAACATTAAGGGTTTGCTTGTGTTCCTCTTGAAACCAATGGATTAAAAAAAAATCAATAGAACAATATTAAGCCTCAGATTATGTAGCGACAGCCCAAAGTATTGGTGACTAATACTTTGAGATAATATAGCTTCTGCAAAACAGGGCATGATTCTCCACATCCTTGATTCTTGCACAGTCATTAACACCTGTGCAAAGTGATTGTAAAACACTGCCACATCCAAAGGGCAGCATTCTACATCCTTTTTATACAGGACTTCTAGGCAATTCTAGATCAGACCCAGAGACTACTTTAGAGCATCACAGGCTTTAGCAGGATATGTATATTCAGTTACCTTTTTCACTAACTCACTCATCTTATTGTACTTTCCACCTGGACAGCTCTGCTTTGCATTTCTTAACTTGGGCTTGGCACCTTTGGTCACAAGACGATGTCCATGGCTGTCTCTCTTTGAAGTCAGCTTCTTTTGTTTGGATTTTCCAGCTGCCTCCACCGGATTTTCTGACTTGGAGTTTCTTTCATCAGTATTTGTAAACAAGTATTCACTAAAAGTAGCAGAGTGCTGGCCAACCATCTTCTGCATGAGATCTTCTGCATTCTCTAACCGTATATTAAACTAGAGGAGAATATATTTAGAAAACCACACATAGCTGGGGCATAACCATGTCCATACTCAGCAAATAGAAATTTAACTACCAGCATGGCTCTGGACTGGCAAAATGTAGACTTCTATAACAACAATGAATTAGCCATACCAGGCCAAACTGTTAGTCTGTTGAGTCCACTACCCTGCCTCAGGCAGTGGCCAATACTGGATGCCTCAGTAATAACTTCCATATCACAACTATAGCCAACCATGTGATGCTCTATATTGGGGAAACATTTCTTTCTTAATCTGGCAGCAATCCATTTGCACCCTGAAGCATGTGTTCTGGCTACATCTAGTTGAGCATATTATAAATAATATTGGTTGTAAAATTACACACCTCTTTTTTCTGTGCTACATAGAAACTTCAAGTGTAGTTCTGTTCAGAAATCTGACTAACATGGCATTATGAAGTCAATATCCAATTGGTACACATTTCATGTAAAAAGATATTTTTTTCCTAACTACTCGCCCTGCAAATGGTAACCTGGAGTCTGAAAATTAAGATGAATTCTTTCCCTCATGAGCATCTTCATCAGCAACAAAGATTCTGGAAGCCAAACTGCACCTTCAGTTCCAGCTGTGCAATTCCAGGCATAACAGGGCACAATTTAAAGACAATGAGGTTGCATATGGGTCACCATTTTGTAATGACCACAACCAGGAGTTGTCAGCTGGGATTGAACCTGGGGCCTTCAGCAACAAAAAGCAGTCTTGAACTAAAAGGAGTAACTCTGTTGGGTTGCATCCAGCTCCCACTGAAGCCAATGACTTCAATAGGAGCTGGATTGGGGTTTAGCTGGCAGCAGTTCTAGACTTTATCTCCAGTGTGGATAAGGCACTCATGGAGGATATGAGCTGCTTGGCTAGTCTGCTACATTAACACAGTAGAGAGAGTTATCAATTTGAACACAATTCAATCTATTAATTGAAGCGTTGAAAGGGCTGATTTGTGTCCAAACTTTCATAAACTCACCAGATGAATCTCATATACAACATTCATTAATCTCAAGAAAAAATATACAACTTGATGAAGAAATTGTAATTGGAAACTATACCCAGAAACTATAAAGCACTTACTTCTATTTCAATACACTAGGCATTCCATGAAGAGGGAAAAAACAGAATTTACCTCCAGTAGATTTATAGCCCGCCCTAGCGTGTATATAGTCAAGTTTGTCATTGTTGATCGTGGGATGAAAGATGCAGGAGAAAAGACGAGTGCTGCCTCCACATTAGCACCTGCAGTTGCTGCAATATAAAATATCAGACACTGGGTCGTTTTAAGATCAAATGTTGTCATTTACTTTTCAAGTTCCAGCCTTTCTCTGGGAAATGGCAGTTTTGTCCTTTATGGAGAAGAAGAAAACATTCAGCCAACAGATTAATCCATTTATTAACCCTTTAACATAGCAAAAACTCAATAGACACCACAATATGCACAAATCCTAGCTCACCTACAGGAAGAAGCATTTATGGTTTATGTCTTACATATATAATTAAAGAGGAAGAGTGTTACAGTACATGAGCAAAAATACTAATCTTACTTTGCTTTTGAGAAACTAAAACAAAAAACAGATGTGCAGGAAAAAAAAAAGAAAGAATTTGCCTTAATCTCCTCTCAGATTAGCGTAAATCCAGAAAAGTCAACATAGGTGCTTCAAAATAAAAACAATGAAAGTGACAGGAGAAGCAGGCCCCAAATATTTCACAGAGAGCTCTGTTTAGTGGTATATTTGGTGCCTAGCGGTATGGGGCTTACTACTGATATGTAGGAAGATAAGAGTTCAGAGGTGAACTCAGGGAACCTCCTCCCCAAGTCATTTTATAACACAGAGGAAGCTCAGTTGCTAATCATATCTCCTTAGTGTCCATGATTGCACTAGCCTGAACACCACTCTTCTTGCTGCTTTGGAGGTCCATGTCCGTATGGAAGAGAGTGTAGTAGAGTCAAAGGAATGACTGGAAAGTACCAAAACAAAGTCAATTGGATTGGATTTTCCTTTCATTCACATCTGTTGTACACCGTCACATTCAATGGAGTGACCACTGATTTGCACCAACAGAAGTGAGAGCAGAATCAGGCCCCATGTTTGCATATCTGGGTTCTATTCATTCACAAAAATTAAAATATTCTGTGGGAAAGTGAGGAATAAAGGAAAAAGAAAGCCACATAGGGATTTAAAGCATGCACATGTGGCACAAGATCTAATTTTAAAGCGAAACATACCTGAATGGAAAGTGACATCTGAATACGAGGAATATTTCCATATCTCCCAGTCAAACTCTCTGCTGAGAATGTCATCAGGAAGAGAATCTCTAAGATATTGCTTCAGGGGATCATCTGTCTCCAGGAGCTGAGAGAGGTGACTCCAAACAAAAGAACCCACTTAAATTAGACAAAGAAAGAGGCTTGTCAATCACAGAAGAGGGTTTTTTATTTTTTAAGGAACTAAGATACAGTAACAGATTCCTCACTTATTTACACCTGTGCAAATCCAGAGTCACTGCCCCAACTGCACTGGAGTTAACTCCAGTTTACACCAGTGTAATAGAAATCAAAGTCTAGACCACTAGCTAATCTCATCACTGGCAAAGCTTTTTAAAACACCCAACTTTAATGAATCCTAGTAAAAGCCAAAGTTTGCTTTATGTTTCAGTAATGGTATTTACAAACTTTCCAATTGCTGTAGTTAACTAACTAGTATTTAAAGTAACCAACCTCACTATTTGCAGTATTCAAATTTTTTTTAATAATAAGTACAGAATAGCACAAGGGAATGCACTGGATTGGAGGTAAAATGGACATGCTGCTCAGTACCAGCAGTGTAGCTCCAAAGATTTAGAATGATTCTGGATTTACATTAGTGTAACAGAGCAGAATCTGGCTCTCTGGCACCAAACAAACCCATAATGAAAAGGTCACTCTTATGTAATTACATTACAAAACTATATTAAAACAGCATTAAGGCTGCCCATGCAAACTTAATTCAGCCCCCTTGTAAGTATGCATTATGATCGGTTTTTCCCAACATCACATAGGAAGTCTATTGAAAAATCTAGAGTGGAACCTTGCTCTCCTGTGTTTCAATCCAGTGCCTTAAACACAAGAGAATGGTCTCTTCTTGAAACCTACTGCTCCATTTTACTGTCCACCCTGTACTATCTTACACAAAGATCTTGTACAACAAATAGTCATATAATTAAAGATTGCATATGCAGACATAGGCACCAACTCCATGGGTGCTCTGGGGCTGGATCAGCCACAGGGAAAAATTGGTGGGTGCTCTGCACCACTGGAAACTCCCCCTCCCCATCCCCCCACTCCAGCTCACCTCCACCTCTGCTCCATCTCCTCCCCTGAGTGCACTGCCCCGTCCTGCTTCTCCCCCCTCCCTCCCAGCACTTGCGCTGCAAAACAGTTGTTTCATGTAGCAAGCCTGAGAGGGAGGGAGGGAGGAGGAACATGGCGCACTTGCGGGAGGAGGTGGGGGGGATTTGGGGAGGGGTCCAATAGGTGCAGGGAGGGGCGGAGTTAGGGCAGGGACTTTGGGGGCAGGGGTGGGGATGGGGATGGGGGAATGAGCACCCACTGGAGGAAAAAAAAGTTAGCACCTGTGAATGCAGAAGGGGCTTGAAACAAGATTGCGTGGGCAATCCAGCACAGGCATTTCCTAAATTGTGAGTGCCTGGAGTTTGCAACACTAACATTCTTTTAATGAAGTTTTTGGCATATAATTTCTTAAGTTGTTTTAAAAAAGCAAATGTTAAAAAAATATCATGTGGACTTATACCAGTGATTCTCAAACTTTTGTACTGGTGACCCCTTTCACATAGCAAGCATCTGAGTGCAATCCTCCCTTATAAATTAAAATCACTTTTTTATATATTTAACACCATTATAAATGCTGGAGGCAACGTGGGGTTTAGGCTGACAGCTCACAACCCCTCACATAATAATCTCACGACTCACTGAGGGGTACTGACCCACAGTTTGAGAACCCCTGACTTATACTGACCCCTTTCATGGATATTCAGCACAAAGCTCGATTACTTAAGCTACAAGTTACTGGCAGCAGTAGTAGTCTTTTATCTTCCAGGTGGATCACCTGCTATATGGCACACACTTTGCCAGTGGCTTACACAAATGTTTGATAGAAAACAAGGGGATCTGGGGAATCAGGAATATTGTGTTCTATCCTGGTTCTAAAGTACAGTCTAGTTCAGAGATTGGCAACCTTTGGCACACGACCTGCCAGGGTAAGCTCCATGGCGGGCCAGGCTGGTTTGTTCACCTGTCGCATCTGCAAGTTCAGCCGATCACAGCTCCCACTGGCTGAAGTTTGCCATTCCAAGCCAATAGGGGCTGTGAGAAGCCGCTGCCAACGCATCCCTCGGCCCTCACTGCTTCCCGCAGACCCCATTGGCCTGGAACAGTGAACCACGGCCAGTGGGAGCCTTGATCAGCCGAACCTGCGGATGCAGCAAGTAAACAAACCAGCCCGGCCCGACAGAGGGTTTACCCTGGCAGGCCACATGCCAAAGGTTGCCAATCCTTGGTCTAGTTGCTACAGACAGCATAGCCAAGCATATAGGCTACATCTACACTACAGGATAAATTCGAATTAGCTTAAACCAATTTTATAAAACAGATATTATAAAGTCGATTGTGCGCGTCCACACTAGGCACATTAATTTGGTGGTGTGCGTCCATGGTCCGAGGCTAGCGTCGATTTCTGGAGCGGTGCACTGTGGGTAGCTACTGTAAAATAATGAGGCCAATAACTTTGATTTGCGTCCACACTAACCCTAATCCGATATAGTAATATCGATTTTAGCATTACTCCTCTTGTTTTGTAGGAGTACAGAAATCGATTTAAAGAGCCCTTTAAATCGATATAAAGAGCAGTGTAGTGTGGACGGGTGCAGCGTTAAATTGATTTAACACTGTTAAAATCGGTTTAACAGCGTAGTGTAGACCAGGCCATAGATTAGGCACATTTATTGTGGAAGGCAATTCCTGCTACTGCTGCTGCATTCTTCCTCACACCCAGAGTTCTAGTGCTGTGCCTGGGAGCACACTCCCAGTATGTGAGAGAACTCTGAGGGTGTGTCTACAGCGCACTTAAAAAACCACGGCTGGCCCATGCCAGCTGACTCGGACTAGCAGGGTTCAGGCTATTTAACTGCAGTGTAGACTTCTGGGCTTGGGGACCCACCCATCTCACAGGGTCTTAGAACCCAGACCCCAGCCTAAGTGCAGAAGTCTACACTGCAATTAAATAGCCCTGCAGCCTGAGCTACGTGAGTCCGAGTCAGCTGGCACGGGCCAACCACAGGTGTCTAATTGCAGGGTAGACATATTCAGAGAGTCTGGACAGTATGCTTAGTGCAGATGGAATGTACAGAGATTTTTAACTCCAAGCCTCTAACAAGCTCTACTAAGCATGTGCAAATGGTGATTTTTTCAAAATCTTAAAACTTGACCAAAACTAGAGGTATTTTCATGGGGACAGCACGAGGTCTCTTTGTCCATTGGAGCATCCCCCTTGCCACATTTCGAGTCCCTGCTTCAAAGAATGGAGGCACTAGGACGCCTCAAAAATGATTAAAAAAAAAAAAACAACATTGGCCACATGATCAATTATTCCCTAACCTCATTCTCAGAAATGGCAGATCCATTTCAGTGAAACAAACAAAAAAAAAAAAGGGCAGGCTGAGACGAAGAGCAAGCACAGAAAATTCTGGAGTAAACAGTTAAAGTCTGGCAAAGTTGTAAGCAATTGAAAACAGAGATTTACAATGGAAAGTATTAGGCAACCTTCAATACAGACATCACTACCGGCTCCATTTACAGTACCACCTAAATAAACTCATGTAATGAGCAGTTTTCTCAAGGTTAACAATTCCACGTGCAATTCTGTTTCCATCATACAAGACAACTGGCAATGAAAGCTCTTTACATAAAATAAATAAATCTGAAGCTGTTATATTTTTGGAACCCAATTCTCTAACAGGAGACTGCCAATTGCTTGTTGCACGGGCTGCGGAGATGCGTTCCCATCAGGGGCAGCTCTATGTATTTTGCTGCCCCAAGCATGGCAGTCAGGTGGTTTTCGGCGGCGCACCTGTGGGAAGTCCTCTGGTAATACGGATTCGGCAGCATGCTTGTGGCAGGTCCGCCGGCTCCATGGCTTCGGCGAGTCCACTGCCGTATTGCCGTCAAAGCCGCCAGACCGGCAGACCTCCTGCAGGCAAGCTGCCGAAGGCAGCCTGACTGCCGTCCTCATGGCGACCGGCAGGCCGCCCCACCACAGCTTGCTGCCTCAGGCAGGCGCTTGGCGCACTGGTGCCTGGAGCAGCCCCTGGTTCCCATGCTCCAGCTTCACATATAGAGTTGCAGTATTTATATGATTGTTTGGGAGGGTTGTAATGCAGCTTGATTTTTCGTGTTTTTATTCTGAACAAGAATCCTGAAAACCAATATGTGCTTTATGCCCTGAAAAGCATCTATTACCCATGAATCTATTATATGACTAGTGTAAATTCCACATGCTCAGAAGCCCAACAGAAAAATCAAGACAGTTTCTAGATTTTAGGGTTCTTGCCTTCAGTCATTGGTGCAACCAGACAACAGCTTTCATTTCTGTGCAGATCTGGCTCATAAATCAAAAGTAATACAGATTTTGTCTTTTCCAGGTTACAGAGAAGAGGATCACTATCTGTGCTGATTCTGGACAGGGTTAAAAGCACCGGATCAAATTATAATTATTCCTTGTTGATTCTAGTGAAGTTGTTTATAGAAAATCCCTCCTTCATCCCAAATCCTGGATCATTTTAAACATGTGTTGCTTTTGTATAGGAAGCTGGTGAGATTCTTCACTTCTATGTAACCCAGATGTTTATTTTCACACTAGTTGAAATGGCTTCTCCTCTGGAAAATCTACCACGTAAACAAAGGCAGTGTTTTAAACCAAGCACAATGGATTTTCTATGCAGCATCAGTTTTCAGTTCAGCATCTAATATCAGCAATCTGACTCAGGTCAGGCGGCAATCAGTCATGGATTGGGCTGGAATTACTGAAACAAGCAGTATGAAGTAAAGAAAAAGACTGCAGTACTGTTGCCTAGAAACTATGCATCTGGACATATTCCAAATACATAAAACAGTCAGAGAGAGATTTTTAAATAACATCCCTTCTAATCCAGCATGTTCCTCTTCCCCCACTTTTCTTCTTTTCTGGATTATTAATGTTTCGTTCTTGCTGTTTGCGCCTAATTGTTTGCCAAAGTTGTCAAACTTTAGTCTCCAGAGCATTTCCAGGTGGTCTGAAGAGCTGCTTCTGTCATAACGACGAAGCATCTCTCAGTAAGTCTTGATGCTATTTGCAGTTGAGTCCAAAACCCTTAAGGTTTCCACTGACTGTGCGATCAACTAAATTAAAATTAATACACCACTCTCTGTACCCTTCAGAACTGTGTTTGTCTCTGGTGCAAATTCAACCATGATTAAATATACAGATGACACCAAAACTGATGCAGAACAAATGCAAAGGAGGACACCACTAGAGAGCACAGTGTCCCAGAGAGAGAAGTGGAGGTGAAGCTGTAGCAATAAGAGGGGATTCAATATTAATAAATGTGTAGTACTATACCCAGTGAACAACTAATATAAAATGGGGAGAAGGGGAACACTTTAAAGGGGCACTGTGAAATACTTTGTAAACAGCTTTTATAATACCTATTACCTGAAATAATTTTCAGAAGCTTGGAAATCTGTTTATTTTTTTGCTACTTTTTTCCTTCTCCATTCAGCAAACTTTATAATTAGCCATTTGTGTTTGTAATATAATAAAACTCAGCATGGCCTGTTGTTCCTCTCTCAGGCTCTTTGATGATGTATGTGTTCATTAAATGCTGCCAGCCAAGGGAGATCACACCGGATTTTCTTTTGTGCACCATACCAACTTGTTGACAATTAAAAGAAAAATTAAACCCCCAAATTCTAACAGTTTTAAAGTAGGTAAGGTGGAGCTCAAATAGGTTGGTACCTCACGCATCTCTAATAGGAATCAAATAAAAAAATCAAGTCTAGAAAATAACATATTTCCTTTTTTTTAACATTTCAGTAGCTGTCTGCTGACCTTGGCTGGATGTCTCCTCCTGCAAAGTCTGTTGTACTTGATTAAACAGCTCTTCACTTGGACATTTCATTGCTATATAATATGAAGCAATTCTTATTTCTACATCATCATCGGCTGCTTGATATAAACGGACTAATACAGTACGCTTGAAAAAAAAAAGAATTGAGGTGCATTAATTTCTTGGTACAAGCAGCTAGCTATTGCAACAAGCATTACGAGGAAAGTAAGTTGTTTTATAAAATATCAACACACACATATATATGTACAGCACAGCATCCTGTTCACAAAGTCCCAGGATGCTACACTTTTACACAGATTGGGATGGATCGATTGAGCTATTGGGGAGCATTACTATTAACATAAATGAGTTCAGGACTGGACCCCAATACAATAATCATTAATATAGTTTCAAGTAGCAGAATTTACTAGTCCAGCACCAAATCTTCGTTTCCTTATTCAGAGCCTGATCCTGTTAACACTTCTGTGTCCGAGTAACTTTTCTTCACATGGACAGATCTTCTTCCATATCTTACAGATGGAAGGAAGTCATTTTGTACACCCAGTGTTTAGTTCATACAATGTCATTTATTCTTTTCTACTTAACAGTACTCCACATGACAATTTGTTTTTACCAATGAGAATATAGCAATGGGTGGTATAACCATATAACCCAGTTATACCCTTGAACTGTACACAAAATTTCAATAGATTTCAATGAGCCTCTGTATTTGTCACAATGACAGGATCAGGCTGTATGTCAGCATGGGAAGTAAATCAATTAAACAAATGAGGACGAAATGCTTTGTATTTCTTAGTATACCTCAGAGTGCGAGTTCTCTTAAGTGTGGGAGGAAATTCCAGGTCTATCTAGCAAGACATGTTATAGGCTAGTTTTGCTTCAGGAAGGCCTGGTGGGTACGGCTTTCTATTTTCTACCAAAGGCTGTGTCAACCTTTTACTTCTCTCTAGCCAGCTAAGAATGGGAATGTCTCAGTTATAATTAGGCTTATGCATTGCATAAAACTTCCAATACCGGAGGTTAAAAAAACACCACCACATGAGCCCCTAAGGGGCTTCACCAAGGCAAGGCAAGCCAGGCAGCTCAAGTTACCCCGTTTTATCAATTCACCAACAGTTACCACAGTGGGATGCTGAAGTTATCTAAGCACAGCGCTACAGCGATACCTGCAATATTACAATGTGGTAATTGTACTGCACTTCCATCATGTAAAAGGGACCTTTTGCATGTGAAAAGATCACATTTGTCAAGAAAAACATCTGAAGGCTTTTTTTGCTTCTCCAGCAAGAACACAGTTCTTCTCAACCTCCCCTGCAGCAGAAAGAGTTCTGCTGCGAGATGCTTTTATATTCAGTTCTTATTTGTTTGCACACTCCAGAATTATTTCACACAGGGGCACCATTTTAGATTTTGCGGAACGGGGACAACTTTAACCATGATTCCAAGGGCTACCTAGGCACCTGAAAACTCTAAGGTTTGGCGCGTGCATGTGCACGTGCGTGTATGTCAGATAATAACTTAGAAATTAGCTGATAGGGCACTGTATCCAATTCTTATATATAAAAAAAGGATTAAATAAATATTAGACCCACTCAGCTCTAATAACAACAACATGTTCTCACATCATGTATCAAGTCACTTAAGGGACACTGGTTAGGTTTAACATTTTAATGTATATTCTTTGTTACTGACTCTTGAATACAGCAATTGAAACAATTATAGAAAAATCTAGATTATTTTCTATCACTTTTTTGAAGTTCATCAAGTCTGAAATAGATCATTTAACTTTGGAAACATCCTGCTAGGGCAAGGCCCCATGAGTTTATATTGTACCTGCCTGGGGCTTTAGAGGTGTAACCTCACTACAGATAACAGACTAGAAACTGACTTTAAACAGGAATGAAACGGACACTTTCAAGTCACTTTCACAGTGTTGCCAATCTCAAATGTGCAAAAACCACGAATCAGGCTCACCAAAAAGCATTAGATTGTTTTTTAAATCATGAGATTATGTAAAAATAACAGATTTGGGGTTCTTTTTATTTGCCTTCTGCTTATAGAGCCTTTAGGGTGCACTGGGGTCACATGTTTAAGCTTTCTGCACAACCACAAGGACTAGAACTTTTCTTTAAGAAATGAAGGCTGAAATAATCACATATCCAATTGATTCCAGGAGCAGTGGCTTTAAGGAAAACAATCATCATGAGACTCATGACAAAATTATGAGAGGTTTCAGAGCTGTGTTAGTCTGTATCAGCAAAAAGAACGAGGAGTACTTGTGATACCTTAGAGACTAACAAATTTATTTGGGCATAAGCTTTCGTGGGCTAAAACCCACTTCATCGTATGCATGCAGTGGAAAATACAGTAGGAAGATATATATACACACAGAGAACATGAAAAAAATGGGTGTTGCCATACCAACTGTAACGAGACTAATCAATTAAGGGTCACTCAATTACAGACCTAAAAGTAGCAATACTCGAACAAAAAAACTTCAAAACCAGACTCCAATGAGAAACTGCAGAATTGGAATTAATTTTCAAACTGGACACCATTAAATTAGGCTTGAATAAAGACTGGGAGTGGATGGGTCATTAAACAAAGTAAAAACTATTTCCCCGTGCTATTTTTTCCCTCCCTACGGTTACTCACGCCTTCTAGTCAACTGTTGGAAATGGGCCATTCTGATTATTGCTACAAAAGTTTTTTTCCTCCTCCTGCTAATAGCCCACCTTAATAGATTCATCTCATTACAGTTGGTATGGCAACACCCATTTTTTCATGTTCTCTGTGTATATATATCTTCCTACTGTATTTTCCACTGCATGCATCCGACGAAGTGGGTTTTAGCCCACAAAAGCTTATGCCCAAATAAGGTGCCACAGTACCCCAAAATCATCAGAGTTGGCAACATGACTTTTACTTCTGTTTAAAGGCTGGTTACTTTCCAGAAGGTTCTTCAACTCAAATCACTGTAGTGTTGTGTTTCAGTTCTCACAGGAGACTATTTAATGCCAAACACCAAGAAAATTCTATATTTTAAAGTTGAGAAAAGAACTCAGACTTCTGAGGAATATCAGGGCCATGGCAGGCAGGAAAGGAAAATAAACAGGCAAGGGAGCTCTGGGCAGCTCTTCCTCTTGAAAGAAGGTTGGAGGGTCAAATCTTGTAGTCTTTAATCTAGAAAAACTTCTATTGCCATCAGTTCCTCCATTCATAAATATAAACATCACAGTGAACATGTGTAACATGTGTGGTCAATAACTCTACACTTCACACTTAAATATCTGAGCTTTCTTATCCTGAGTTACATCGCTTTTATGCACTGGCTTAGGGACTGGATCTTCTGGCATATTCTCAACAGTGCTGCATCTGAGCACACAGATGATGCCCAGAGAATAATGCAAATCATGCCAATAATCGTAGACTTTATGGACTCTGTGGATGCAGTTTCTGTTCTTTGTTCTGGAATTGGCCTGAATACAGCTGAAACCCTAAGAATTTGAGGCATAAACACATCTGGTACTCATACAGCACTTTCTCATTCCTTCCTTTTCTCAAACTCAGAACAAAAAATGACTGAACAAAATGGTCTCCAATTAAAATGTAAAATTACACAGCAGCCATTGCTGTACAATCCACCATGGGGCAGAACCTGCCACCCCCTGGGAATTAAGTCATCTCCTCTCATCTGATTCTCATTCTCCATCCTTCCTGACTTCTGTGCTGCTTTACATGCTGTCAACCACAACACTCATTCCAACCTTCTGACAATTTGCTGGAGTCTCAGAGAACTGGCCGCCTTGACTTTGCTCCCATCTATCAGAGGCCTTTTTTTTTTTTTGCAGCATGTGGGGCGGGGGGTGGAGAGACTGGTCTCCTCTGCTGGATAGGGAGCTAGCCCTGAAAGACCTAGGTTCTACTCCCCCCATGGACTTCCTGTTTGACCCCAGGCCAGTGCTTTAAGGACACAATTTCAAAGGTTTTTAGGCACCTTAAGATGCAGCTAGATATCTAGTGGGGTTTACAAAGCACCAACCTTCTAAGTAGGATGACCAGATATCCCGATTTTATGGGGACAGTCCCGATATTTAGGGCTTTGTCTTATATAAGTGCCAACTACCCCCCACCCCCTGTCCCAATTTTTCACCCTTGCTATCTGGTCACCTTACTTCTAAGTACATTTGAAAATCTCACTAGGTGCCTAAATGCCTTTGAAAATCTGGCCCTTAGTCTGCATGTGCCTCAGCGCTTCATCTGTACAATGGGGATAACAGCACTGCTCTACCTCACCGAGGGGATGGGAGGAGAAATAGATTCAACATTGTGAGGTTCAGCCTCAGATACTATGGTGATGGGGCCACATAAGTACCACAGGTACAATGGGAACTTCTCTATACACTGGTAGCCCTTCCCTGGGTTTGACCCCTTCTTTTCACCATGCCTCCAAATCTCCCACTTTTCTGAATGCAACCTTGGTTCAGTGTTTTGCTGTACTTTTACTGAGTCCCCCACGTTCTCTCTAAAACAACCCCTCCTCCCTCTCCCCCCTCCACAGAGGGATTCCTCTTTTACAGGCTAAACTTCCATATCCCTAATTTAATCACCAGCCCTTTCTTATCTGAATCACCCTGCCTCTGTTTGTAAACAAAATACTGACTCCCTGCCCCAGGGGCACCTCTTCTCTGCAGAACTTAGCCCTCGTCTACACTGGCGGGGTGGGGGGTGTTGACCTAAGATAGGTAATTTCAGCTATGAGAATAGCATACCTGAAGTAAACGTATCTTAGGTCAACTTACCTTGCATCCTCACAGCACGGGGTCATCTGCCGCCACTCCTCCATCAACTCCGCTTCTGCCTCTCACCACAGTGGAGTACAGGAGTTGCTGGCAGAGCGATCGGTTTATTGTGTCTACATTAGACGTGATAAATCAATCCCAGATAGATCGATCCAGTGGGTAGTGTAGACGTACCCTTAGATTTCACACTAATGCTGTGCTATAGTTAAGAGCTTCACCTGGGAGCTTGCATACCTGTATGAAACATGGGAGGGGGGGCTCTCACCCTCCCTGCCCCCTAGTTGGTGACCCTGATTTCACACAGCACAGATTCCAATACAGGACCAGTAAACCATCAACCACTGAACACATCACTTACATTGGCAGTGCAGGGAATGCGTCTGAAGGCCTGTATGGCAGCCAGGCGGATTTCAGTGGGATTGCTTCTCAGGGATGCGCAAGAACTCAGGATAGGTGTTAGAGATGTTGCTGCCAGCCCTGCATTTCCAATTGCTTTTAACACTAGCTGCAGCTGAAAATACAAAGCAAGGCAAAATGGGAAACAGAGGTTAGGGTTGCTAAAAACATCCCATCACCTCCACAAGATATTTTATTACTTTTGTATTATCACATTTTCTTTCAAAATATTCTGCCTAAAACAGATCTCTGCTCACCATTTTATTGTCGCACAGGGAATTCTCAATAATGAACCACAAACATGAGCAGATCTGTAGAATGAACTGTGGAGAAAAATTGCTTGGACACAGGATGCAAAGGTATTATTTCAGACACTTCTGTATCATTGCTATGTTGTTCTTGCAAAATTTCAGAACAGCAAATACTGAGAGTGTCCTTGGAGATCGCCTGGAATCAATTGTTTGGCTCAGAGAAGGTGCTAGCAGAATATCTTCCTATCTGCCAGAGGATCAGGCTGGGTCACAACTCAAAAGATTTGCTGGCATAGCTACGTAAGTTCGGAGTGTAAAAAATTTGCACCCCTAAATGACACTGTGCCAGCAAAAGCTAATGCAGTTGCACTGGCAAAAGAGTCCATATGCTTATATCGCGTATTTCATTCAGGGAACTAGTATAAAGTACAGTTCCACCAAGGGCATGGCTACACTTGCAGATGTAGAGTGCTTTGAGTTAAATCAGCCTTCAGAGAATGCAGTAGGGAAAGCGCTGCAGTCTGTCCACACTGACAGCTCCAAGCACACTGGCATGGCCACATTTGTGGGACTTGCAGTGGCATTGGGAGCGGTGCATTATGGGCAGCTATCCCACAGAGCAGCTCTTCCCATTCTGGTGCTGAAGCTTGTGGAAAAGGGTAGGAGGTGCGGGGCATTCTGGGTCCTGTCCCAACGCTCCGTGATGCATCAGTTCACATCCCAGCAATCACTGTGCTTCCGTCCACATTTGGTGCCATCTTTGGATGTTTTTTGTACTGCGCGCTCTGTCTTCCCTTTCAGTCTGCAGGAATGGAGCCTGAACTGCTGAGGAATATGCTGACGAGTCTCACCAGCACATCACGTTTGGCAGTCGAGTTACTCCTTAAGCTCCAAGCTGACAGTGTGGACTCCGACAATATCAACTCGAGTAACGCATATGACATGAGATTGATTGTGGCATTCACGGACATGCTCACCACCATGGAATGCCACTTTTGGGCTTGGGAAACAAACACTGAGTGGTGGGATCACATAGTCCTGCAAGTCTAGGAGATGACCAGTGGCTGCAGAACTTTCGGATAAGAAAAACCGCTTCCATGGGAGGGAGCTCGCCCCCATTCTGCGGTGTAAGGAGACGAGATTGAGAGCTGCCCAGATGGTGGAGAAGTGGATGGCTATTGCAAACTGGAAGCTGGCAACTCCAGATAGCTACCAATCGGTCACTAACCAGTTTGAAGTGGGAAAGTCAATCACTGGAATTACGTTGATGCAAGTTTGCAGGACCATTAATCACATCCTGCTCAGAAGAACCATGACTCTGGGTAACATGCATGACATTGTGGCTGGCTTTGCACAAATGGGTTTCTGTAACTGCAGAGAGGCGATAGATGGGACGCATATTCCAATTCTGGCACCAGCCCACCTAGCCTCCCAGTACATTAATCGGAAGGGGTATTTCTCTATGGTTCTCCAGGTACTTGTGGATCACCATAGGCATTTCATTGACATTAATGGAGACTGGCCTGAAAAGGTGCATGACACATGCATCTTTCGGAACACTGGCCTGTTCAGGAAGCTGCAAGCAGGAACTTTCTTCCTGGACCAGAAGACCACCGTAGGGGAAGTCAAAATGCCCATTGTAATCCTTGGAGACCATGCTTACCTTTTAATGCCATGGCTGATGAAATCCTACACAAGGAGCCTTGACAGCAGCAAGGAGCAGTTCAACAACAGGCTGAGCTGGTGCAGAATGACCATGGAGTGTGTTTTTCACTGTTTAAAGGGCTGCTGGTGCCCTCTTTATGGGAAGCTGGACCTGGCCGATGACAGCATCCCCGCGGTTATATCCACGTGCTGTACCCTCCATAACATTTGTGAAGGGAAGGGTGAAAGATTCACTCAGGCATGGAACTCGGAGGTTCAAAACCTGGAGGCTGAATATGAACAGCCAGAGAGCAGGGCTATTACAGGGGCTCAGTGCCGGGCTGCAAGGATTAGGGATGCTTTGAGGGAGCAATTTGAGGCTGAAAGCCACCAGTAACGTTTGGTGCCCTGCAGCGGTTCCAATGTTAGTAGGAATCTGTGTTTGCTATGCTGACTTGCAGTGCCTGTTGATTTCCTGGGCTAAGGTATCTTTTATTTTATGCAATAATAAAGAATGTTTTCAATGCAAAAAAATACATTTATTGAAAAGAAAATTCATGTACTGAAAAGAAACACAACTTCTTGGGAAACAGAAAGGGGAAAGGGGTGGGGAACAGTACAATCGCAGATTTGAGTATGTCCTGTTATCATACTCAGCCTTCCTGTCTGGAGTGCTGTGCAATGAGTTCTGCACTTCAGGATGGCTATAATGCATGGTGATGGGGGTTGAGTGCAGTGGTCATAGTTTTCAGGGCTGGGTGGTGAAGCTGCAGGTGTTGGAGGCAGCTGGTGGCACAAGAACCCGGATGTTGGGGAAAGTGAGTTGGAGGTGACATAGGGGCACAAGGGAAAGAGTTTTGGGACAAGGGCTGTGGGGTGCGTGGGAAACAGGAACGGTAGTGCTCTGCCTGCATGGCTACGAGCGCCTGGATCAAGTCCTCTTGGAGCTCCATGATGCTTATCAGGCTATCCATGCTTTGCTGCCGGAGTGCCGTGCTTTTGTGCCGGCGCTCCTCATTCTGCTGGAGGATGAGCACTCTCCCTTCGCTCATTTTAGATTCTCGTTAAGGGACTGCTGTATTATTTCATTCAGCATATCTTCTTTGCTTCTACATGGCCTCTTCTTGATTCTTTGCAGCCTCTCGGATAGCGATAACACAGATGGCTGAGATCTCAAGGTTGCATATGTAAAGGCAAAATGCAACACTTAATAGAGACAGCATTGTTCACAACAGACAGAGCAAGGATTCCCACACACTTAAGGGCAGGCACAGTCTACACAATAGCATAATTTGCCCATTGCAAAGAGAGCAGACATAACCCACGGGAGTCCCAAAATTGTGAGTAAGCACAGGGTCAAGGGGGACTGATTGTTTCATGGCCATACTGTTCTCTGGGTTTCTGTGCCTTGGGAAGCGCCAACAGCTGGAGGGGTCCTCTATACTGAACATTGTCCCCACATTTTCCACAGGAGTTTATCCTGGAAGATATCTCGCTGCTGAGGGTGACCTGGGAAGCAAGGGAGGGTCTTCTACTACAATGCGGCTTCCGCCCTGGCCCATATGCAGCTTGCCTGTGTGTAGCAATGGTCCCCCCGTCCCTCACGGCACAGTGGCACAGACATGTTAGCCTGACTGGAATAAGGACCACAGAGGCTCTCCCAAGAAACCTGTGCAGGTGCATTGCCCAAGTTCTGGATGAGACCTTTGAAGAGATCACTGAGGCCAATTACCACAATGTGAGAGAACACATCAATGCCCTATTCTGCATCTAATGAAACCCTAACCATCCTCACTCCAAGAGCCCGCACTGAATAACTTCCTTCCCAAAATAAAAGCCACTTTCTGTGCACCTCTTCTGGTGTTTGTCCTTCTCCAAGCACCAGCCGCCACGACTGGCTACCTTCCTCCTGGCTTGAGAACTGCTCCTGGCTACATGCATCTAGGGATGCCAAGGTGTCTTGCTCCTCCTCAGCACCCTCACTCCCGCTTTCCTCCTCCTCCTCCTGCCTTGTTGAACTGGGCTCTGAAGTGTCCATGGTGGTATTCAGAGTGGAGGTGGGGTCGCCCGCAAGTATCACATCCAGCTCTTTGTAGAAACGGCAGGTCACGAGGGCAGCACTGGAGCGGCAGTTTGCCTCACGGGCTTTGCGGTAGGCATTCCACAGCTCCTCACTTTAACCCTGCACTGCAGTGCGTCCTGGTCACAGCCCCTTTCCATCATGTCCCTTGATATCTGCCTGAAGGTATAATTCCTATGGCTGGAGCGCAGCTGGAACTGGACAGCTTCCTCCCCCCAAAACACTGATGAGGTCCAGCACCTCGCCATTGCTCTATACTGGGGATCGCCTGGAGGCATGGTCACCTGGAAAGATTCGCTGAGAGCACTCCACACCTTGCTGAGCAAACAGGAAGGGGATTTTCAAAATTCCCAGAGAATTTAAAGGGCAGGTCTGAAGGTTGGTCACCTGAGGGCAGGGCAGTAGAGTTCAAAATGATGACCAGAGTGGCTAGAACAGGTATTGTGGGACACTTCTGGAGGCCGATCAGAGCGCATTAACAGACCAGGGTGTCCACACTGGTGCTGTGGCGCTCCAGCGGGGGCACACCAAACGTTATTCCACTCGCCGAGGTGGATTACCAGAAGCACTCTAGCCACGGAGTCCGGGCGCTCTATGTGCCTTGCCAGTGTGGCTGCATCATGAGTTAGAGCACACGAGGCTGCTTTAATGCACTCTAACTTGCAAGAGTAGCCATGCCCTTAAAGGGTTTGCCACTATAGGTCAATTGGCAAACCTTTCCAGGTGTAGACAAGAGCGTACATACCCATAGTTTGCTCTTCTATAAACAATATAACACTTTTTAAATGAAATTTAGTTTGGAACTGTGATGCTGCAAAAGAATCCAAAAGATATAATGCATATTAATTTTAATGTGAAGGCATAGACAATAGAACAAGTGGCGGGAGGGGGACTATTGTCCGATATATGAAAGCTATGTCTCAGTTTGATTATCTATCGATCAAAATGCTACAGAGTAAAATGCTTAGTGGTAAAGGTTTGGGGTTCTGAATGCCGTGGTTGATTAAGTCATTTACCACAATGTTACCATGGTCATTTCCTATACTAAGTATAGAGGAAACCGGAGGAATTTCAGAAACCAATGGACATAGTAACTGTTGGAAAATTACGACTTTTCAATAGCAAGCTCTATCCCTACACTCCCTATACCCGTAAGTTCAACTCCTCATAGGCTGACCCACCTTGCCTTTTTCTTAGCTAAACTGTGGTGTATATACACACACACTGGTGTAGTTCAGGAGTAACTGCAGAGTTAAAATGTGTCAGAAACTGCTGTAACTATGTGAGCTAAAGGAGACTCAGATCCTATTTAATGTAGGATGCTTATGATGAGGCTTGAGACATGATACTCTTTCAACCGTGCATGGATATTAAAGATGACATGGCCATTTTAGTAGAACTGTCCTATGCCAAAAATATCCTCTTCCCCGCACCCATTACACCATATTATTGCTCAGCTGGTGCCTGGCCTGCCCCTCCTGAGGTGACTGCATTTCAGTGGGTCTCAAAAATCAAGCCACTTTTATTTAGGTGCCTTGCTTTGTGTTTGAACATCTTCGCCAGATTCTGTACAGTCCTTTGAGATACTTCAGGACTGTAAATGTAAATTATTATTTTCATGACAAGCTCATGCATGTAACATCAAGGAAAAAGCTCTTCAGTTATTTGAATGGCCTTTTAAAAGAAACCCAGCTTTAGTCAGAAATGCATGTTGAAGAGATTAAGAGGAGTCTGGCTTACTCTCAGGAAATAGTTCCTAATGGTGAGAGCTATTAGACTGTGGAATAGTCCCCCAAGGGAAATGGTGGAAGCCCTATTGTCCGAGTTATTTAAAACCAGACTAAGCACAGCACTAGAAGATACACAGTAGGGAGCAATTCTGCCCTCCCTAGGAAAATGGACTCTATAACCTCATACAACAGATTTTTCCTGCCTGTCTTTCCATCTGCCTTCTACAATTCTATTGCCCACAGCAGCAGTCAAAAAAGTTCAGGAATGAAAATTTTATCTTAAAAGCTCAATTGAAAGTTCCATAAAATAAAACCTGGTGTTTAAATAACTGCTGTAACAGAACTGAGAGTGACAGATTGCTCAGATGATATGAAAAAAATAACTAAAATCAAGTGTGCTTTGTACATTGGGACCTTAACTTCTGGAAGGTGCAAAATACCTTGGCTAGCATAGCAGTTGGGGGTCCTGCTACACTTACTATCTGGTGCACTGTCACTGTGGTCTCTAAGAGTGAGAAAGGAGGAGCCAACTGCTTAGGAGGATGGTGAATCAGAAAGAAGATATTTCTTTAAAGGTGAAGTGCAGTTAAAATGAAGAATCCAGAAATATGGGATGAATTGCTCCCAGTCCAACAGAGAAATCACACGCAATCAACTAACACAATATCATTTCCCCTTTCCTTGGCAGGTCCTTCAACATCATGCCAGTCAACTCCAGTAATGCTGTGACTCTCCAAAGTGCATCATCCTATGATGTCACAGTTACCACTAACTGCATGAAGCCAATCAAAAGAAGGGTCAGGTAAATTATTTCTCGTGTTATCTGTAGTTTTTAAAAGGTTCTTCATTTTATATCCAACAGCTTTTAAAATAATATGTTACAAATAAAATTTTAAAATCTGTAGAAAGGATTTAAAAAGATCCAATACACTTGTGCCTTTTAGACAATTTTCTAAAAGGTTTTTTTGTCTGAATACCCCGAATATCCATGAAAGCAACTCTTTTCCATCCAACAAGCCTCTTTTGGGCATATGTACTACCAAAGACTATAGCTGAAATGAGTAAAAGAACATTTGCTTGTAGATTCAAAGGTATCCATATTTTCACTCCATACTCCATTGCATGTCATTTTCATCATACAGGTTCTTATTTTGATTGTGTCTAAAGGGAGAAAAAGGGAGGGATGGCTGTTTGAAACTTGTCTTTGGGGTTACTCCACTCTTGCCTAAATGACTGTTACCTGGCTGAGTCCTGATTCTTGCAAGGTGCAGTTTCCTCCCAAGTATCCTTCCAGAATACTTGTCACCCTCTGTACTGCAGGCAGAAGGTCACAGGCGCTGTTCGCTGAACAAAAGTGATGCACCAAAGCAGTTATTCCTAGGAAGACACTCTGACTTGCTCCTGGTGACTGCAGCAAAGGCTGTAAATCAAGACAAGAATGACAGGCTGCTTAAAAACTCTACACCTCCTATTTATTATAATACCCCAAGCACTCTGACAGCATGTACAACTTCACAGAGATTTTTACAAGCATTAATTAATTCATTCTTATACACTTTTATGAAGCCACAGAAAATACCCCCCACTTTCAAATACTGACTATTGTGTCTTTGAAAGGTTTTAATAAAAAACATGCTGGGGAGACTCAGAGGAAAACCCCAGATAATATGGAGAAAAATCTATCACTCTCATATGTTTAAGTGAAGACTGAATTAGTATGATCCTTGAGAGGACTCCAGGCCCTTCTATAAAGTGAAATGCATTCCAAGACACTCCCGGTGCTTAGAACACTCACATTGTTTATGTTGCAAAATATACTGCTTGTCCCCATAGCGATGGGCTCTCCAAGTCAAGATTAAGCTGTAGCAAATAGAAGCTTTTGATGCAAAAGTGCTATACAGTGCATGGAGGAGATTAATACAAGTGGCCATTGTCCAGCACTCTCAACAGGGCAGTGCTTTAAATTAAGGATACCAGTGCAGTGAGAACCTAATTTAGATTGGCTATAACATTATCACCTACACTTTTATTGAGGTGTAGCAATAGTGCGGTATTTCATAATGAGTCACATTTTATATTAAGGTTCCACTGATAAATAGCTTATAAAAGACAATAAATGACTATAACAATTTATTAACCATTTATTAGTTTGTTATTGTGTCCAACAGGTTGTTTATGACTAGCAGCACCTACCACAACTGGGGTTCTGGTCTAGGACTAGGTGCTACAATAATACAAAAAATAAACAAACAACCTAAAACACATGTTCGTGTATTACAGATGGTTATATAAGCACATGCTAATCATGTCTGTAATATGCTTACAACACCTATAAATCATTTATTAGCCTTTTATACAAGGAACCTAAATATAAAGTGTGACCCATATATCTTACAGGGCTTTATCCTGCAAACCACTATTCTAGTAATTCTATTGAATTCAATGGGACCAGGACTAATTGAGGCCAAAACAATTGCAAGATTAGGCCTATGGTTATTCACAGTTTGCATCTGTTGTGGCTTGTTTTCTTTTTACACCCCCCCCCCCCCAAATTTTCTCTTCCTGCCACTTTGGCAGCTGCTGTTTGTTTTTTAGATGCAGACAGCTCTATAGGAGAGACACACACCATAAGCTCTCTCGGATAAACCCTACTTTTGTTCTTTCTTGTAAAAGCAGTTGTTATAAATAAATATGATAAATAAATGGTTGCTGTTTGTATATACAAAACCGTAACAGAGCCCCTAGATGTGAATACATATAGGTTAATGCTTGACAGAATGGTCTGTTATTTTTCTCCTAGAAAACAACTGGAGTTTGCAGTCAGCACAGACGATTTTTAAAAGTGCCCTCTAGTAGCAGGTCTCTGTTGCACTCACTGGCAATCAAGCAGTTTCTGATTGTTCTTTATGTAATAAGAGATCAGCCAAGAACTTTTCAAACCTCTCCCAATTTAGCTTTCTAAATAGAAAGTTAAAAGTAGCAACATTGCAAACCCAGATCCAACCAGCAGACTGAGAGCAGCTGTAAGACTCCTGGGAGGAAAGGAGAGAAAGAGCAGCTGGAGAGGGTGGACAGAGGAAGAAGAAATGGAACAGGAAAAGCATCTGGAGGGAGAAGAGGGGGGAGAAGGGCCAGAGGAAGCAAAAGACAGAAAAAAACTGTAGCTGAGGGAGGGAGGGAGATTTTGCACAGAAAGTTATAGTCCTAGCATTCTAACGACACAAACAAGTTCAGCCTCATCTCCTTATGAGGTCAGTGTGTAATGAATTTCTGTGCATCTATCAGAGCTTTTCATTTTGTGCACATCAGTCAATATTTTAACATACCATACAATAAATTTCAATGTGAGCACTTGCATGAGTAAAGAGACACACATGTTTTCAGGAACAGAGCCCATGTGTATACATGGGAACCTACTCTGAACTGTTTGCATTCCATAATCATTAGCAGATTCTTTCCCACTAGACAAACTTGCCATGAATTGTAAACATTTCTCAACTACGTGCATTTTGGAGAAGAGGAGCACTGGAAGCTAAGTGGGTCCAAGGCAAAACTATGTTTCTATTTGTCCCATAAAGCTGTAGTCAAACCCCATATTTCCATACACCATGAAGTAAACATGATTCTGTTGAAAATCCCATAATTTAAGTGATGACCCAGAAGACTAAATGAGCTGGATATGAATTATCTCAAGAAGGAATTCTGGAAAGCCTTCAAAGTTCTGGCAGCCATCGCTTTATTATCGTGGCCTGTAATTGTTTGATAGGAAACAGCAAGTTGTGAGAAGGATTCTTCAGGAGTATGACCAGTCAGTGGGCCCTTTGTTGCCAAGCCAAATAGCCTCATGCAGTTATTTTACTCTGTTTAAAAATAATTTGCAATTGCTGACTTTCCCTCAAACTGATCGCAGGCTTTTCAAACACAGTAAGCTACAGAAGTAGCCATTAAGCTATCCCCACCTGAAACGGAACAGGACAACCTCAGGAACAATGTACCAGGTCCAAGTTCTCACGCACTGGGCACAGATAAATCAGAAAGTCACAATCCCCCTGCATAAACCCAGCAAGAAAATTCTGCTGTAAGTCAGGGCCATTGCCTCCTGAACCATTAGGTTTCCTCACACCATTAAAGGCAAGAAATAGAATTTCCTTCCTTCCTCCCTTCAATGGCTATGAGATACAACACACACACACACGGAGCCAGTTTCCAGGGTACCCCAATGACAAGCAGCCTATAATTTCTACTCTTTGGTCTGATGCTGGCTGTGGACAGAAGGATCTGTGCAAGTTTTTCCTGTCTGCCTCCACATGCTCCATCTGGCCTGGATGTTGCTTTCTCCACCAGAGTATTTGGGATTCATTATAGCTGAAAACTGGAATAAGTCCCATGGGACTTTTGTGTCCTGACTAAATGAGTCAGGAAAAAATGTCAATGGGCAAGAAATGCTAAGCCCACGTCCAGACTAACCCGCGGCATCGGCGGGTTAAAATCGATTGCTCGGGGATCGATATATCGCGTCTAGTCTGGACGCGATGTATCGATCCCCGAGCGCGCTTACATCGATTCCGGAACTCCATCAACCCAAACGGAGTTCCGGAATTAACAGGGAGAGCCGCGGACATCGATGCCACGCCGTCCAGACGAGTGAGTACCTCGATTTTAGAAATTCGACTTCAGTTACGTTATTCACGTAGCTGAAGTTGCGTATCTAAAATCGATTTTAAAACCGTAGTCTGGACGTGGCCTAAGGGTATAACATGTCCCATTGCTTCCCTTCCTATGCCTAGTCCCCTGTTCACTGCAGGGCTGTGGAAGAATGGCCATTTTTTCACAGATAAGTTTGGGACATTTTGTACCTTGGTCAGAATTTGGTCTACTATTTATTTTATCCATCAGTCTTATTATTACCTTGTTTTCCAATCACTAAAAAAACCAAATCACAAGTAATGCTGCTGAGGCAGAGGAAACTAAGTGAGAATTGCCCAGTATGCTGCAATAGCTCTCTCTCCTTTTTACAAACACCCACCCACCTCTATTCATGATCCCAGAGTAGAAATATTACAAGACAGGTTGCTCATTCCAGTCTGCACAGATGTAGGAAGTACTTGGAATCTTGCAAACACATTGCCAGTTTGCTCAGTTTTTAGCTCAGTCCTGAGCTCAATTTTGCATACCCAAGAAATCTGGTTACTTCTTCAGAGAAGCACAAAAACGGAACCAAATCTTTTGAGGCCCTCCCGTCACTAAAAAAAAGCCCATTTACAGTAGTTTCCATAATAGCGTCCTGCAGAAGGTGAAGCCCAAAGAAGAGGGCACTGTGCAAATGTAAAAACCATAGACCAGTAGAGCCCTTTAAGGCGTATGTATAATTCCCTGTATCCTTTCCTCCAAATCTTGGAAAATGATACATGAAAGGTGATGAATGCCATTCTGAGCTGAAATGCATGGTGTACATCATAATCCACATAGGGACTGTATTACATGTTACCTTAGGGGAAAACCACATTGTGAAAATGTGAATACTCAGCACATATAATCAACTAACAAGTCAAAATCTGAAAAGCAGCTGTAGGCCTGGAATGTCTGCAGGTGTTAATTATAATACTCCTGAAAAGTTGCTGAATTGACAGCATTGGAGAATGAAGCCCTCTATCCAAAAAACAGGGACAGCAGAATGTGCAATAGTATCAGCTTCCTCACACTGTCCTGCCTTTGAACCTCTACCTTGACCTTCAGAGAGCACCCTCGAGGGGCCATTTGAGTCTCTTCCCTTCTATCTCTACACTGGCGGTTTAAATTAAACTCCAGTAATTAAAGGCCGTTTGCACCCTCTGTTGGAGTCTTACATGAAATGAGCTGGTAGTTTCGGTCCACTCCCGAACACATCACTAAAATCACCTCCAGAAGCAGAGTTTCATGTAAATCTGAGTGTGAGTGAGACTAATAGTCTAAATGCCAAGACTAGGAACCAGTTGGTTTTAATGATAAAATGAAAAACCAGTCTGCTTACAGCAAGAGAGTCGACCATGCCTGTGGTGGGCTCAGGAATGAATGACAATGACCAAAGGAAAGATTCCATTTTGTCATCCTCCACTTCTTTTGCAACAATAATTTCTTTCATCAGTACAACACAGGCCTCTGTAGCACACGACGGGAGAGCATCTACTAGTGGCTGCCTGAAACACAAGAGAAAAACGTCAAAACCTACATGAACTGAAGTACCTAAGAGTCAAAGAATATTTGCCTTCTGTCTTCCTGAAACTGAGGTTGCTTCAATGGAAGTAAAAGCCCACTAAAAAACTAAGTGGCATATCCTGACCCTACAAAAGTCACTGGGAGGTTTGGCATCTATTTCAATGGGTGCAGCACTGGACCTCCTAGGACAAGATTTTCAAATGTGACTAGTGAATCTGGGCATCCCAAGTTTTTGTGTCTCCTCAAGGGACTTGATTTTCAAGAAAAGACTCAGCGTCCCTCTCTCAAAAATAGATCCTTCTAAGACACTGGTTCTCAAACTTTTGTACTGGTGACCCTTTTCACATAGCAAGCCTCTGAGTGCGACCGCCCAATAAGTTAAAAATACTTTTTTAAATATTTAACGCCATAATAAATGCTGGAGGCAGAGCGGGGTTTGGGGTGGAGGCTGACAGCTCGCGACCGCCCATGTAATAACCTCATGACCTCCTGAGGGGTCCCGGACCCCAGTTTGAGAACCTCTGCTCTAAGATGTCTCAAATTGGGCACCTAAAGACTGAAATGTCATAAATCTTAGTCATTTAAATCTGCAATTCAGAATTACGTCACTTGGGAAAACTGAAAAAAAGCATTTATATAGCAGAAGAAGAATGTCCACACAGGGAGCTATACTGGTGTAGCTATACTGGTATAATTGGTAAGACTTTCCCATGTAGATAAAGCCTTAGACTACTATGGGAAGATGACGACCTGCAGTTGTGATTTTTCTCTGAAGACTAATGTAGCTATTTGTCAGCATGAGAGAAATTAAGTAATTTAGGGTTTTTATTATAACTAATATAGAGTTAATTTTGTGTCAAGTGAAGCATGAACCATTGTTATAAATCCAGAGCAGCTCTAGATAATATTTTGGCCTGAAAACACTTTAAATGCCTGTTTCTCTGCTTGCAGTTCTCAATATATTTACTTGTATTTGCTAGAAAAGCCCACATTGTTGAAAGGAGGAAAAAAAACAAGATTATAGGCCTGACCCCACTTTTACTGAAGTTGAGGGACAAACTAATTGACCACAATAGTGTAGAACTAACTAAGCCTTATCAGGTTTCAGAGTAGCAGCCGTGTTAGTCTGTATCCACAAAAAGAACGGGAGTACTTGTGGCACCTTAGAGACAAACAAATTTATTTCAGCATGAGCTTTCGTGAGCTACAGCTCACTTCTTTGGATGCATAGAATGGAACACACAAACAGGAGATATTTATACATACAGAGAACATGAAAAGGTGGAAGTATGCATACCAACAGGAAGAGTCTAATCAATTGAGATGAGCTATCAGCAGCAGGAGAAAAAAAACCTTTTGAAGTGATAATTAAGATGACCCATAGAAGGTGTGAGGAGAATTTAACATAGGGAAATATATTCAATTAGTGGGTGAGGACAAAGCCTGGTGGTTGAACTTTGTGACTTTGACAGAGCCAGAAGAGTACCCAGAAGTCACTACTACAGGACAGGCCCAACAAAGAAAATAACAGAACGCCACTAGCCATCACCTACATCCTCCAACTAAAACCTTTCCAGTGCATCATCAAAAATCTACAACCTATCCCGAAAGATGATCCCTCACTCTCACAGATCTTGGGAGACAGGCCAGTCCTTGCTTATAGACAGCCTGCCAACCTGAAGCAAATACTCACCAGCAACCGCACACCATACAACATAAACACTAACCCAGGAACCTATCCTTGCAACAAAGCCCGATGCCAGCTCTGTCCACATATCTATTCAAGTGACACCATCACAGGACCTAATCACATCAGCCACATCATAAGGGGCTTGTTCACCTGCACATCTACCAACGTGATATATCCCATCATGTGCCAGCAATGCCCCTCTGCCATGTACATTGGCCAAACCGGACAGTCTCTACGCAAAAGAATAAATGGACACAAATCTGACATCAGGAATCATAACATTCAAAAACCAATGGGAGAACACTTCAACCTCTCTAACCACTCAGTGACAGACTTGAAGGTGGCAATTTTGTAGCAAAAAACTTCAAAAACAGGCTACAAAGAGAGAATGCTGAACTCGAATTAATATGCAAATTAGATACAATTAACTCGGGCTTAAACAGACTGGGAATGGTTGGGTCATTACACTAATTGAATCTATTTCCCTATGTTAAGTTCTCCTCACACCTTCTTTGGTTTTATCACTTCAAAGGTTTTTTTTCTCCTGATAATGTTAGCTCATCTCAATTGATTAGACTCTTCCTGTTGGTATGCATACTTCCACCTTTTCATGTTCTCTGTATGTATAAATATCTCCTGCTTGTGTGTTCCATTCTATGCAACCAAAGAAGTGAGCTGTAGCTCACGAAAGCTCATGCTGAAATAAATTTGTTAGTCTCTAAGGTGCCACAAATACTTCTGTTCTTTAAGCCTTATCAAAGATCCAAACCCTCAGATCTGAACCAGCCCCAATATCAGAGATGTTTGGATCTTGATCTAAATGTTCTGAGTGAGGCCCAACTCTAGATTATATCAAAGAAATAATTTCCATCTAAAAGTTTCTTCAACCAAAACTGGGAAAGCATTTTCAACCACATTTTTGTGGACTTTAGTTGAGGGTGTTTTTTAGTCAGCTTTGGAAAGGCTAGAAAGGGATTTTTGACCTTCCGTGCATGCAGTCAGCATTGTTGGTGAAAGAACATTCCATTAGGAAGGATATAATTTTAGTGTTAGGTAAACTGGTCTGGATCAGTTAAGAACAGATCAAAATTTTTGCAAAAAAGAATCCAAAAGTTCTGTTCACTTTTAAAATTACTTTTCTTTTTCACCTTCCTCTGCTATTCTCCTGGTATTTCTGATAGGACTGAAAGGAGGAAATGGCAGAAATCTCATAAGAAAACCTTTTAATAAGGTCTCCTCCAGACCAATTTTGCAGCCTCAAAAGGTTTGATCATGTTGAGTTAAGCATCTGTTTTGTACTTACCTTGAACTAGACCAAACCTCAGAACTTTTTAATGTGCCCACAACAATAATAATTTGACAATGTCCAGGTATTCCTGATTTCACCAAGGTAGGATTCTCCTTGCCCTGATTCCAACCAACATGTATGAATAATTTCCAGATTGTTTGGTTTATACTAACTGAGGAGGCATAACTGGACAAGACACATAAAAATTGAAACAGAAACAATTTGTTTGGTCATGCAAAAATGTCAAAGACTGAGCCAATGTTTCAAAAGCACAACACACACAGAGAACTGAACAAAAATAGTTGGAATCCCAGTGCCTAGGGAAATCCTCATACACGCACAGAAATATCCCATCCTCCACTCCTCCAGTCATGTTTCCTGCACAATTGACACTGTTAATCTGGAAAAAAACTGTAGATGAATGTAAAACAAATTGAACGCATAATCTTTGGTGAACATCAATCAAGATTTGTTTCTCCAATGAAGCACATCAGGAGCAGCTGCCACTTTTAATTCATTCGACATTGGAAAGTTCATAATGTTCCCAGTGGGATTTTCCCTACCGGGATTTTCCATATTTTACCATTATGGCAGGTGCCTAACAACATAAATCTTGATTTACATCGGATGGTGGAAGCATGACCTGAGCTTCCTGTTGGTTTTGTTCCTGGAATGGCTGGAAAATTCTCTTCACGAGGAAGCGGACAGCGAAGGCAACACTGGACACTGTGCTGGATCAATGACCAGCACTGACAGGGTGTTTCTAGAGGAAAAGGCTTTACACTGATACCATTAACAGTGGCCACTTTTATTATCAGCACTAGCATTCAATACCAAAACACAAAATTGGGAATTGTAGAATATACACATAAAACACCCTTGAAACAGAAATTCTCTTCTATGTGTTCCCTCTTCCCATCCTGTTTGTACTGTTTTCAATGGACTCATTTAGTGTATTTAATTCATTTGTATAACCCATTCTCTAGAGACCTCTGGGCCAAATTCTTCCCTTCGTTTACATTCATACAGCTGTGCTGACTTTGACTCTGTGGGCCTGAGTCTCTTTTAACCTCCGCTGGTATAAGTCAGAATCAAGACCATTAGAGGCAGTGGACTTACATCAGTTTAATACTGATCAAGTTTGCAGATGACACAAAAATTAGAGGAGTGGTAAATAATAAAGAGGTCAGAGGTCACTGATTCAGAGTGAACTGGATCACTTGGTAACCTGGGTGCAAGCAAACAATATGTGTTTTAATACAGCTAAGTGTAAATGTATTCATCTAGGAACAAAGAATGGATGCCACACTTACAAGATGGGGGATGGTCCAGATAATGTTCTTCCCTTCCTTTGCCCACCCCTTCCTCTGAGCAAGAGGAGAGCCAGAAACTGGATTATGACCCATCAGTTTGTCCCTGGTCTGATCCTGGGGCCATGTGTCTATGTGCTCCCCCTTCTCAGGAGCAACAGGGTCCTAAATCAGGATCGGTGTAGCCTGTTGAAGATGGGGTAAGGAATCAGCCCATTCACATAGGCCGAAGTTGTTCACACTTTAAGCACAATCAGGTGCACTGCCTGCTGTCACTAAAAGCTGTGTGGAAATCCTTGGGGGGAAGCAGTGATTCTGAAGAAGATTTGCAGATTGAGGTGGATAATCAGCTGAATGCAAGACCCCAGTGTGATGCTGTGACTACAAGGGCTAATGTGATCCTGGGATGCATAACAAGGGAATCTTGAGTAGGAGTAGAGAGATTATTTGACACTGATGCAAAATGCTGTTGAAATACTGTGTCCAGTTCTGGTGTCCACACTTCAAGAAGGATGTTGATATGTGAAGAGAAGAACCATGAGAATGAATAAAGGATTAGAAAACATGCCTCAGTGATGGACTCAAGGAGTTCAGTCTATCTAGCTTAACAAAGAGAAGGTTAAGGGATGATTTGATTAGTCTATAAGTACCCACCTAGGAAATAAATATTTAAGAGTGGATTCTGCAATCTAGCAGATAAAGATCCAACACGATCCAGTGGCTGGAAGATGAAACTAGACAAATTCAGACTGGAAATAAGGCATACATTTTTAACAGTGAGAGTAATTGACCACTGAAAAATTTACCCAGGGTTGTGGTGGATTCTCTATCACAGACCATTTTAAAATCAAGATTGAATGTTTTTATAAAAGATCTGCTCTAGGAAGTTCTATGGCCTGTGTTATACAGGTCAGTTTAGATTATCACAATGGTCCCTTCTGGCCTTGGAAGAGAAGAGAATCAGACCTGCTAGGTGGCAAAAGGAGACACTACCATGGTTATCATTTATATTACAACAGCATCTAAAGGCCCCAAAGAGATGGGGCCCCATTGTTCAGGTCACTCCAAAAAACACATTGTAAGAGACCTTTCCTGCCCCAAAGCACTTACAGTCTAAACAGACAAGTCACAAAGAATGGGAGAAAGAAAGCATTGTTATCCCCGTTTTACAGATGGAGAACTGATGCCCAGATTGATCAAGAGACTTGACCAAGGAGTCCAG
Organism: Gopherus flavomarginatus; assembly: GCF_025201925.1. NCBI lineage: Eukaryota > Metazoa > Chordata > Testudines > Testudinidae > Gopherus > Gopherus flavomarginatus. Next base: position 23,162,164 of record NC_066625.1, on the reverse strand, counting down.
GGAATCTGAAGAAAAGCTGGTCACAGAATCCAGATCCCCTGAATCCCAATCCAGCATCTTAACTACAAGACCGTTGATCCTGTCTAAAAGCACATCTCAAAACACATAACTTTGAACCCAAGGCAGGGCTTTGCCACTGGCGGTTTAAGAAGCTTATTTCAAACATGAGCCAGCAGATTCCTTTCTTTTGGAGAGCTATGCAAGTCTTCTTGTGCACTTATCACTATATTCTGTCACAGAAATCACCCGGCTTTGTAGGAAGTGGGTCTTGGAATTGCTTGAAGACACTCTGATACATACCTTGGAAAGTTATCAAGTTACATGCTTGAAGGGGAGCATCATCTTTCTGTCATTGAAATGAGACACCCACAGTAGAGCAGAGCAGAACTTAACACAACTATTTTGGCGTCGGATCTGATCAAAATAAAGGTAAAGGAAATACATTTCTTTACTATAAAAGAAAACAGCTGATCACTGTTATAGGGATCTTACCAGTTGTCCCTGCATTTAAAAGAAGATCTACGCCAAAGGCCTATTAAAGCATCAGCAGAGAGACTTCGAAGCTCAAACACCAGAGTTATGAAGAGGTCTGCAGTCTAGGAATAGAAGAGGACATTACAGGTTATATAATAGTTATAGAGGAAGCATGATTCAGTGGATAGGGTACTAGAGTAGGACTTAGCTCAACCACTGAGCCTGCAGTGTAATCTTTGGCCATCCCTGTTCTGTGTTTCTGCCTCTCCTTTGGTCTGTCTTTTCTATTTAGATTGTAATCTCTTCAGGAAAGAGACCGTCTGCACAGTCCCTACCAAACTTTTTGGCCCGAGGGCCTCATCAGGGTTCCGAAACCGTATGGAGGACCGGGTAGGGAAGGCTGTGCCTCCCCAAACAGCCTGGCCCCCACCCCCTATCCATACCCTCCCACTTCCCGCCCCCGACTGTCCCCCTCAGAGCCCCCAAACCGTCCAAACCCCCTGCTCCTTGTACCCTGACTTACCCCCTCCCGAGACCCCCTGCCCCTAACCACCCACCCAGGACTCCACCCCCTATCCAACCCCTCTGCTCCCTGTCCTCTGACTTCCAATCCCTATCCACATCCCTGCCCCCTGACAGGCCCCCCGAGACTCCCATACCTATCAAACTCCTGTTGTTTCCCGCCCCCTGACTGTCCCCCCATAACCTCCCCCCCAATCCAACCACCCCCTGCTCCCTGTCCCCTGACTGCCCCCCAGGACTCCCTACTCCTTCTCCAATCCCCCTGCTCCCCATTCCCCTTACCATGCTGCTCAGAGCACCAGGACTGGCAGCCGTGCCACCCAGCTGGAGCCAGTCATGCCACCCCACTGCCAGGCAGGAGCTCACAGCCCCACGGTCCAGAGCACTAGTGGCACAGCGAGCTGAGGCTGTGGGGGAGGGGTCGGGGGCTAGCCTCCCTGGCCAGGAGCTCAAGGAAGAGGCAGAATGGTCCCTTGGGCTAGATATGGCCGGCGGACCGTAGTTTGCCCACTTCTGCCCTACCACAATGGGGTCCCAAACTTACTTAGAGGCCTTAAGGCACTACAGCAATACAAATCAATGACACCGTGACTGGGTATAATTTGGAGCAGGGACCATCTTTTTGTTCTGCATTTGAATGGTACTTGTTTGCAGTGTTCTTATAGATGTTTTGTTCCCAGGACATTAGAGAGACAAGATGGGTGAGGTAATACCCTTAATTGGACAAATTTCTGTTTGTGAGAGAGACAAACTTTCGAGCTACACTGAGCTCTTAGACACAGCACCTACGCCTCGCACACAGCACTCTGCACATTGGGGTGCTGCTGCATGACCGGGGTTCCTAGGCAAACAACACAATAACAACGTATAATTTAATACGATACCTAGCACTTACGCAAAACATCATTTATCGCAGTGATTTATTAATGAGTTACCTCTCCCCTCTGTGAAGTAATGTACACAAAGCTGAGAGAATTTATTTCATGTCAATTTATTTAAAAACATTAATATGTGGGCCTAAATTGAACAGTGCCTCTTTTAGTATTTAGTTCATTGCCATATCAATGTACATGTAGCTGGAGGAAATTAACGCTGATTTGAAACTAAATCAGGTGTTCCAGTTCTAAGAAGGCACTGAAGTAGACTGTGCAAGTCCATGATACACTGATAAAGAGTAAAGGACTGCTCTTCCCAAACCCCTTTGGATGTATACCGCACTATTAGTGCCAGTTTTCATTCTCTAAAGCCTGATGTTGGAAAGATTAACTAAACAAGCAGATCTTTTGCAGTTGGCCAGTTTTTGCAGACAGACAGTCATCCCTTCCAGGAATGGTCATAGTTAAAGCTCCATGTTTTTGAGTCCTCTTCATTCCATGCTTACTCCTGATGAGACTTATTTTGGAATCTACCTGCTCATCTTGGCCAATACTCAACTGTGATATTTTAAGATGGATACATCTGGAGAAAAGCAAATGTTTCTCTGTAGTTCTCACAGTCACTTGTAGAGCTGGTCAAATTTTTTTTTTGATGGAACACTTTTCCATCAGAAAATATCATGTCTTCAGATCAAATCTTTCCAGGGAACATCTCAATTTTGATTAAATTTAGTTTAGAAAAACATCTAAAAATTAAATTTCCTGCAAATTGGAAATTCTGGTTCCTGTACAGTTCTAGTCACTTGTTCTGATTTTTTTCAAGTTTTGTGTAGAGTTTTACTATGGAAACTCACAAGTGATTGATTGATTGATTGATTGATTGATTGATTGATTGACTGTCTCCTTCTTTAATGGAGGTCTTTTCCCTAAAACAAATAGCTGTGGTAGCTTCTCTTTTCATCTGGTTACCGGAGCTGGTCCCCCTTTTTCATATCAGTACCACTGTCACATACAAATGCTCCAAGCTAGAAATCACAAAAACAAATCCTCAAAGACTACACAACTGTGAAAGTAATGAAAGCTGTGCATCAAGAAATCACATTAAACCAGCGTAAGACTGTATTCTCCACATATTGCACACAGCTCACTTAATGTAAATAGAATTATGCATGCCCAACAAAGACAATGTGCTTTTGATTTTTATAGAGGAGTCTTATCTATCCAAACCCCAATTATCTGAAACTCCCTATTATCCACATACAGACTGTCTTCTGGTGGGAAGGGAATTACTTACCAAATAACACCTCTGATTTTGATAAACCCTATTTATTCCAAATATTTTTGATCTCTTGTAGGATTAGGAAGATATTTTATTACACCTGGAGATTTGTGTGTTTCTTTTAACATACCATACATTTTAAGGTGTCCCAGCTTTAGTTGATGTTGCACTTTAATTGAATTAATTTAAATTATTCATTTCAGATTTGAAAGGCTCTAAAGTAAAAATATTATTCTTACCAAAAGACATTACTATGGGTCATATATATATATAAAACACACACACACACACATACACATTATATTCATCTATCTATATATACACACACACACACACATATACATACACGAGAGAGAGAGAGAGAGAGCAGGTTTAATTCTGCCAGATCACAGCTCCAAAGAACAGGGGCCAGACCTAATTTGGCTCCCTAACTTCTAGCTGTCCTGAAATTTCCTGTGATCCTATACACTTGCAGTGGTTTCTACACAGAACTGCCTCCTCAGTAAACAGCCCAATTATTTACAGGTTTCTAACTATTTATGTGGAAAATGAGAGCTTCAGAACTGCTTCCAAGAGCAATGAGAACTTGATATAATCCTGTGCCAGAATTAGATCTTCATTAAAGCCTGCCAGGAGGTTTTCATTAAAAAGGAGCTGGCACTATGTAAGAAGATGGAGTAATCTCTTACCATATACATTTTTTTTAGAATACTTTCACAGGTTCGTGTGTGTATTACTCTTTATGTTTTTGTTCTAATTGGACTTTGCTCAGCAATAGCACATTAATCTGACCAAAATAAAATACACCAAAAAAGAAAAGAAAAAGATAATTCCAGCATTTCAAAAATGAAACCACCAGACCCTAACATTATAAACTTAGGAGAGTCATTGATACCCTGGATCTGGCACAACCTCCAGACAAGTATACTCAATAGACTTCTTCCAAAGCATTGGTAAAAATCTGCGTCAGAACGTTTACTGTACAAGCAATGGGCGAGAGTGCGATAACCCTGTAGCTACTCACATGAGTAGCCCTGCTGAAGTCAATGGGAGCACTTGTGAGAGTAACTGCTGACAAATGCGAGTAAGGGGTTCACAAATTGGCCTTAAACTCCACTGTCCTTCTATAAGACTGTGTTTCCTAAACTTCTGAGACACTTTTGAAACTTTTACTCAGTTTCAATTCTAAACTAATGCAAAAACTAAAGGGTCTGATCCAAAGCCCATTGAACTCAGATTTCAATGGGCTTTGGATCAGGGCCTAAGACCTAGGAGTTGTGACTTTCCTCTATCCTTAATATCAGTATCTCACTAGCTTCATTTTAACTACATGTACTAGATAGGCCCCAGTTTAGCAAAGCACTTAAGCATATGTTTAATCCCATCCCTACTTGGCAAGTACATAACAGTTTTCAGATGGTGCTGAAATCCCATTGACTTCACTGGGATTTGCACACCCTGAATTACCTTGCTGAATCAGGGCATTAGTTCTTTGATGAACAGAGTATGGGAGCGCACACAGGCTTAAAATTAACCATATGTTTAAATACTTAACCTTATTATGGCCCTGGTTTAGCTAACTGGAAATGTGTGACAACTAAGGAAAAGTCCGACAGAGAAGGAAAGGGATGAAAATGTCCAATCAAAGTGAGAAAGAATTGCTGATGACTGGTGTCTAAAGAAAGCATGTCAGGAGATTGGGGAAAATGCCCCAAGCAGTATGAATGCTCAGACGACCAACTCCACTTCATTTCAGCACTTATCTTCAATTCAAGGAAGCTATATTTTTCTAACACATGTTTAACTAAAGAAAGACATCTAACACACCTTCAGTTTTCAAGAATAAGTAAGGAGAAGAGCGAACTATGTAATTCAGAAGCAGCATGCTAATAGTATCAGATAAAAGGAAACCATACTTGCATAAAACCATACACTAATAATCAGGCTGAACACATTTTCAAAACAGCCTCCCCTGTGACTTTATAAGCTCTAGTAGTTGGCAGCAAATAAGGTATTAAGCATTAAACAGAGTAAGTGCTTGTATTTAATGTCACCAAAAATACTTTTATCTGGAAAAACCTAAACACCTCTTCAGTTCATAGTTTATTACTTACCTCCCAATTTCAAATACACGCTAATATTTATGTTGTCAAAGCGGGGGAAATAATGTTTATGTTTTTGCTAGAATTACAAAATTTCTTGAGGTGTGTGTAAGAGGAAAAACAAATAATTTTTTAATGACGAGTGAAGGGTTCTCAGTAAGGTTATAGTTTACCTGACTACACCATCTCAACACAACCTAACATCAAGGTTAAAAAAGATCATTGCACCCTGTAGTGAAGCAGTGAAAGAATATTTGTATTTCTGGGCCAAGTTCAGTGCTGATTTATAACAATCACAATACCACTGAATTCACAATGGATGTGTCAGTGGAGAGGGAGAATGGTCCAGTGGTTTGGGTGTTAACCTAGGACTTGTGGGGAGCTGGGGTTAAAACCTTGCTTTATCATAGACTTCCTATGTAACCTCTGGCAAGTCATTTAGGCTCCTCTGCCTCTGTTTCTCATCTGTAAAATGTGAAGAATAATACTTCCCTAACTCACAGAGGTGTTGTGAGGATAAATACACTAAAGATTGTCCTCCCATCACTATGGTAATGGGAGCCAAATAAGTACCTAAGATAGATAAATAGTGGCACTTTACACATGTATATGATTAATTTCTAACTGAGTAAAATAGGAAAACCACTCGTAAAACTTCTAGAGGATAATGGAATCATGAGCTATAACAGGATTGGTGGACAAGGGAAAGCAATAAATGGATTTGGGTATTGCTAGCAAGTCTCCAGAAAACTTGTTCTCAACTAGTGCTGGTTGAAAAATTGGATTCTTTTCTTGTGGAAAACTCTGACTTCTTATTGAAAAACTGAAAATTTTCATCTAAAACCAGAAGTTTTCAGCCAAAAAAGTGTATGGTTTTCACAAAACATAGGTACTTTTTCATGAAAAAATTCATTTATTTAAAAAAAGTCTGACAAAATGCAGTTTAGACAAAAAAAATTTCAGCCAGCCCAACTCATAACATTAATTTGAATGGCCTGAGATTAAAACATGTAATTCAGACTAAAAACCAGCAGTACAGTAAATACAGGTTAATAATTTACATCAAAGCTTGAAGGAGTTGCCTAGCAAGGTGCCATACGGATCACTGTTAGGCTCAGGCTCGTTTAGTATTTTCATTAAACGTCTAAGAGAGGGAGTAAAGAGCACGTCAATGAAATGTGAAGATATTCAGCTGGGAGGAGCTGTGAACCCCAATTAGTACAGCAGAATAATACAAAGGTGCCTGAAAATAACAAACTGTGATTCCACTTGGAAAAAAGCAGATTAATATTCAATGGGAAAGAGAAACTTAGGAAGCATTAATGCTGGAAGAGACTTGGAAGTGGGAACAGAGAGCAAATGAAACATAACTTTACTACACAGTAGGGCAGTAAAAAACAGCTAATGCAATTTTAGGTGGCATATGTAAAAGCTGGGGTAAAGGTCTCCCTCTTAAACAGCTGAAATGCACAAATACCGGGAATATTGTAGTCATTTCAGGTCTGGGCATTATCAGGAGATACTGACAAACTCCAAGGAGTTCACAGAAAAGCAACAAAACTGGCTGTTGCCTGGGTGGAGGAGATGGCTTACAATGAAAGATTTAAAAAGCAATCATTTTGCTAAATGACAGCTAAGGGAAGGCATAACAACTGTCAATAAATGTGTGGATCATGTAAACACCAAGGAAGGAGAGGAATTATTTAGATCCATACAAACATAGTCTGCAAATACTGCTTGACAGTGGGCTCCATTAAAGTGTGGAACAATCTCCCACGGGAAGTGGCAGAAGTCCAATCACTTGGGATATTTAAAACTAGACTGGACAAAACAGCAGTAGATGTTTAGTGGGTGCAGTCCTGGCTTGGCACTGAGAGGAACAAGGTGACCTAACAGACCTGTTCCATTTCTGTCTTCTAAGCATTCAGGGTATGTGACGTTTTCTGTTCATAACTGAGGACAACTGTGCACTAAGAGTGAGTGCTGACAAGTCCAGGAGGTAAGGAACAGTCATAGCTGCTAAAAGCAAAGCAACCTATACTGTCTCCCCATCTCCTTTTCTCTTCCAATACCTATGTTACCAGGGTAGGATTCAGCTTTGCTCTCTAGAGTCAAAAGCCATGAGTCCAAGACAGAGCCCACAAGTGTCCACACCATAGACACCACCCAAACTGGTACTAATTAGCAACTTTTCTGAACGCTTTAGGAGTGAGGCCAAGGAATGAATGGGGATGGAGAACAAACTAACCTCTTGATCCTAGAGGTCATCCATCCAGGTCAGAGCTGGGAGGTGGCATGGGGGGATCAGTAATAGGGCAGTGTGGGGGAGCTAGCTGTGCCACTGCCCATGCTGCACCTGTTTGGTGAAGAGAGGGCTGCGTTCTCAAGGGCTGTCAATCCAGTACCACAACGTTAATGGAGGCCACTGCAGAACCTGCATCAGAGCCTCACTGCATGAGTCTCTGAAAGTGACAGTTGTTTCTCTCCTTTCTTTGACTTTTTTTTTTTTTAATTCTGCGCTTGTTCTGTTAACGGTCCATTAGCTAATCTCCATCCACATTGAAATTCAATCCATTCTCATAATGGCATTTTAAAAACCCTCAGCTTCCTGGGGAGTGACACAATTTCCCCCTCCTCCTTCGCACTGTTCACTGTTTTGGGGGATTTTCCTCTATTTATTCTTGTTTTTGTTTCCTGAACAAAATGCATAATCTTGCCTCATTCAGAGCCAGACAATAGGGAGACAAATAAGCGACACATGGATGCCAAGGAAGTAGTCTCCCAGACAACGCCGTGACCATTCCCATAACTCCCTTCCTGGTCCATAGGACATTTTATTGTTTGGAATGAGGTGAATGAAAAACAGAAAAAGGGGGATGGGGGAATAATACAAGTCTCATTTCAAATTTCTTGTCACACAGAAGGGGTCTCATGGAACACTGAAAACAGCTGACAACCAATTGTTTCCAGTGTTGGGACATGCATATTATGAATAATTTAACTCTCTTTTGGGCATTTGAACAGACAACAGCTACTTGTGCTAATCTTAGCAATTTACAAAACAAGTCTCCCATACAAGAAATCAGTGTGGCTTTTTGGAGACATACGTGACACTCAACGGCTACTGGGGAAACTAACTATCATTCCCTTGGGGACACTTTCTCCTGGATTCTGCATTTTGAAAAGGCTCCATACCTTATTTGAAATAGCTTTTTGAGTCCAAAGTGGCAGTATTATGACATTTTCCAAACAGCACAGAGCCTCATAATCTGTTCTTAAATGCCATCACACATTCTCTTTACAAGGTCCAGCACATATAAAATTAATCACTCATTTACTAGGAGAGATTACTTTTATAGCTCCGCTAGTCACACTTAGCTTCCGGTTGTTCAGATAAAGGAGCTGCGGAACTATCCAATACTCAGACAGGGAACTTTCTGTCATGCCAAACAAAGATCCAGGCAGTCCTCCTTCCTTCTCTCCAGCCTTACCCTTACTCAATGGCCTTTGCTGGCCTGTGATACAAGGGTCAAACAATCATAGACATCTAATAGGCTAGGAGTAATTACTGAGGGTGTAACTTAGCATGGTTGACTTGGAGTCCCCCTGTTCCAGCTGTGACTGTGACCTCTCTCCCCAACCCTATCCCTTAACCCCAAATCTCATGCTACTCTGAACAAATACCTATACTCACCCTTTGAGCTCATTAACCACTGCCCAGAACCAATTATTGCCTGAGATATCCACACTCCCTCACTGGAGACGAGAGTTTGTATATTTATATTAAAACAACAGGCACCAATCCCCTGCAGAGCTGGGTTCCACAACTTCAGGGCAGTATGCACACCCTCCATATGCTCCCCAAATCCTGTGCCTCACCTCCCAAAGTCCCTTTGGGGCTTAAGTGAGCCAGAAGGATTTGCTTCTCTGGGTTAAATTTCATCCCAACTGTTGTTGTTTGTATTCCAGTAGCACCTGGAGGCTCCAGTGGAGACCAAGGTCCCATTGTGCTAGGTGCTGTATATACACATATTAATTAAGAGACTATCCCTGCACCAAAGAGTTAATCTAAAAATAGGGGGGGGAAACTGAGGCAGAAGTGACTTGTCCAAGGTCACACAGCAGGTTGGTGGCCATACCAGATATAGAACCCAGATAAACCCTACCCACTAGACCATGCCACTTCTTTAACTATATGTTTAACATAAGTAACATTTAAGTGACAGGCACAGTCTTCGGTTTTTATATCTATTTTTTTTCATTTTGTTCTACTTTATTATTGGCAAGAAACATTTTATCTGAAGGATAATGGGATATGGAGCCTGTCTCTTTCAGGTCACTGCTATAAATTTACCTCAGGTCAGTAGTGATCTGACATCATCTCTTGACTGCTCAGTATCCTACATGAAAGGCATCATGATGATCTCTGTATTTCCCACTGGACAGGTATCTACATTACAAAGAACATAATCAATATGAACTGACACTCGTGTTGCCAGTCTAACAGAAGTCAAGGAGAGAATGAACATAGCTAACAGACAGGCCTCTCACTTATCATGGAGGCCCCTCCAATGTAAAGTGGAAGCTCAGTGATGCACCAAAAACTCACACTGCTGCGACCTATGAGGCTCTCAAAACATTTCACCCATATTTTAATGGCATTTGCCCTTCATAATGCCTTAGATGAGGGGGAGAGATTCCTTCTGGAAAGTTCCTATTTCTCAGGGTGTGCAGGCAGCTGACAAATAAGTTTTCCCCAGAAAGAAGCAGCTTTGTAGGTCATTACTAGAACTTACCACAAACACACACAGCCATTTAAGGCTCAGCAGCAATGGTTTTGCTTGAAGTATGCTAGACTGGCTTGAGGGGATTAAGGCCATCTTGAGGAGCACCATCGAATCCACAGTCATCGCCCCGTGGAAGTGGGCTCAGTCCTGCCAGGCATCGAGCACCCGTAGCTCTCACTGAGATCCGTGCTCTACAAGATTGGACCGACAGGGCCAAGTTCTCCACTCTCCCTGTGCTGATGTAAATTTGGAGTGGCTCTTTTACACCAGCATAGCTGAGAGCAGAATGTGATCCATAATCTTTATGGTAATTGAAATGTAAGTAATGGGTCAGATTATTAACCCCCCTTGGACTGCAAGCATGGACTGTGCCTATGGACAACCCCCATATCCCTGACTGGGGCCCCTCAGGATTACCGCAACAACAAATCACACAGACCTTAGGCTAAACTCTCATTAACCTCAAGGATCAAGCCCTTCACAATACCACTTTATCACCCTAGTCCCTATGTTACACAATTAAACTGAATAACAAACAGAGCAAGAGAGAATGAAGCCATCATCTCCCTGCCCCCCAAAAAACAAAGATGTATGACAGCAAATGTTGTCCCAAGACACCCTTTACATTTAACAAATCCATTTATGGGGATCTTTCATCTTAATTCTGCAGCCTGGAAGAGAATCTCAACACGAGGTCATGCCAGCAGTACTCAAACCTATCAGCCTGTGCTTTATGACAATGTTAACTGCTAATTCAAACATTCCATTTTGGGTCCTAAGCTATATACCACGTGAAAGCGTCACTCTCCTATTTTATTAAAATTAATACAGAAATATGAAACTGAGACATTTCAAATTATTACATATTAAGTTGCACCTCATACATTTTTCCAGCCTTTTAAAAAGGTTAGTTAAATAGATATTTATTTTGGAAAGAATTAAGAATAAATAAATGAATATATTTTTTATGTCCTAAACACTGAACCGATTTGAAAGGTAGTTACAGTACATCATTCTCTCTTCTCTCTGCCTCCCCAAAGAGTTCTAACAGGGACAAATTGAGCCAAACCTCAACTCTGATGTAGCTCAAATTAATGCAAAAAAGTTATGCCAGGGATTAATTTGGCCCAAATCTATTCAGCATATTAAATAAATATATAATCATTTTCCAGCTGTGTGATATAGGAAACCAGATATTTTGCAACAAATAAAAGAAATTGTGGTCACCTCTACACTATTGCTTTAAAGTGATTTAGCATGATATCACACAGCAATTGTAATATGGTTACATTAAAGCTAAAATTATGAGTAGATATTTGAGTCTTTCCTGTTACATCTCAAGAATAATTCTTTAACAATTTTAAAAGCATTTAGCATGACCCTGGACACTGCACACACTCCTATGAAAAGGACAACTACACTACAAGGAAATAAATGCAAGCTTTACAGCGGCACTCACCACCATAGAATTCGAGCCCCTCACACACACTAGCTACAATTACTTCCCCAGGGAACTAAGGGAGGGAAATATTATGACCCTTATTTTACAGATGGATAATTGAGACACAGAAAGCTTGAGTAACTTGCCCAAAGATACAAAGGAAACCTATGGCAGGGTAGAAACAGAATCCGGCAAGAAGTCAGCAGATTTGAGCAACAGTCAGGAGTAGCTGATTTTCTTTCAAATGATTTGGAACCATGTGTGCAGTAACTGACCTACAAATCCATATAATCTTGTTGCTGTTACCCATATCCTCCTTCCTTCCCATTGTTGGTTATGCTTTTTTGCTATATGTCGTTTCAATTTAGATTGTAAGTTTTCCAGGGCAGTGATCGTGTTTTCCTCTATTTGCATAGTACTAGCACAATGGAGCCCTGATTCTGCCTGGGACCGCTGCATGCTTACCACAATCCTAATCTTAATAAATAAGATCACCCTATGCCTCTGGAATCCCAGATAAATTCACACTCTTCCTACTGAGGCTTTGTTCCTATGGAATGATTAAAAGGGACAATGACATTAGGATATTAACTTGCCTTGCTGGGAGTCATGGACTACGTTTGTGAAACATATCATGCCACCAAATGGTTGGTTATGCCACTAAAAAGAGCATGAGGTGGATGTTGTATAAAAAAAGGGCTTACCTCAAAACTCATGCTGTGTGCTAAGCAGAGCTTCTGCACCAGTTCAGCTACCTCCTCTCCTGTGGATGGCCTCTCATTTTCTTCCCTTTCATACAGCATATTACTCACATAGAGATCATTGGAGTCCACTGGAAACACATGGGAAAACAAACCAACTATGCAGCAGTCAGCTATTTTCTGTGGCTAACACTAACTTCCAGGGAATCTTATGCTCTGAGGCTATGTCTTCACTGCCAAAAAAGGTGTGTTTTTACTGTGGGATAATTAATATTTATGTAAAATCTGTAAAATCAGTGTAGACAAGGCACTGTAGCTCTGCAAGTTAAATAAATAAGGTCAACCACAGACAGGAATTTAGCACTGATCGTGCCCACCTACCCCACATTAAAAACTACCGTGTTTTGTCTCCACTAGGATTTTACAGAGGACAGCTAACAAGTAGTTAAACCACAGTAAAAATACACCTTTTATGGCAATGAGGACAACACCTATAGCTTCAGTTCAGCAACATTCTAAAATATATGCTAACTTGAAGTCAACGGATATACTCACATGCTTAATTTTAAGCATGTGTTTAAGTACGCTGCCTAAAGGAGCATGTAACCTGCAAGGAAAAGTCATAGAAAGATATGGAACAAACAAGACACACAAATCTCCACTCCTTAATCATTACTCACGCATACCTTCCATTGACTTCACCAGATTTGTTCTGCCAGTGGAGAGAGGCCCAGGGAGATGAGGAAATGGATGGAAACAGAGGGTCTACTTGGCATATTCCTTTGAAGTCCATTGGAATTTCTGATATTTTAGGTACTATACACTGGGGAGAGTTAAGCATCACACTCTGCCACTGCAGGGGGAGTATGGGAATTGGGGAGGGCCTGAATCAGTGCTGCAGGCATAGGCGTCGACTCCGTGGATGCTGCGGGGCTGGAGCACTCACAGGGAAAAATTAGCAGGTGCTCCGCACCCACCAGCAGGCAAGCTCCCTCTCTCCCTACCCCATCATCACCTCCTCTTCCCCCAAGTGCTACTCCCCCTCCCAGCGCATCTCATCCATTGCCTAAGAGCTGTTTGGCAGCACTTAGGACTTTTTGGGAGGGAAGGGAAGGAGTGGGGATACAGCACACTCAGGGAAGGAGGCGGTAAAGAGGCAGGGCAGGGACTTGGGGTGAGGGGGTGGAACTGGGGTGGTGCGGGGTGGAGCGGGGCAGAGCAGGGCAGGGGATGTCATGCACCCACATGGCAGAGGGGAAGTCAGGACCTATGGCTGCAGGTCCAGGGTTAGGAAAGACATGGAACAGGAGTCAGCCATGAAGGAAGTCAGATCTGTGAGCTCTCGCTTGTGGATAACAACCTCACCATTTTTGGAGACTTTCTTCCAGGCCTATAGAACCTCAGGGCCCTGTCTCCCAGAGCAGGCAATGGGCAACAGCCCAAGATCCACAATTACAGTCTCCAGCTCCAAGCCTTTTAGTATGTGACAGGAAAGATCTGGTAAAAAAGGGAGTTCCTACAGGCAGACTGAAGGCAAGAGGCAGCCCACATACTTTTTCCTCCACCTCTCCCCAGGAAATCATTTTAATTTGCTGTTACTGGAAATATCAAGTAACCTGTTTTGTGCAACATCTCTGCAGCCACTTGAAGTAGTTTCAGTGAGGACTGGGTCTGTGTCTTCGCCCCACTGCCCTTCCTAGAGAAAGGTGTGACAAGACTGGATTCAGTGCATTTGGCCTCTGCCAGGATTCCATCCTTAAAGCTCTGAGCGCATTCCAGTTTGGAGGACAGGATCTGCTGCTGCGACTGAGAGAAACAAACATTTCAGAGAAACTCTTTGCAACCTGTATCCATTCACAGGATCTCTTCTGGGAAACACAGACTTCACAGAGAACCCAAGCTCTGCGACATTCCTGTGTAGACCTGTTGTGATTCCTAGAGAGGGATGCATTAATAAGGTCCCAATTTCCGAGCTGCACTTCCCTTTTCTGAAATGGAATTCACACCAACTTTAATTATGAACTGGACTCGTTTCATTTTATTCCATAAGGCACCACTTTTACCAGGTCTACTTTGCCAGCAAAGGTTTGAGTGCAACAAAAAGCTATTCATGTCCAGTAGCTGACAGCTGGCGGTACAGCATGTGTGGTTGACTTATTTCTGTTGCTAGTGTTTGTGAAAAGCAGACATGAACACTGATTGTGCTTGGGAAAGCCTTAAGTTTTTAAAACAACTTTTAGTGATTTTTCCAAAAACATGACACTTTGCTCACATACGCCTTTTTTCATCCACAGCTTTCTATTTTTCCCCTCCAATTTTAGTTTTAAATCACCTCTTTAAGCACCATATATTTGGAGCGGTGGAGGATTATCCAACCGATGAGTTTTAACCAATCCAGTCCCTCCATACATTGCTGTCTGCTAATCAGTTATGTGATTAATGATTCAGTACAAGAAGATCAATAAAATATATTTATTCATTGCCAGAAGAGCTCAGACTCAGTTTTAAACAGTCTGCTACTCGGGTTATTTAAGCATTGCCGTTCCAAAGGACCTTCCTCAGTTGCATAGCTATAGCACGTAGTGAAAAGCCAGGTGTATAATGTAGTGACTGAATCCAGAGTCCAGAAGATCCTTATTACACTCACTGTATAGGGGGAATGGTGTGTTATGAATGAGGCTGGGATCTGCTCACTGAACAATGAGGATAAAAAAATAAATACTGATCAGTGCCCTCATTTGCTACTTAAAAGCTAGGGAGACGGACTCTCAGAAAAACCTCAGACAGATATATCGAAAGGTTGACTATGTGTTGTCCAACCTGTGCATTAAATGATGAAGAAAGCCTGATAATACAGTCGATTGTGATTGTGTCATTAAAGATGTTACTATAATGCAATAATGCAAGGGGGCATGAGCCTATAGGAACGTGCTGTATTTGTCACAATGTTCATCAAATACAACAGCAAATCTCAGCAAAAACAAAGGAAACTGTAAACCCAATGACTATCTACCACAGTTTTATTTCTGAGGACTTAAGGAGGGATGGACATACATAAAGTGTAATTGGGCCTGAGTAACTTTTATTTAAATAATCAGAAACAGTTTGATTAGCAGAAACACACGTCACTAAATATATCTGACATCAGGATTTGGTTATAAATACTTAGCAGGCCTGGCACTTTTTAATCACTTCAGGAAAATAGTAAGGACTCCTGTTAGGACCACAACCAATCCCCCCCAATACTTACCAGCATATCAGGCAGAGCCATGGACTGCAGGGAACTAAAACCTGAATACCGGTGAGAACAGAGGTTTAAGTCTTTTGTCTTCAAAACAAGAGAGCCTTTCCGCTGATATTTGGTTGGGCATTTTCCCAGAATATCCATCTAGTAACAAACATACAAAATGAATAAAGCTACCTATCTACATATACTCACACACAATACAAACAGACTATATCAATCATTACAGCTGTTAACTATAATTGCTTTCCTGGAGTAGCAAAGGCTAGAGGAACTGAATTATCCCTTGCAATGCATTAGCTTTGCCACAGATACCATGGGCAGGCACATGCATTTAAAATGGCCTGGTGAGGTGATCTTACATTTTAAAAGTCAGATTGGATGGTTTAACTTCAATCTGAAAGATTTTTAATTACATAATTGCTTAAACACATATTACATGTTGCTCCACCTGGTTTGTACCTTAAGCCCTGATTCAGAAAAAACATTCCCAATCAGGACATCACTTAACCATGTGTTTAATATTAGGCACATGCTTAAGTACCATTGAGACTTCAGATGGCTGAATTGCACTCATACAAACCCACTGACTTCAGTGAGTTACTCCAGATTTACCTTAGTGCAAAGCAGCAGAATTTGACCTTATGTTTTCAAACACAGTGTTCAAATGATACTCAGCTAAGAGCCTTGAAGCCTGATTTCCAACCCCTTGAAGTCAATGACAAAGCTCCTGTTGATTTCAGTGGGTGCAGAATCAGGCCCTTGGTTAGGAACATCTGGACTTTGCCACAGAATAGGTACAGCACAAGTCTCCTTTCACCACTCTACCCTGCTGTGCTCTGGAGCAAAATGGAGCCAGGGTAGCAGTTGAACCAACTCTGCTTAGACTTCCAACAAGAATGCCGAAAAGAGCCAATTTTATGATGTGTCCACTTGGAAACATAGTGACACCATCAGATGCTACTGACTGGCCATGAAGCGGCAACAACTTTTGGTCATTTAAAAAGGAGAGAGCTGAAAGCCAGCCTGGAGTACAACAGCGCACACCTCTTCAACAGTTCCACCGCCAGCAGCTGCAGGTGATGTCTGAAGAACGCTGAGAATGCCCCGTTTGATGTTCAGCACCCAGGCCTGTTCACGCTGCCAGGGGCAGATCTTCAGAATTTTCCCATCATGGAAAGAAAAATGAAGTGGATGCTGCTCTAGTACTTCCCTGCAACAAAGAGGTTCAGACACTGGCTGCAATGGGAATTTGAGAGCTTTGATGGATGCAGACATTTTGACTTGGTAGTGTCCCTCCAATGGGACTGGCTCACTCTGTCACACACTCCCACACTTTATAACAGCCCCTCCTATTTCACAAAGTCATCTGGTACCCTACAAGACTTCTAAAAAACAAACTATCAAGTGAGTTGCTTTGAAACACAGCACAGTCCACTTAATTGGGACATAATCAGGACAACTCCCAAGGAACCGATTTAAGGCTAAGTATACTTAATGGCACTGGCTCTTGCTGAATAGAAGACAGTAATACCACTTAATGGTGAAGACTTGTGGCAATCCAGTGAATCTTGGGCCATGCATGATGTGTGTGTGTCTCAGTTACAAACTGTCCCTCTGATACCTTGCTGCCCTTCAATAGCTGTGGTACATGCAGAAAGGGGAGGAATGGCTTCCCAACAGACTTGTTGTTCATGGCTCCTTCCATGATGCACACACATGCCTGGCCACCATAACAGGGTCATATAGGCAGCAAGTTCAGTCTCTTTCTCAGGGTAGATAGTGCTTCTGCACAATTCCATGGCCATGAGGGGCTGTAGGCAGCGTCAGCATTAAAATGTTGACTTCTGTTCATCAAGAATTCCTCTGAACAGGGAAGGAAAGGCCATCCATGGGCAAAGGTGCTGGAACTAAGGGTGCTGGTGAGGTGCAGCAGTACCCCTACTTGATTCCATCATATACAGAGTTTATAGTTTTGTTCAATGGCTTTCAGCACCCCCCATTACAAAAATTCTTCCAACACCACTGTCTCTAGTATCCCTGTGAAGAAGGTTCTACTGTATTCCTATCACAAGGATTGCTCCTACTGTGAGAGAATCCGTGGAAGAGACACATTTCATTTGCTCCTTCCCTACCAAATGAACCATTCTCCCCACCACTGAGAGCAAAAAGTCGCCTTAGAGAAAAATGTCATTTGTGGATCAAGTTCTCTCCAAGGCAGACGTGAGTATTTCCCACGGATATGCCTCTGTGAGTCCCATTAGATTCAGTGGGAGTTGCATACGTGTATGGAGGGCTGGCTAAACCACAGTATACACACTAGGCTGAAGAGAATGCAAATAAGGTGTCACTCTTCTGAATAATTATTTTTAGTAGCCAAGCTTCAGTGAATCCTTTTTTCACCATTTCTGCCACTGCATTTTTGGCTTCTCTGCAGAGAACAATAGACACAACAGCTCTTATCTCTACAGAAATCCCCCTAGCCAGCATTCCAGAAGAAGGTGCATCTGTGCCTGAAACTATCTGAACTCCAATATCAATGCTCATATTGTGGAAAAAAAGCTTTTCATAATGAATGCATTTACTCAAAACGTGCTCTTTCTGACCCTTTGCATTGAACTAATTATATTTTTGAGGGCCTGGTGTAGACCTCTGTGTTATTTAAAGGCTGGGAATCCAAGCCCAGGGACAATACAGGCAGATTAGCCAGCTCAGCCTACCAGACAACAAAACAGCTTTTCTTGGTGATGCAAGGAACATCAGCTCTCTGGGAAAATACCACCCCCCCAAAGCTTGTAAGGGTCTTATTGTATAGTCATCCCCATAAGTGTCTATACATTAGCTAGCCAGAGGGGCTGCCCAGTAACAGCATGCTATGAATGAGCTACTAAGAAATATACAAGGAAGAAACTGACATTTGAAAAATATCCTGTAAAGGCTACAAAACATATTTTCATCATGCAAAGTATAAATACTCCAAGATTATACCTTAAGAGTCAGGTTTTCAAAACCTCAGCAACCCAGGGCCTATTTGTGCAAGAAACTATGAAAATTGTGATCAAGATCAGGTATCTCTACATGCAAGTAGCCGGCGAAGTGTCTGATGCACTGCACAGCCATTCGTGGTAATCATCCACTGAATGTACACAAAAATCCCAAAGAGATCTTTTTTAACCATGTGGCCCTTAGCTATTGTTAACAATGCTGTAATCCTGATCAATGCTTGCTCAACAGACAGCTGAAAAGTAAGAGAATGGTAATATGATGCTGCTACAGAAAGTTTCTAAAGAGAGGAACTGAGCCAGATAAGAAGCCATGTTACCTTAAACTGTCCATTTCCTTCAGAGACTCCTCTCTGGATGCCAGGGTTGTCTTTATCCGTACATCTTGCAACTAGGAAGGAAAATGCCAGTGCAGCAAACATCACTGTCAACAGGAACTCGTGGGCTTCAATTCACACAAGGACAAGGAAACACAAAATAGAATACAAAGCAATGGCCCAATTCTCCAGCCCTTACTCGTGTAAGTCAACGCTACTCACACACAAGCAGATTAGCTGAACCCAGGTGAACAACTCACAAGTCAGATTAATTCCCAGAATTGCTTGCTTGATATTTACCCCCCATGAATAAGGGTTGCAGGATCAGGCTTTATGGGGCATGTCTAACCTGCATCCGGGACAAGCCTCCCAGCCTGGGTGGGACTAATGTATGAAAGATACATTTTGATTTCAGACAGAAAGGGAAAAGCTAGAGCTTGGCTACACACAATGCCTTGAACAAAATACTTGGCCAACAAACCATGAACTGAACCCAGGACCTCCAGAGCTAACACCACAAGCTGCAGCTTGAGCTAAAGCTTTGCAGCAGGGGATCTAACAGGCTCGTATCTTGTGTGGGTCACGTACAATAGGGGAAACAGTAACACCCAGCAGGTTAAACATTACATATTGTCTGAGCCTTCTTTGAGACATTATTGTGCTCTCCTCCTAGCCCCCAATTGTTTTTACTTTTATAGCAAAATGTGCTAGGCTGCATTTCCCATGCTTGGGGGAATGTGTGTGTCTTGTACAGAAGTTACAAGCCGATGCTGGAGGTAGGCCAGTGAGAAAATGGTGTGTGAAGCTATCACCTTACAGTAGTATATCCTTTGGCACAGAGTACACAGCAGATAGAAATATCAGTAAGTCAACCAGTTACCACCAAAAACAAGTATAGGTCCAATTCTGAGCACTCATATTCTGGGCACCATCTCAGTTAGGTGGGGCATTGACCAGATCAGGCCTGGGGACAGATACCTCTAGAGTCCTTGGTAAGAGGAAGAAGGATCCAGGCTCTCCTCTCCCAAGCACCCTGTGGCCCAAGTTAGTGTGGGTGTGGTGGCCACATTCCTTCCCACTTATCTGACTGGTTCAGGGGTTGCGGGGAGACACTACTGGCTTCTGGCCTGCTGGGTATTATACAAGCACCCAGCCTTAAGCCTACCATCATTGGCTCTGGGGCGGTGGAGGGGGTGGGGGAGAAGAGGTATGCTTGGGTTGGTTGCTGGACTTCCTAGGTATCTGGGGATTTGGCTGTTTACTGTTTGAGGTCAGGAAGGAATTGTCCCACAGGGCAGAGCTGGCAGCCCACGTGGTGACCTGTTTATCTAGCAGCCTCTCAGTGCCCAAGAGGCTGAACCAGGGTCGCTGTTTATTTTGGTTTTAATTTTTGTTGCAGATTCTAAAAGAGAGGACAGTGCAGATAGTTTTGGCAGGAAATGCCAGTTATAAGCGGGCCTGAATCAAGACAGAGCACTGGAAGGCAATAGGCTTCGTTCTTGATGTTGCAGGGTGGTGGTGTTGGCTTGAGTATCTCATGCAGCTCAAAGACCCCTCATCTGGACCCTTATCCATCAAGTGAGGTAGGCAGGGGATCATAGCAGCTCCAGCCACTCCCCTTTATTCAGTTGGCATGGATGGGGTAGGAGTAGCTTCCCCTTCTTCTGTTGAGGTCTGCTTGGATACGGCCTTGGCCTAGTTCTTGCTAGTAATTTTGTAGGGAGCTGCTCAATCCCCATGTCTGTTGTTAGATATGTTAATAAATTTGTGGTCTCCACTTGAAGCACATTTTTGTGCCTTCTTTCAGTGTCTGGGTCAGTGAAAGCACAGATATGCCATAAAAGCAGTTTACCTTATTCCAGTCACACACATCCCTGAATACAGACTCTTCCCCCAAATTATCCCCGCAAGGACCTAGGTGCTCAGACAACATTACGACTGTGTAAAACAAGAATATTGAGTAAATATAATATTAAATGAATAAATATGATATGAGCAAAGGCATGTGCATAGCGTTCATGAATAAAACAGACTTCATATACAGATCAAAGCGTGGGCCTTCCCCTGACCTAAAGGCTCACCGTAGAGCCTCTGGGGGCCTTTGTGCCCAGAATCTATGAATTAACCTCTCTGAATTTGAAAGGAAGCCAGAATTGGTACAGACAATTAATTTCTCCTTGCTCCCCCTGCTGGGCATCTATGCATAATGCCCAACCTGAATTTGGCCTGGATAAAGCGTCCCATCTGAGTCTTTGGGCTGATGCTCCATTTCGGTCAGTGGCAATTTACCGATTGAGTTCAATGTGGCCCCGTGAATTTTATACTGTGCTAGACATGCCTTATTCCCAACAGATCCCAGACTTTTCAGAAGTTCTCTCTCCAAGAAACAACCATGGCTATTTTTAAATTGCTGATGCAGATCTGAAAGTGATAAAAGAAACTAAGGTGATTGTTAAAGGGCATCAGCTACATCTCCTCCTCCAGTTCGCTTGGCACAACAGTAAAGCAGCAGTTTTACTCAGGGAAGGGAGTGATTTATGTAATTTAGCCTTTAAAATTCTTTACCACTTAATCTGGAGTTTAGTCCTAGGGATTTGTCTATTTGCAGGTAAACCAAATATTTATGGAGCAGCCACCCTAGGGAGAGGCACTCTCCTGTGTCAATTAATTGCAGTCAGTCACTGAGGCACTTGTTGAACTCATGACAATACTCACTTTTAAGACCATCTGGCACTTTCCTAGGGCTTCAATGATCACTGTGCTCTCCAGAGACATACCACTCCTTTTGTAGATGCTTCCCTGCAGGAACGTATTGGTGGCTGTTGAATACCTGTAGCTATATCTGGATCCTTTGGGGAAATTCAGCCCACTGTGTTCTAGGAAAAAACAAACCAACCAACCAGCCAAAAACCTGTGTGTGCACTTTTACATTTTATCAGCAAATCAAGAGAACGTTGGTAGATTTAGGCCATTTAGGCACCTAAGCAAGAGGCCAGATTTTCAGCAGGAGCTCCTGCGTGGAGGGCACAGTGAAGAGGAGTGCCCTCCCTCCCCCTGCACACTCATACAGGACCCAGCCACCATATGGCCCACAACATCGAAGGCCCTGTAGCGTTAAGAGTCAAATCATACCACAAGCAGGGAGGGGCGGTAAGGCAGGAGTGTCATGGCACAGCAGTCTTCCCACCCTCCAAGCAGGATATTTTGATGACAGCAACATGAGACAACCAAGACTTTACAATTCTCCAAGTACATTTCATTACATGTAAAAACTTCCCAGCTGTCAGGGTGGTTAAGCACTGGAACAAATGACCTAGGGAAGCTGTGGACTCTTCATCATTGGAGATTTTTTAAAGTGAGTTAGGCAAACACCTGCCAGGAATGGTCTAGTTATGACTTAGTCCTGGTTTGAGTGCAGGGAACTGGACTAGATGACCAATTGAGGTCTCTTGGGGCTGGTCTACACTAATGCATAAGATGCTTTCCCACCAACTTATCTTCCAACTCTCGGGGAGGTGGCATACATATGTTGTGAATGGGAGAACTCTCTGCCATCAGCTTAGCTTGTCTTCACCAGACCTGCTAAAATCGACACTGCTGCATCGATCGAATCAGTACCAATTTAGGCGGAAGTATAGACAAGCCCTCGGAGTCCTACACTTTTAAGATAACTGCACATCTGTTATCAGATGAACTGTGGAATGATTTCTATGCCCCAGTCTACACTACAAATTCATGTTAGTATAACTACATCACTCAGAGGTGTGGAAAATCCACAAAGTGACACAATTATACTGACCAATCTCCTATGTATGAGATATGTCAGCAGGAGAGCTTCTCCTGTTGGCATAACTACCACCTCTCGGGGCTTGTCTACACTTATAGCCCTGCAGCAGTATAGCTGCTCCACTGTAGTGCTTAGTGAAGATGCTACTTATGCTGACAGAAGAGCTTCCATTGCCTGAGCGACATAATTACACTGACGTAAATTTGTAGTGTAGACCAGGGCTTGGGGAGATGGTGTATCCACGCTGACAGGAGAAGCTCTCCCATTGGCATAGGTAGTGTCGTCGCTAGTGTGACAGCAGCACAGTTGCAGCGCAGTAAGTGTAGACAAGCCCTATGTCAGAACTGCCAGTTTGAAATACCACCCTGGATTTTGCCAAAATCAGCAGGAGTTCACAGAGCATTTCAATTTCAACAGAGCTGTATTTTAATAGATTTACTACTGATACGTGAGTTATTTATTATATAGAATGCTACCTTCTGTTTCACAAAGCGAGAATAGCCGGCAAACAATGAAAAAAGCAAACAGCAAAAGAAGGTAACAGGGCAGGAGCGCTGGAACAATTTGTATAGTGGGAGTGCTGAGAGCCATTGAACCAAACTGTAAATCCTGTATTTGAGGGAAACTCCTTCAAAAAAGAGGGGTGCAGCAGCCCTCCCAGCACCCCATAAAGCACTTATGGGCCTTTTTAGTGGCTATGCAAGGATTAATGTGTTTGCTCTATCCTGGAAACATGGAACATTGCTGCTTTCAAAATGTCTTCTCTAAAGTCTTTTACAGTTACATGATGAATGATTCAATTTAAATGATAAAGAGGTTTTGATGTAAACTGTGATCTGATTGCATGACTTGGCTTTCTCCTACTGAACACATGCATCAGAGTAATATTGCTGCTTTCACTACAATCCCCTACAAGATGTGCCATCTAAAATAGCCACTTGATTGTAATGAACTGGCTAGTGCATGTGTGCTGTGCTGCCCTCTACTAAAAAAGTCAGAAATGCTAGTGTGTGTCATAGACTCTATACAGCTATAGTCAAAGAAGAATCTCCTTTAGTTCAGATGATAGTAAGCTGTACTTTACGGGCTGGAGGATCAGAGTTGTAATCCTTCCACTAGCATGAGTTCTGGGGGCCAGGGCACGCACGGTGACATTCATGACGACAGTGGTGAAATCCCTAAAAGATCACAAATTTGTTGCATTATCTTAGCCATGGAACTACTGTAAAGAGGAAGCAAGAGAGTTTGTTTAAAATGTCCTCTCTCACATCAGGTTAAGAGGGTGTTGCCTGGAAAAGATGGCCACAACATTTGCCATGCTTGCTCTTCATTAGCTCCACCTGCAGGATCAGTGTGGAATTGAAAGCCCTCTAAAAACACCAGGTTTTTGTTAGGAATTATAAGGTTGGATTAGAATGACGGCTGAGCAAAAAGACTCTAAGCCACACTAGCTATGCAGGACAGCATATCGAGGGACCTGGGATCAGAGCGCTCTCTGAGTCTCCTATTGTTGTTCTGTAAAGGAGCAGTGTGAACTCAAGCACCTGCTGTCAAGATGAGCAGGAAGCTTTGGTTACTGATGCATGCACACAAGCTAGCTGACCAAACATTGAGTCTGTGGAGCACCCTCAGGAGCAATAGCCAGGCCCTGTGGATAGAGTGCTAGGTCTTTCTCCTAGTTTGCTACTGTGCAGGTAGGATGTGGAAAAGGAGACTCAGGACAGGGCAGGATTTTGCGTTGAATATTTTGTAGCACTGTAGGCTAGTTTTCACTTTTGTGTGATCTGAGTCTGTAGAATGTTAACTTAGAGCAACTCAGTGCAATATAAGACTCAGCCGTGCTAGGCAGTTTCCTCCATGAATATAAATTAGCTCAACAGCAGTAAATCTCATCTCAGTTATTACTATCATCCTTCCAATAAAGCAATGCCCACTGAAAAGTCCAGCATGTTACAAACTGCAAAGTCGTGCGTTGCAACTATAAACCTGCTCTGAATACCAGCTTGGCCTTACTTACCAGCACACTCAGTCATACAGGCAGCTTCTGGGCTTAAATTCTCCTGCGATCCTGCAACAATAAATCAGAATTAATTGTAGAAATCCACTAAGAAAAAAAAAATCTATCTGCGGCTTCAGTGACTGATACCATAACTGTTCATTTACAATAACACTAAGATTAAAGAAACAACATACATTGCAAAGTCCTCGAATAGCAATTACTGAAAAGACTTTATTAGGGGAAAACACCATATTCAGCAAGGGACTCGTTATCACACAATCATTTTGTAACAATGATTTTTCATTCTTTTCTGGCAAAGGATAAAAGCTCCAACATTTGAACATCATCTCTTTTCTAAATTGGGTAGAAGCCAACATCTTTCACAATATAAAATATTCTTACAATCTTCAGATCAGAAGCTTTAATGTGTGAGTGAAATGGGCCACATAATGGAGTCAGAAGTTCATTCCATGACTGTTAGTCCAGGCCAGGACTCTGTTGTGAGACCCACTGGCACAGGTTCTGCCTCATTATTCTGGGAGCCAGAGAACCAGAGGGACAGTCTGGCTGGCAGCTGGCTGGCAGCTCCAAGTGAAGAACCACCATTGTATGCATAACAATAGAGTCTTGTCTCCTCTGTACCACCAGCATTATTACAGGCCTGAGCAGCAAAGTGGAGATCTGTGTATTAAAAGCAGGGTTTAGGTGCTGCTGCTTACAGAGATAGGAGTCAAAGTTCTAATGAAGGCCTGACGTTCATTCAGGGGAGTTCAGCCTCAGAGTGGTGGTTTTGGTCCACCTCTGTTGATGTTAAACCATCAGTAACTATGTGCACATTAACACTCATGATTTTCCTTTCTTCCTTCTTCTGCTCTGAAGAGGATAAACACTTTTTGAAAACACAAGCAAATAAATGAGACGACTAACACGTTTCCTGTTTCTCGCCCATAAGATGAGAAAAGTCCCATCTTCCACTAGAGCTTTTCCAGCATATGTTGACGATCTTAATTCTTAGTGCTTGAATTAGAGACTAATTACTCCGGTTAGATGGGTGGAAGCAAAGTGCTAGATTCCTCTTTACAAGTTCTACCACACCTCATTATAACCATATCTAAATAAATGCCTTCTATCCACACCCTGGAAATGTCTTGGGAAGTTATATTTTTATTTTCTAGATTCCACAATCACCACTGATATTTTCAAGACATGCGTTAGACATACTGCAGCCTTTAGAACAAATGACTTCACAGTCAGCCATAAAAAATCCCTCCCCAGAACTCTCAAATCAGGTTTTGTTTTTTAATCTTCTTGACAAACCAAGTATACTTTAGCCTTCTCAATATAAGGCTCATGGAAGGCTGGTGAGGCCAAAACTTGTTTTCCTGCTAAGTTGTCCAAGGTCTGACAAAAAAAAAAAAATCACAGAAAATAGCACTGGACAAGGCCTAATAAGCAAAGGACAAACAAGACGTAGGCCAAGATACATGTCTCCTATCACCCGTGGTGGAACTGATTGCTGAATAGAAAAGAGATCCTTTTCCAGCAAAATTGTGCTTTGTCATTCTTTTCTATTGGCAGTAATCAGCACAGCACCAGTAAATACTGCTAACTGACCAGGATTATTAATTATTAATTATTATTATTATTATTATTATTATTTTTAAAAGGAGACTTTTCTGACCATCTAAAGTAAAAAAACCCTGCACCACCTCATGTCTACTCTTTACTGTAAAGGTGGCTGTGACTAAATTTTCTGATAACACCGAAGTTAGAGTACCACCAGCATAGCGCACACATAGATAAACAAAACCAAGTACAGAATGACCTGGAGTGCTTAATGCATTGGAAGCTTCAAGAGGAGAGATTTGGGAGTATTAAATTACTCCTTATACCCCAGGAGAGGAAATAAACAGCACAAACATAAACTGAGAGGCAGGAATAAGAGAGATTTACCAAAGCAACCTCAGAAATGGTACTGACTGTCTCTTTAAAACTTTCATATTATTCTTTCATCTAACCAAGCTCTGTAGTTGCCGAGGGGAAAGTACGGGATTTAGAAGGGAAGTGTTCTACAATGAGAGAAATTTTGAGACCCGCTGAGTTATTCTACAGCAAAATTATATGAATGTTCTGAGTGTAGCTACCTTTAAATAGAACACACAGATGTGTTAACTTACTCTCATCCTCATCCTCTGTTTATTACCATCAGCCATTACGTAAGCTGTTCAGGGCAGGCTCATGGGTGAAATCCTCAGTGGGAGTTTAGCCATTGTGTTCAATGGGGCTAGGATTTCAGCCCATGTCTTCCTAAATGTCTGTACCATACCAAGCACATTTTGGACACTACTGTAATGTAAATACATAACAATCCCCTGGTAGATTTGCTCAGGTGGGTATGAAAATGTAATTACTTTTCTTACCAACAGAGGAAAGGAAAGACTTTAGTTAAGGGCCTAATTCTGCCATTCTTGCCCGCCTTGGGGAGCACCTAGAAGAATTCTAGGCACTGGACTATCATAGCAGCTGGAGGCTTCCTTCCCCTCATTTTATCTCACTAAAAAGTCAGTGTTTCTTATTCCTGCATTCTTTATTACTTCATCACACAAATGAGGAGACACTGCCATGGTAGCCCAGGAGGGTTGGGGGGGCAGGGAAGCAACAGGTGGGGTTGTTGCAGGGGCACCCCCTAGAATGGCATGCAGCTCATAATTTCTGCAGGATCTCTGGGGCTCTGACCCGGAGTGGCTGTGCTCTCTGGTTCTCTAGTACACTTGCCCCATATTCTAGGCAGGACTGACTGACAATTTTTAGACAAAACATAAAGAAGGGAATGACCCGGGGAGTCATTCCCATTTTTGTCAGTGAGGCCAGCCAGGAGCACCCATGACAGCAGCAGACGGTACAGAACAACTGATAACTGTCATCTCATTGCCAATTTACAATGGCATGGCAGACGATGCAATAGGGATGGTAACCGTCTCTGCTACCTTGCAAAGGCAAATGAATTCTGCTGTGTAGCACTGCAGTACCATGTCTGTCAGCAGCATCCAGTACACATACGGTGATAGTGACAAAAGGCAAAATGGGCTCCTTGGTTGCCATGCTATGGTGTCCGCCAGGGCAATCCAGGGAAAAAGGGCGCGAAATGATTGTCTGCCGTTGCTTTCACGGAGGAAGGATTGAGTGATGACATTTAGCCGGAATCACCCGCGACACTGTTTTTGCATTGGGATCTCAACCCAGAATTCCAATGGGCAGGGGAGACTGCAGGAACTATGGGATAGCTACGGGATAGCTATCCACAGTGCAACGCTCCAGAAATCAACACTAGCCTCAGTACATGGACGCACACCTCCGAATTAATGTGCTTAGTGTGGCTGCGTGCACTCGACTTTATACAATCTGTTTTACAAAACCAGTTTATGTAAAATCGGAATAATCCCGTGGTGTAGACATACCCTAAGAGAGAATGCAAGCGTCATTTGAAGCATGAACAGCAGGAAGTTTCCACACTAAAGCTATTCTTTTCCAATGCCGGCACGCTGAGGAGCCAACACTAAACATCACGTCACAAGGACTTTTTGTTGTTTCATCCGTCCCTGAACACTAGAGAGTCTATTCTCCTTCCTGACTTTCATTCAGGTTTCATGGAGAGGGCAGTGACTCTCTAGAGATGTGAGAGCAAATGCATTGAAATGAATGGACTGATGCCAGACTTAGGCAGGCATAAATGAGAGAGCAGTTTGGTTTATTACATACAGATACTCTGTCTGCTTTTTAATCTCAGTGCACGTACAGTGTCCGTTAAAACTAATGGCATAGCTCACAGTCATGCTTAGACTTTGAAATGATCTTCCAAAGGAAGTGGCAGAATCCCCATCACTTGATCTGTTTCAGACACAACTAGACAAAGCACTAGATCAAAAACCATTAAGGAGCAGGACAACAGAGTCAGATTTTCATAGTCTATTAGGCATGCACATGTGTGGCACATTGCCTGCACAATTTCTGCAATTGCATGCACAAACATCAGGACTGGGCATTCAGATAACCAGTTAGGCTGCATCGGAGAAAAATCAGGTGAGCAAAAGGTCCATAGATTTGTGGGTTTTGTCCATCCAATGGGCACTTATATCAATATAGTTCTGAAGATCTGACCCAATAGGCCTTTTCCACTGTTATAATAAGTGGGAGTTAACTAAATATACTGTGATGAGAATAGCCCCTTTTATGGATGCTTCTAGGACATGACCCCCATCCAAGACCTGATCCTGCATTCCTTGCACACACCAAACTTCCTTGGAATTCATTGGGAACAAACAGTGTTGGACTGAGTCCCGGGTATTCTATTAACAAACCTTGGTCACGCTGGTACAGTAAAAACAGCCAAAATCAGATGGGTGATGCAGATTCACTACTGTTTATGGCACTTTCACATGCCTGGACAGAAATGAAGGTGAATTTGCTAATTTTATAATAAATCATTTACTATTAAACCTCTTTAAAAAGCACCCAACGTTAGCTTGCTATAATCTATAAAAAACTTGGTTTAAGATAATTCCCTTCAGTATTAAGAACAGCAGCAGTATTTACACCTCTTCCACAAGTTCTGTGCTAATGAAACATACCCTCCAGTTATAACCAAAGGTCCTCCGTGCCCCTTAGGTCAATTATTCCTACAGGAGACAACCGTTAACAATACCTCTCTCTTTACTTGCCATTGCTGTGCTGTTGTATATTTCATATGTTCCATCTGCCTTAAGGAAATCCTTTTGGCAAACTAGCTCATTTAAAAAACCTATTCAGATTATTTGATTGAAACCACCTTTTCTCTTCTCTTCATATAGACTTAAACTACTAGGGGAAAATTCACTGTTTTTGCAACAAAAATAAGTGAGCAGCTTTTCCCTTTGGTGTCTTTTCTTGTATCATTCTTGAAGTAGAGTTAGAGCTTAATTCTCAGAAGAGTAAAATTACTTTTCTATCAAAATACATTTATCACTCACTTATTTTCCTCCTATACAAGATTCTGTTACATCTTTGCAGAAACTGAACTCCCTTATGGAAGTACAAACTTGAACTAAAAGAGCAAAATGCAAATGAGTTGGTTACTGTTGTTTAAATAAACTTTATCTCAGTTCAGTCAGTAAGTAGAAAGCAAGAAGATTTCTGGAATGATGTTGTCTATCTAATTGACCACACCTGCTAACAACATTCTAGGACTAGAAAATCTTGCTAAATCTATATACCTGTATAAACCAACCTTAAGATTCCAACTGCACTGCTTTTGGAAAGCAACAACACTATTCTGATTCATTTTCTCATAATCTCATTAGAAATTTAAAATACACAAAAAGAAAAAATTGCAGCCATACAAATCTAAATAACCAAGTTTGGGTCTGGAAATTCTTTGGAAAATTTGAATGGCTTTTTTCTTTCTTGAAAAAGTTGATTGGAAGCGTAGAAAGATTCATTGTCAAGTTAATGGCCTTTAAATGCAATAAATCAGCAATTTCCTTTGTAAGAGCATAGAAATAAATGCAACACACACAAAAATCGCACACGGTTCACTTTAATCATGGAGGGCCAGATTTTCAAGACTGTTCAGCACTCACGGCTAGGGCCAGATTTTCAAAAGAGCTGTCAGCACCTAAATGATACAGCCAAATTGTCAAAAGTGCTCAGCACCAAGCTAAGCAAACAGAGCTGAGGCGTGCAGAGCCCTTTGGAAAATCTGGCCATTTAGTTTAGGTCTCTGACTGGGAGCAGAGTCCTGTGAATAATTCATTTTATTGTATTGTTTTTAGTTTGTTTTCCATTTAGGAAACAGCATGTGTTCGGATCTATTTTCAACTAAAAATGGACAATATTATTAGTTTCCCTGATTTGCAGCTAGTTTAAGAACCTTTCATTTTCAAGATATTGTAGTAACCATCATTTCTAATCATCAAACTAATGCAGCCTTTTATAAACTCAAATCATTCTGTAATGAGTGCACATATCCACTATAGCAGCCCTATCATTTTCCTGGGCTTCCCCAACTAATGCTGAAGGAAGATACAGTAATACTGTGCTCTTTAACATGCAGGATACCCTCCCACCTGCAAAAGCACCACCCAGGCAGGCCAGCAATACAGAACTGATGTACAGAAAGCCAAGACAAAGTTACTACAAGAAAGTATTCCTACAAGAGCTGCAAGTCCCAACTTAATTTACACTCTCCCAGACGCTTTGCAAGTGAGATCACTGCTGTGCAGAAACACTGCATTGGCGAGCGAGCAAGCTGCGATTTTAGCAGAGGAAATAATATTTTCTTCTACTTACTCCTAGGCACTCCTGTGACAATCACGCAGAATAAAAGGACTGAACGCAGCCCCATGACCATCCAAAGTGCCTCCTTAGCCCAGCAATAACAAACCCACATCAGTCCTCCTCTCAGAGGCAGCTCTGAGCCAGGCAGTGAAAGAAAACTTTCTTCACAAAGCAGGACCTGACTATTTCAGCTCCCCTCTTCCAGCCAGGGGAGGGGCTGACGGGGGAGTGGGTGGTGGTGTGTGTATGGGAGGGAGGGGGGAACATCTCAGCCACTCAGAGTTCTTTGATAACATTTTAGACCTACGGCTCCCACCCAACAAGGACCATTTCTAACCTATCAGAAAAGGGTCACTCCAGAGGAAGCTGGAGTATTTGGCATCAAAAGAGGTCAGACAGCCTGAACAATCCTGGGCAGTGAGCGCCCTGCAGGTGATCTATTCCTGCTGCAGTAATTACAGCCATGTAGGGGAATGGGCCAAGACTTTGGGGCTGAAAGGAAGGTGCTTACGTGGGGGGGGAGCGAACTAGTGAGCTTTTCTCCTCTGTGCTCACCCAGGGCAGCAACATCCTCTCTGCCAAAGTGCCACTTCTCAGGTGACTGAATGTGTGCCTAAAACCACAGACAAGCACGTAAAAAAGAGCCCTGAAGGTAGCTATGGAGGTTTAATGACATGCCAGATACGTGGGTTCCAGTGCTCACTAGCCTAAAGACTCCCCCTGCAGCAGCTGCCTTGAGTTTGCTTTAATTTCCCCAGCTCCTGCTCCTCACCCAGGCCCTTTCCCCTGCTCTGCCTGCTGTGCAGCACTCAACCTAGGAGTTTCTGCACTTCCTCGTCACCCTTCCTCCCTGGGGGTTAAAGCTAGAAAGGACCTCTAGGGTTCAGCCCCGTGAAGCAGGGCACGATCACAAACAGCTGAGAGGCTGCCTGGTTTAGCAAGCAGAGCACCAGCGATGGGGGTCCAGGGCTCTGCTTCCAGGTTTGCTATTGACAGTGCGAGGTCTTGGCCTCGCCTAACCCCATCTGTAAAGCAGGGCTCTCAGTGAGGGCCTGCACCACAGAGGTGTTGGGAGGCTTGGCTTCTTCACGCACTTTGAAGTTACTGTAAAACAGCAAAGAATGATTTTGCTCTGTACTAAGCTCCCATGTCCTCTGAAGGATCATATGTGTGGTGGCCTGGTGCTGCTTTCGCACAAGGGATAACAATTCAAGTCACTGGAGTTAGGCTCTTCCACTCTGTAGGTAGTGTCTTCAGAGCAGCAAGGATTACCTCTACCCTTCCCCCACCACTTTTAATAATAGGGGAAGGCGGATATTCCTGTGTACTTAAAAGGCGAGGCCAGGGGTAGCCAACCTGAGCCTGAGAAGGAGCCAGAATTTACCAATATACATTGCCAAAGAGCCACAGTAATATAGTTATCTAAAGTTGATAATGTATATTTATTATACATTTAGAATGTATAGTTAACAATAACTTAATCTTTTACTTAGTGGAACTTCTGGCAATCTTTGCTTTCAACAATTCCCTTGAAGTTGGTTTGTGTTCAGTTGTGCTCACACGCAGCAGTTCTCTTAAGTGGCTGTCTGTCAAAATGAATCGGTGCTTGGATTTCACATTTGAGGGTCAAGAAAACAGACTCACAAAGACAAGTCGAGGCAAATACAGATGAATTTTAGTGCTGCATCTCTGATGTTGGGGTATTTATCCTTTGGTACAGATTTCCAGAAAGTAAGGGTCTGCTCTGTCTTCTGAACAGATTTCAGTCAGTCAGTCATCTTCCAGAAGTTCTATTATTTCCATCTGGGATGTTGCCTCATCAGTGACTAAAGGAGGCTTCAAACAATCAGCTTCAACACTAAAAGGGTTAATCAGAAATCTGATCGGAGGTCTTTTCTGCTGCAAATCTTGGAGTCTTTCCTCAAAACTGTCCTTAAGATCTTTAATCACGCCACATACCTAGTTGTGCTCTGTTTTAGGGGTTCTGCTGCATCTTCTTTGGATCTGGCTTGAAGTTGTGATATTGAGGGAAAGTGTATCAGCTCTTCCTCAAGCATTTGTCTGTGAAACAACTGCAGTTTGTTCATGAACACAAATACACCTTGCACTAGATCAGACAGCAACTGGAATTTTCCTTGTAAGTCCACCTTTAGTTTATCCAATTGCAGCAGCATGTCTGCAAGAAATGCCAAGTCTAGAACCCATCCAGGATATGTAAGCTGGGGGTTTATTTTGTGCTTCTCCTCCATAAACAATTTCACCGGTTCCAGAAGCTCAAAAAAAACTGGGAAATAATTTTACCGCTCGAGAGCCATCAAACTGCACAGTGACATGGCAAATTGTCAGGGGAGTCGTCTTCATCCAGTTCTTCAGTTAGATTTTGAAATTGTCTGTAGTTGTGAAATTCATTCTCTCAAATGCACTCAATGTGCAAGACAGGTTTCATGACATGATCAGATTTGAGATTTTTCAATACCAGTTGCTCCCAAAGAATAATACAGTGAAATGTCCAAAATTCAGGAAGGCTCTCATCAGACTTACAATGCCCTACTAATCCATTCGCAGATCCCCACATGGACGAAGCCCATCCACTGCAATGGCAGTGAGCTTATGTAAAGGCAAGTGGCTTTTCACAACTACCATCAACATCTTCTTTAGATCTCATCCACAAGTTCTGTCCTTTAGTGACATGATATTGAGGAATTCTTCCCTTACATTGCAGTCGTCAGACACGGTGCGGACAAATACCAATAATAAGGTTTATCCTGTGCATTTCACAACTCATCCAAAGTGATGCTCAGATACTCACACTGCTGAAGTTGTGAGAGCAATTGCGATTCCATGTCACTGTTCAGGTCAAAGATTCTGCGTTCTATTGTGTGGTGTGAAAGCTGCAGGCCAGAAATTTTCTTCTGTAGATTCTCGTTCTCTGGTGACAGGACTGAAACCACAACAGTGAGGCATGTTTTTATAGGCTCTCCTTCAGAGAAGGGCTTTTTTACATGGGCTATGTGCCAGGCCACATAATAGGAGGCTATCATTACAGTCTGCGATTGGTTGGCAAATCTGGTGAAGTACTGGGCTTCTACATCTGTTTGTTTTTTCAAAGTTTTCAGTTTTAAAGTGCAGAGTTCAGAACCTTGTGGGAATTCTCAATCCATAAGCGCTTGGCTAGAAGCAAAATGATGCTGGAAGTTTGAAGATTTGAACCGAGAGATACACGCCTGGCAAAGAAAATACATGGCCTTACCATTTGCGTTCAACGAAAAAGTACTTATTCTCCCACTCCTGTTGGAAGCCTCGATTTTCATCTGTGTATTTTCTTTTCTGTTTGCACTTGTCTTCCACTGTTAGATGGTGTAAGAAAGATTTTGATTAAAAATTTCCACACCAGATTATTCAAGGAGACACTGGTGCTGGCCAGGGGGTGCTGGACCCCTGGGTCTGTCTCAGACCCCGACTCCCACTCAACCCCTTTCCCCAAGTCCCCATCGGCACCTTCACTCCACTTCTTCCTGCTCCCTCCCCTGAGTGAGTTGTGTCCTAGCTCCTCCTCCCCTCCCAAGCCTCCTGCACATCGCAAAACAGGTGATCGTGGCGGTCAAGAGGCACAGGGAGGGAGGAGGTGGTGCTGGGGGAGGGAGAGGTGAGGCTGTGCACCACGTCCTCTCTACTCCCCCTTCTCCCCGCCGAGCCTTCTCAATGCTGCATAACAGCTGATCATGGCAGGCGGGAGGCGCTAGGGGAGGGAGTGGGGACTGATAAGGCTGCTGGTGGGTGCTGAGCACCCACCATTTTTTCCCCAGAGTTGGCCAACCTGTGGCTCTGGAGCTGCATATGGCTCTTCAGAAGATAATATGCAGCTCCTGCTAGGAACCGCATATTATCTTCTGAAGAGCCACAGGTTGGCCACCCTTGGGCTAGGCCAAGGAGAAACAGTGGAGAATCAGGTCCGCTATGCTAGACAGAATCAGCTATCATTAAAGATGGGCCTAAAGACTGGGAGAGCTGAGGACCGAATCTAGATCCAAAATTCTCCAGCTTACCCCAGGAGTTGGAATTTCCTATAATCAATCCCAAATGTTCTGTGAGAAAGACCAGTTCTGTCTCCTAATGTAATTTTTGAAAACATTAGAGCTTGGCTGTTAAAGCACTTCAGAAACTGCATTATAGTGATCTAATAACTGTGTTTTTTTTCAAATCTGCAGAGAGTTATTGAATTGAAAGTACAAAATCATTGCACACTTTATACGATATCAATTCATTTGAAAAAGTTTATAGTAAGTTATCTCGTAGTCAATTACCTCTGCAGTTAGGCTGCAATCAGAAGCCATAGGAGGCAGTAGAAGCAGGGGAAGTGGGGATTTGTGTTAGCAGGCTGAATTTGTAGCAGAATTGTTTTACGAGGACTATTTCTGCTTTTTCCAAATTAATGCTGTTGCCAATTCTCCACAATAGTCTGACTTCATAAGCTACTTAATAACTTTCACCCAGGCTGTTACACTGAATACGTCACCATGGCAAAACTTTCACAGAAGTCAGTGGGACATCTGCCTGTGGAAGGAGGTCAGAATTAGGTTTAGAGATGACTTTTGTGCATTAGTCTGACTCTCCTAAAACCTACATGGCACACTAACAATGTACGCAGCAGTATTTGTTGGATTCATGTTGTTCAGTCCAACCCTCATAGTAAAGAGAACATTTGTGACACATCAGGAACGCCAACATAAGCTAGTCTTTAAAGGAATTATTGTTTCACTTTTTGAGAGTATGTTGACGTCACATACAGCAGCAAGGTCCTGAGCCTCCGGCGGATCAAATCAAGCTCGACATAACGTGATTTCACCTATAACACGGTAAGATTTTTTGGCTCCCAAGGGCAGCATTATATCAAGGTAGAAGTGTACCTAATTCAAGTGGTTTGCTGGAGTGGGCAAAATTAGTGTTATTGGCTTTGTATCCCTAATCCAGGCACCATAGACTGCTGGAAGACAGCATGCAGGATTAGCAACACTGTAAATAACATTGCTAGTTATTTGTCTAGTTGGCTTTATGTCACTATTAAAGAAACAATTTTACCCTATTTCCTCTTCCTTCAATTAAATCTCTAAATGTTCCCCAAAAGCCTCTCTGCATTGCACACATCTTTGTAATATAGTTAACAAATGTAACTCATGGCTATTAAAACCAGAGGGGATCATTATGATCATCTAATGATCACCTGACCTTAAACATAAGGAAGGATGCCTTGTTTAATGAGCGGAGCACAATGGAGTGGAGTCCAGACTACAACCAATAATTTCTGCATCAAACCAAGTAAATTTGTAGTTGAACTACAGCACTGATTGTAGAGAGTCATGATACAAGTATTTGGACACCTATTTAGATTGAATATTTTATAAACTACCCTCTTATAGCAATTTTTAAAAATACTGCCAGTTCTATCATGACTCCCAGAATCCCAGAGCACTGAAAGTTGCAAATGGAACACAAGCTCACCACCATGTTAAAATGTATTGTGTGCGCCAGCATGTATGTCATGGCTTAGTCCTTCTAAAGAACTAACTAATGACTTTTCTCAGATGGATCAAGGACATGGCATTAACATTTTCATAGGGTTGCTTATGAAGTTATGGGCTTTGATACCTGTCTTGCAAATTCTTATGCATCTCTTAATTTTAAGCACAAGTAGTTCCACTGATGTTAAAGGTATTTGTGACAGTTCTTAGGGTTTCCAGGACTGTTTGTTTCCAATCAGGCTTCCAATTCCCCAGCTGTTGTCTTTCTTGGGTGGAGACTCATGTCTCTCTCCCTCTTGATCAGAGTATTGTCAGGCTGCACAGTTCCCTGCCTTCACTGCGTTACTCCCAGCAAAAGACAGACTGTCTAAGCAGATCTGCTTGCTGTCTCTTCAGAGTGATTGCCACAGTTATAGGTTACCACTCAACACTTCCTATGCACGTTTACATTATTCTTGTGGTGAAAGCATTACAGAGAAGACATGTTAAAAGCAATAAAAGAATCTACACGCATGCTAATAAGCTAAGTAGAGATCACCCCAATTCTAACATGCGTTCTTGCAGGAACAGTCCTTCAAATCCTCACAAAGCAGCCTCTCCTATGCTCACAAGTTCATAAGAGCCTCAGTTCAGAGCTAGCACACAGCCTAATTGGACCTCAGGGAGCCAAGTCCTTCCAATCCTTCCCTAATGATTGGGGCCCTCCATGAACCAGAGGTCCTGTCCATTTGCTGCATCAGAAGGCTGTTTAGCTTGGTTTTAAACAGGCTTTGAGCTAGAACTCTTTTCTTTGTTGGTCCTTGGAGAATCCAGTTTGACCTAGTATATGCGAACCTCTCCAGTGGTTAGCTTCAAAGGGCTGATAACCTGAGGAATTATATTAGCATACACCATTCCTCCTAAAGTAATAACATACAGTGTCACAATAACACATTAGACACTTGCCTTTTAAATACAATGAACTCCAAAAATGTTGAACTTAGTTCAATGAGGTTTAACTAAGTTAAAGTTCGTCCAGGATATTGTCCTGTCACATTTACATCGAACACCATACAGCTTACTTTCCAAAGAGTTATGTAATTCCTTAACTATTACCCATAAATACACCTCACAAGGATTATGAGGCTTGACAAGTTACAAAGTATCAGCTGGCCGTTACCCTTTACGAATAGAGTATACCCTGCAAGACACGTGTTTGGTGTAGCAAGTTTGTCAGATCTCAGATGAGCGTTGTTCACAGTGAACAGGGACCCTTTGCCAACAGGCCTCTGTGTCACAGGATTACTCATACATGTGAAATTAAGTGCATATACAAATGTTTCTAGAATCATGGCCTATATTTGTGTAAGTGACTAGTGATTCTTGGTGCTCAACAGGAGGTGCCTTGAAGGGGATGATTTTCAGAAAGTGCTAAGCACTCTTGAGGTGAATAGTACATCCAAAATTCCTAACAACTTGAAAATGTAGGCTCATATGCCTGAGGCTGAGTACTAATCATTAAAAAGCCCATGATAACAATTGATTTGGCTTCCTGTATATACACACAACAAATACATTTATTTAAATAGGAATCCAAATTTGGTTACATTTTTATATTACATCCAAAAGATCAAATGTTCAAACATGGCCCCTTAAAATTTGGCACCTACATTCTGATTTAGGCAACATGTGCGATCCTAAACTGTAGTCCTCCACTAAAATAAATCTTTCTACCAAAAGGGGCCAGCTACTTGGAATCTTTTGCTTTAGGCATTACTCCTTGCAGGCCCCATCTGCCCTTTCATTGGCCACAGAGACCACCAGGGACCCCCAGGGAGGGATGACAGTATAGGAACTCATAACCTTGGACGGGCACAAAGTGCTTCCTTTTGGCTTTTTTTGATGTCGGGGGGAGGCAGGCAGGGGTTTGCCACAGGGCTTTCACTGGGTCCATAATGGCCTCATTGAGAAGAAGGGCCACTTTCGACTGGCCTGCAGTGGCCAAGATGCTGACCAGGCTATGGAACCCGGATTCTTTCACTACCTCTGTTTTTAAGCCTAAGTTAAAGGCCACCCTGTCTTCAGCAGTTCCTGGTGACCCTTGAAGTCGTCTTGAGGGGGTAACACACTCATCCCTGAAGCTCCTTATCAAGGTCAGGCCACTCCTCTGCCTGGGCATTGCAGGCAGCACCATTGACTCTGGCCCATTCACAGGCACTGTTGAGTCCTGCCCCGGATGAGCTGTTAGCACCAGAGAACAGTGCGGCTGGAGGTTTTTGCCACAGTCAGAGACCTGCTGACATGCTCAGTACCACTATTGCTGGCAGTACAGAAATTGGTAGTGTCGGTGCTGATGGGCAGGAGGGAGCACATAGCCCCAAGATGCCGTCCAGTTCCAGGCCCCACAGTACTGTCCAGAGGGAAACCATCCTTGCTGGCCCTGGTACAAGCTTCCCCGCCCCAGCACCAATCTCTGGCACTGGTCGGAACTGATCCCTGGAGGAAGGCTTGTCGTTGGAGTTGAAGGTTGCGTCTTACTCCTCTGATCCGAGGAGTCACCCTTGGTATCCCTCCTGTCAGCATTACCACATAGGAGTATCATTGAGGGCTTGGCCCAGTGGTCACTGGCCTATACCAATGCAGTGGCCCTTTGGGAACCCATGGGGATTTCCCAAGATGCCAGGACCCCACTTGAAATGCTGTTACTTGGTGGCCTCTAAAAGAAGGGTACCTCTGTCCCATTGGGCAGCACCTGACCCAGACTCCAGTACTGATCCCAGTACCAATCTTCAGGATCTGGATCTGTGGTATCCCATTGGCACAGAGGGGGAGGTGACTGATGAATCCACTTATGGCTGACAAGCGCAATTCAAGCACGACACCAGTTTCACAGATCCATGTGTTGTCTGAGTTGGAGTCCAAGATTACAGCATGCTGCTTTCTTCTTTCTTGCTTTGCTTCCATCCTCTGGATCAAAGCCACTTCACGTTGAACTGCAGTCTTTGCCAGATGTCCCTTCCGAATCGAATGGGATTCTGTGTGCTCTTCCCAGCTGTCTGCCTTGATGTTGAACAACGTCACATCATTTTTGCAAACATCGTGGTACCTCCATAAAGGGCAACCCTGACTTCTAGAGCCGGCTCGAATCTCACCATACAAAATATTCTTGGGGATACGGTCTCCTCCCATTCTCCTGACATGACCAAGCTATCGCAACCGTCTCTTCCTGGTAATAGTTTCTATGTGAGTCAATGCCACAGCCTCCAGCACTTCTGCATTTTGGTATTTTGTCTTCCCACTTTATTTTCAGGATCTTGTGCAGGGATCTCATGTGGAAGCTGTTCAGTCTCCTGATGTGCCTAGCATACGTAGTCCATGTTTCTGAGCCATAGAGCAGCAGTGACAGCATGCAAGTCTCAGATTTGCATCCTCAACCTAGTTAAGAGTTTGCTGTTATTACATGCACGTTTCTCTAATAGCCCAAATATTCTTAGCTGCTTTTCCGGTTCTCTTAGTTAGTTCAGTCTGACAGTCAAGATTCTTTCTGACCATAGAACTCAAGTAGAAAAGCAGGCAATGAAGCCAAGAGATTTACCCTTCAGAATAATATCAGGCACTGATTCTTCCATCTCCCGGTACATGATCAGTCTTCTTGAAAATCTTCCCAAGAGATTTTGCAGAGAAGATTCACTGTGGGCCATTATTCCCAATGAGACACTGTAGAGAAGGAAACAATAGTGAACATAATTAAATCATAATGAACAACAAGAACCAACCAATTTCTGCATACTCAGATATATGGAGAGAGGTAAGTAGCGGGGGTCCCTCAAGGATCTGTACAGTGACCTGTGTTGTTCGATGTATTCATAAATTATCTGGAAAAGGGGGCAAACAGTGAGGTGGCAAAATTTGCAGAGGATACAGAATTACTCGAAATAGTTAAGTCCAAAGCTCATTGTGAAGAGTTACAAAGCATCTAAAAAAACTGGGTGACTGGACAACAAAATGGCACATGAAATTCAGTGTTCATAAGTGCAAAGTAATGCATATTGAAAACATAATCCCAACGATGCATACAAAATGGAGTGTAAATTAGCTGTTACCACTCAAGAAAGATCTGGGAGTCATGGATAGTTCTCTGAAAACATCCACTCAACGTGCAATGGCAGATCAAAAAAAAGCAACAGAATATTAGGAATCATTAGAAAAGATCATAACATCTCAAAACAAATATTAAAACTGGAAAAGGTATAGAGAAGGGCAACAAAAATAATTAGTGGTGTGGAACAGCTTCTATATGAAGACAGAAGGAAAAAGACTGGGATTGTTCAGCTTAGAAAAAAGAGACAACTAAAGGGGGGGCAATATGAGAGAGGGCTATAAAATCATGAATGGTGTGGGAAAAGTGAAATATTATTTACCCCTTCAGATAATATGAGAACCAGCGGTCACCCTCGGCAACTGGTTTAAAAACTAGCATAACTAACTTCTTCACACAATGCACCATCAACCTGTGGAACTCGTTGCCAGGGGATGGTGGGAAGGCCAAAACGATAACAGGGGGAGGGAGGAGGAGGAGTCAGATCAAAAAAGAATTAGATAAGTTCATGGAGGATAGGTCCATCAATGGCTATTAGTCAAGATGGGTCAGGGATGCAACTGCATGCTCTGGGTGTCCCTAAATTTCTGACTGCCAGAAGCTGGGACTGGAGGACAGGGGATGGATCACTCAGTAATGGCCATTCTGTTCATTCCCTCTGGCACTGGCCAATGTCGGAAGACAGAACACTGGGCAAGATGGACCATTGGTCTGACCCAATATGGCCATTTTTATGTTCTTATATAAAGTAACAGTATAGAATAGACATAGCTCAGATTCCAATCCAAAGCTCCTGACACAGCAAACATTTACACATGTGGATATTGAATCCCTGCTGACTCACTATATTAAATATATTTATGTGCCGAAACCTTTGCAGGACCATGGAGTAAATGAATGAATGAGATTGGAATACATAGAATCACTAGGTCTATTTATATTTGTGAGCTGAAAGGACTTGGAGTGTGATCAACAGAGAACACAGCAGCAGCATTCACAGTGCCCGGCGTTCAAGCTGGAAGAAGTATTACTATTAAACTAGAAACGCTGCTTTATACTCCCTTAAATCAGTTAAACATGGACACTGCTGATACATTTACTCCTTACATTGTGTCCATTATAAAGTTGAGCAATAGTACCATTGAGTCCCAGTGCCAAGAATCAGTGTAGACAGAGCACGGTGTTGCTATCTGTGCCAGACTGGACTTTAAGGAATCTAGTATGTTGTTCTTATAATACCAAGAACTGAAAGTTTAAGTCAATGCAAAAAAAATATAAAACGTTCAATCATGCCCACACAGTGACTTTAATAGCTTCCCTTAAGGAGAAAAATTCACCAGCATCTTCTCAAAGAAGCAAAACACAGAGCAAATTAAGCATAACTTATTGTACATGCCATTTTGCACACACACACACCCCTGATTATGCCCTAAGGAAAAACACTTTCTTTGATCTTTGCTAGGTAAAGGACATCTGACTTGGATTTCCCTTCCCCCTTTAT
Organism: Gopherus flavomarginatus; assembly: GCF_025201925.1. NCBI lineage: Eukaryota > Metazoa > Chordata > Testudines > Testudinidae > Gopherus > Gopherus flavomarginatus. The sequence continues at coordinate 23,120,224 of NC_066625.1, read as the reverse complement.
AGGTCCTACTGCCTCAGGGAATAACATGAGCACCCTCTTGTGGTGAGCAATTTAACACCTGCAAACAGCAGCTGCTAAGCAGAAAGAGTATATAGCCCAGTGGATGAAACAGGTAATCTGTGGTGCAAAAGTTCCTAGTTCAAATCCTTTTAGGGTTCATTTTTATTTCAAGTGCCTCATAATTTTTTCCTCTGAAGACTGAATAGGTTCAAGACAACTTTGGCCCTCTTTAATACTCTTTAGTAAACTAATAAATACTTTAACTCTTACTTGAAGAATCAGCTAATATTGTTTGATTAAATCTTACACAATTCTGCAAAGCCCACATGACACCAGGGTGATCTCACTACCAGCCGCATAATAATCTTTATCATAAAAAAATGAAGATTTGATGCAGGGCCATGATAATTGACAGGATTGCTCATGACAAGAGATGGAATCTGGAGTAAGGGCCTAGCAGCTGCTGATTTACAGAAATCTGCTGCCTTGCTCTCCAAGGCAGTAAGCTGATTGTGATCTGCATATCAGGGTGCCCAGCAAAGCTAGCATAAGGAGAAGAGACATAGGAACCATCAGAGCTAAAGTCACAGATGAAAATCCCATGTAGTAATCAGTAAAGAGGATTGCTAGCTCCCGCAGAAAGCCATGAAGCCTACTTGGCTCCATTGGTGTCTATGAACAACCAGTGACTAAAGGTCCTGTGTTGTTTGTATTAATGCACAGAGAGCTGGTCCATTTAATTCAAACATTACAGAACACAGCCACGAGCACTTCTGTAAACCACAGCAGTCTGCAATTCTCTGATCGGTTTCTGCAGCCTAGAGATGCACCTGCCAAGGTGAACAATAACCAAATGTCTCTGCAAAATACAAAGAACCTTCTTACATAATTGCTGCTCCACACCATCTGCCCCATCAGAAGCTAAGGCAAATCCTAGTACACACATGTATGCAAGTATCTGTCCTTGTAAACTATTCTGATGCTTTTGTGAGACCTAATAATTTAAGTTCATTTATTGCTGAACTTCTGTGCTGTGCTTTAGGACCACTTGGTTATTTGGTATTAGATATATACATCAGATACAGTATTTCAGGAGTCCTTGTGACCGCACATCAATCATCATCATGTTCCTATTAGCCTTCAGCATTTAGGGCAGTGATGAAGCTCCTCCACTCCTGTCTGTTTCTGGCAAGTCTTTAAAAATGTGGTCATGAGGAACCATTGAAAGTATTTTATTGAAACATCTGTTGTCAGATGAGCTTCTAGGTATAAGAGACAAAAAGGAAAGAAGTGGGTGGGAGGTCACATGTGGCAGAACAAATGGCTGTCTCTGGCAAGAGATTTTAATTTCCCAATGGACTTTACCTGAACTCATTCTCTATTGTGCAGGGCTATTTTTAAGCTCTCCAAGCCACAAAACAAGCTGCTCATCAGACATGTTTAAATTCTTACATCCTTAAACTAGAGAAAGATGGGGGTGTGGAGAGAATAAAGTTTGTATGAAAGGCTTTTTTTCTCTTAAGCCACTAGATCTTAGTATACTATACACACACACACACACACACACACACTTTTTTAGCATCCTGGTTAAAAGACAGTAGATTAGCAGTGTCCATAGTAGATTAGCATTATATGTCGTCATAGTTTAGCTGCTGGAGGATTACATCAGAATGTAGAAGTCACAAGAACCCCTTAAAAAGTCACACTGAGATCACAAGTTTTACATCTTGTAATTTGATCATGAGATCAAGATTGAAAACATTTTAAAGTAAGTAGAGCCACAAAGATTGGTTTACCATGAAATACAAGTAAATGTGCGTCCCAGTGTATAAGTCTTTATCATTTAGATTTTTCTTTTTAAATTGCCAGGATGGTGTTGCTCAGATATGAAGTGCATTACAGCTGTTGTACGTTAACAAGGTCACGTTGATGGTGCCTCAGAAGAATGAGTTGTGATTAGACAATAACCACGTGTAATGAGAAGTGATTTCAGGAGGGATGCTGTGAATACCCACTATGAAAAATGGTTTGTTTTTATTCCACAAATCTGCATCTTACATTTCATCTATTGATAGCTTCTTGCTGTTTGTTCCTCTTAGCAAGACAGCAAGTTCAATTCTATTCTGGCTCGCAAGTCTTCAGATTTAACTTGTCAGTTGCTCAATAGCAAAGCCTATTACATTTGCATCTCCAATGCCATCATTTTTTTAAATGCGGTTTCCCTCCTATTTTTTGGATGTTATTGCTGATGGCCATCCAGGCTGACTGCACCTCACAGGGTTTAGTTCCTGAAGGCCCCTCCTTGCCTTTCCCTTTGTCCCCTTCCTCTAAGATTCCCCAGAGCAAGGGGAGATTACTCACCCTGTGCAGTAACTAACGTTCTTCGAGATGAGTGTCTCTGTGGGTGCTCCACTACCCACCCTCCTCCCCTCTACTTTGGAGTTGGGGTAGCCTCCGTTGTAGAGAAGGAACTGAGGAGACCGGCCGCACATGCTCACTAAATAGGTATACTCAGAGTGGGGGGGCAGGCTCTGTGCATGCGTGGCTGGTATGAGTACTGCTACAGAAATCTCCGATCGAAGGCGCAGGGACACACCAGCACCTGGAGTGGTGCACCCCCAGCAACATCTCTCGAAGAACCACGGTGCTTTCTTACCTTCAAGGTCTTCAGTGTTCAAATTTCCTGTGCTTTTATTATAGGTCAGTTCAGAAGTGACTGATTCTTCCCGATTCCAGCCACAGTGGAAGCCGGAGCCAAACTGGGGAGCTTGGACCCCTCCACCTGCATAGGGTGCTCCCCCAAAGAGGAGCACCCAGTCCATGTCCCCTCCCCCAGGTTCTGCCCAGAGCAAGTGGAGGGTCCGTGGCTTCCCATAGCTGCCCACATGGCTCTTACCCCAACCCCGCTTCCGGCCAGGCCTGGGGGCAGGGCCTCTGGGGCTGAAGAGCTGCAGCCAGGCCATGGTAAGAGCCTCCCTGCAGGAGGTTCAGGGGGCAGGGACACAAGCTGGGGGCTGCTCTCTGGCCCCCCCCACCACAGGCAGGCGAAGGGCCCACAGCTCCCTGGGCTCCCCAGGCCACTCTTACCCTGACCAGGCTCCAACTTCCAACCTGGCCGGGGGAAGAGGAGGGGCAGAGGGCTGGGCCCATGGCAAAGAGCAGATGGGCCAGGCTTGTCCACTTTCTAAAGTGGGAGGGTGTCAAACAGATAGCTAAGGGTTAATGTCTCTTTCACCTATAAAAGGGTTAACAAACAGTAACCTGAAACACCTGACCAGAGGACCAATCAGGAAACAAGACTTTTTCAAATCTGGGTGGAGGGAAGTTTTGAGTGTAAGTCTTTTGTTCTTGGTCTGTTCCTTTTTCTCGTCTCAGAGTGATCTTTCTATCTCCAGGCTTTCTAATCTTCTGTTTCCAAGTTGTAAGTACATGGATAGTATGACAATAGGTTTATATTGTTTTCTTTTGTATTTACATGTGTGTAGTTGCTGGAATGTTTTAAAATTGTATTCTTTTTGGATAAGGCTGTTTATTCATTTTTTCTTTTAAGCAATTGACCCTGTATATTGTCACCTTAACAGAGACCATTTTTAATGTCTTTTTTCATTCTTTTTATATAAACCTTTCTTTTTAAGACCTGTTGGAATTTTTCTTTAGTGGGGACTCCAGGGAATTGAGTCTGCAGCTCACCAGGGAATTGGTGGGAAGAAGTAGTCAGGGGGAAAATCTCTTTGTTAGATTTACTAAGCCTGACTTTGCATGCCCTCTAGGTGAGGGGAAGAGAGATTAGATCTCTTGGTACTTGTGTTTCCAGGACTGGAAGCAGGGAATCTCCTAGCGTCGTCCAGGGAGGGGAGCCTGGGAGGAAGTAACAAGGAACAAGGGGAGGGGGTTATTTCCCTTTGTTGTAAGACTCAAGGCATCTGAGTCTGGGGGTCCCCCAGGGAAGGTGTTGGGGAGACCACAGTGAGCTAGGCACTGTATAATTCCTAGCTGGTGGCAGCGATACCAGGTCCAAGCTGGTAACTAAGTTTGGAAGTTTTCATGCTAACACCCATATTTTGGACGCTAAGGTCCAGCTCTGGGAGGAAATGTTATGACAGAGGGCCATGGCCCTTTGGCCCCTCGGGTCAGTTTACTGTTGTGGGTTTTGGAAATTTCTTTAGGGCAACCAAATACAAGTGTTCCCATCTCTCTAGATTAAGGCCAAAATGTTCCCACTTGGGACCTAAAATTAGACACCCACGTTTGAAGAATACATGTATTTATCTCAAGAATCACCTTTCCAGCCCACATTTTCATCCCTCTGCCAGACCCCTGGATGCAATATTTCATAACATTACAACTGTCACTCTGTACAAAAACCAAAACACAATTTTATTGTAAAAGATATTCAGCAATAAAAGCAGACAGTGACTTCAATGTAACCCAGAACACAAATGCGTTTTCCTCATACACAACGTAGTATTTCCTGCATTTCCTTGATACACTTATTTGAACACTGAAAATTGTTTTGGTCCATTCAATTTAAAAGTCTCTACATACACAAGAAACAATATCTGAGGAGCAATGCTCAGAACAAGACCATAGAGGGGGTAGTAGATAGCTTTTGCAGGTGGTTTAGCAAGCCTAAATCAAGCTCAGAGAATCCTCCCACGCAATAAGCCTTATTCCGGTTCTGACAAGACAAAAAGAGATGTGGCAAACCGCACCCTAAACAAAACTCAAACTCTGTGCCTTGTGAGTATGAGGGGCTATCGCTACAGGTTTTCCATGACATCACTATGTAGGGATAGGGGAACTTAGGTGAATACTTCTTTGACAATGTATCTGTTGTTCATTTGTTGAATAAACAGGGTTGCCTATGTGGAAAAGGAGTGACGTGACCAAAGACAGAGGTGCAATTTAAATCTGCCTTTTATCAGGCAAATGAATGAAGAGTTAATAAGTGTCACATGCTTTTTTTGCTCCATCTGTCTCAAAACAAAAACACTGAGCCAAGAATTATATTTTGAGATGTGGATAAAATAAAAGCATTATTTGTCATTGTGGCACATATAAGGTTATAAATTAGGATCAACTAATGTTTGTGTAAAGTCTCTTCCAATAGCCTGATTGCAAATATTTTAACAACTGAATTGCAGCTCTAGATCCAGATCCTACAAGATGCTCCGGGGCAAGCTGACTCGAGCTCATCGCAGTTCACTGGAGTATAAGCTCCTCATGGGACAGCTTCTAGGTCTCTGCTATTAGCATGTTACAGTCAATACAACGTGTGTGCAGAGAGTTAATATAAATTGGTATAATATTGCAAAACAAACAGCACAGAATAGGTGCATATATCCAGTACCAGTGGGAAACAGTAGGAAAAACTACTTTAAATGTAAAAATAGTCAAAATAAGGACACTGATCATATTTGGGGAAAGCAGCATATCTGAAACTACAGAAAATTAAACTTACCCAACCACATTTTAAAAAGAAGAATATTCTGTTATTAGGGTAGTGTTGCTTATGCTGATATAGTAAGGTTTGAAAATAAGTCTTATGGAAAAAACAGAACAGTCAAACTGCAAAATAGAAAGCAGAATCTTCTATTTGGATTACAATACCATAAAAACAACCTCACATAAACCTGCTTTTCTGCTTTCCACATAAGTCACCCCTACTGACACTTCTTGGCACTATGGGGTACTGCTATTGTCATCAAGCTTTGGTTTTCTTGAGTTAATGTAACCTCTGTCTACAGATAGCACACATGTAATACACAAACACCATAAATGCAGAGTGTAAAGTACATAAAATAGTTTCAGCTCTTTACCTCCATTATTCTGTTGTCAGTTAGCTGCTACTTTGGTAAATTCTTGTGGGGCGCTAAATATCAGACCTGAAACTTTTTCTAAATATAGAAGGAGTTCTTAAAACCACTTGCAAAGTGAACCACAAAAAGCATAATCAGTTTAGAAAGAGAAAGAAATAAAAGTCAGCTATGTATCTGTAGTACAATAGCCACCGCATTTCAATGTTACAAGTTGTAATGTTTTGGGGGAAAAAAAAAGTTACCTCTATTCCAATATTTAGAGAGACTTTTTTTTTTTTTAAAAGAATTATAGTTGCAATATTTATTGTTTTCATGGGTTAATACAACTTTACAATCACAGCTCATATTTAAACTCAACTTCTAATGTTGCTTTTTTACACAGACCTCATTCAACCAAATCACAGCAAACACATTTGAACCTTCAGCGGTGGAATCATGCTCTACTTGACACAAGGAGCAGCGTTAGGCAGTAGTTTCTGTCAGACAGTTCTACCCCAATAACGAGAAGTATTTCAAATCTTCAGAGACTCAAATCTCAATTCCTGTGATCAGTCTCTGGAAATTCTACCCATATTTCATTTTGGAAACTTCTCTTTCATTTGAAATATCACCATACAAGTCTTATCCAGCTAGCACTCACTCAGTGAAACTCCTTAACAAAAGAAGTTACCTTCTTAATGAAAAGATGTGATCAGATTACACCAATAGCAAGTAAAAAGTTGTTTTGATTTTAACATTTATGCAGATGGAATCCAAGCTTTATAAACTTAAAGGCCTAAGGGGTTTTTTTTTGTTTGTTTTTTAAAGATTTACCATTTGGCTCATGTAATTATATTAGAGGAAAGACAACACTGATAGAGCCATGGCTCTATCAGCATTTCCATCAGAAAGCTAATTTTCACAGATTTATAACTCAGCAGTAAAAAATATATATATATACACACACAAATATTTATAAAAAAATCCTGCACAAAAACACTCTGTACAGTGCTAAAGGTCTGACTGAACTCACAACCAGCAAGGAAACTGGGAGACCATGTTGAGAAGCCATCTGCATGGTAGCCTGAGTGGGCTGGATTTGGTAAAGCAGCCTAAGGGAAAAGCCAAAAAAACTTAAGGCTATTTTTGGTTCTGTTTCTTTTAAAGGCAATTTTTTAAAAACAAATTTAAAGTGAATTTTAGTGCATGTAAAAGGTATCAGATTGACTACACTGGCGACCAGAAGTCCTTTTTAGCCACAGAATAGGACCATCACAGGCAGTCCCCTGCCAACCCGCTTCAATACTTTCCCAGAAGCATCACTTCTAGGCGTAAGAAGGTAAGTCTGCCTGCATGCAAGCTCAGACCTGGGTCTCTGTGACACGGGTGTCAATCCACATGGGGAACTTTCTAATATTAACCAGACCCACACCATCAGCTATTTTGCATAAGCCATAGAGGGACAAATTTGGTCACTACCAACTTGACTAAGTGGCCTGTGAAGTGACAGACTATCTATCCCCTTAACAGTCCTGAGTCCCCCTAAGCAGATTCTTACTATTAAAAGAACAGTGAGATAAATCTTGATCCATTCACAATGACAATGCACAGAGATCTTCAAGAAGTTCAGAAAGAGCTTGAAAAGGTGCTGAACAATCTTGAACATCCATCTTCACTCAATATTTGATATTGCCTACAAACGCTTGTAGGTACCAAGAAGGGCTTGGCAGCTCGGACAATAGTGATCCACATCCTGGAGGGCATCAATACAGAAGGGGATGAAACAGCAACCAGCTACGCACCTGCAAAGATAAAACAGCATCCTTCGTTCTGCCTTCAATTCATGGCAAGTAACATTCTTCCCACGTACAGTAGTTGCCAAACTGAAAATGGGATAGTGCAGCACTAGGAAGAGCAATGCAGAGTTTGGCACTGTACTTCACTCTGGTTTTTAAGCAGGGTTTGTGAACCCTGCAGGGGTTGCGTGAGAGTCACTGAGACCCTGAGGTGTCCCATTCACAGGAAGAGCAGCTAACCAAACCCAGCAGGTATGGAAAGACCATAAATCTACTGAAGCTGCTGACAGTTATGCCCAGGATTTTCTCCTCCCTCGTGTTAAAGGTCAAAGGGATTCTGAATGATTGCTCAGAGTGGGAGGGGGTTTTTCCACACACATTCAGTGGAAACTTCTCTGCATTATTAGCTTGTTTAAAAGGCTTTATGTTCATATTTTAATAAAAACAAGACTGGGAGTTTCCTTCTCCGGAAGAGGGAGAGTAATGAAAGAGTCCCACCAGGCATAGACTCCACCCCTTTCTGAGATCAGCTCCCCAGCCATTCTTTGAGCTATGGAAATCACATGCATGGAGAGAATCACAAATGAGAGCATTACATGTTGTATCAACATACCCCAGTAGACAGAGGCTGCCGCATGACAGCCAGGTCAGTGCTCCTGAAGTGTGCGAGAGACGTGTCACTATCATCTTGTTGCAGGAGGGGCAGCACATCTGAACCGGGCGATCATAAAATGTTACTGGCTGCTGCACATACACAGTCTGAACTGTAACTGAGCAAACAAAAAGGCACTGTTTACCCCAGGTGTTAAAAAAGAAAGAACATTTTCATGTCTAAACCAAAACAATGTGCAATAAAAATACACTCAGTGCTGAGGACACTATGAATTACAAGATAAAAGGAAACCACACTACTGCAATAGACGGAACAATATCTCGTGATTTAGAAATAAACCTGGCTTTGAAGCAGTAGAAAGTCAGATGAGGCAGTTATAGGTGATATCTTGAAAACATGTGGGATTCACTTCACTCTAGTTCCACGTAATGTACACAGTGGGACAAATAAGTCTTGCGGCTAAGGAGGAATCTCTCTGCACCATGATTGCTACATGCCTGTATGGCATCATGATTAGGGCCCCAAGGGGAAACTACAGATATAAAAACACTGAACAGTATTTCAGACTTACTTGGATTAGCAGCTGGAACAGGTTGTGAAGGATACGGAGGAGGATTCATACTCTTCATGTTTGGTCCATGCCCAGATTCCGGGGCAGGATAAGGAGGGTAAGTGTTTATTCCTGTTGTCTCTTCATATGTTGGGGGTGCTGATGGGATTGGGTAGCCAGTGGGAGCTGGCAGATGGGATGCTGGAGCAGACATTGTGTCTAAAACAAAACTGGAAAACAGACAAAATATACAAACTGTTTAGGGAATAAAAAAAAAAAAGTTATAGTACAGAGTACATTCAGATAACAAGTAACAAGGTGGTTGGCTGGCAGACAAACATTTTATTCAGAGTAATAAATCTGAGCAGGATTTTTTGTTAGTCTTATTTTTAAAGATTTTAAAAATGTTCTTTAGAGTTTTTTGTATACAGTGCTTCTCCTCATCCAAAAATACTATTTCCAGAATAAATTTTTGTTTTTCCTCAACCTTCCTTCTTCTTTAATTGAAGATGCTGTAAGAGGCAGATCCAGCATTTTTACTAACATAGCAGGCTAGCAACCTCTCCCCTCTATCTCCTATAATTTCTCTTATTTGGAACTCAAATCCTCCAGGGTGCTACCTGCCATCAACCACCCAGGACATGCTTAGCACACTGGATTCAAAGCAACCCCAGAGCTGAGTCATTAAAATCACGTTTAAAATATGATCCTTGACCTTTCAAGGGTTTTCAATTTTACCACACTTACTGTTTGCCAAAACAGTTTTTTCACTCAACCTATCTCCATCTCTTGGGTTTTATACTGAAAACGACAAGGAAATTCTCGTAAAAATAAACCTTATGACATCACTGTGGAATTATTTTCCTGTACATACCAACCACCAACACCACCACCTCCCGCCCCACACACACACCCTCTTTTCATGCTGGCCCTGGGGGAGGGGCACTCTATGGGGTGTAGAATGGGGGGCTCTATAAGGGATACCATGGTGGGGGAGAGAGGACTCATGGGATGTGGCACAGGATGGGGCTCTACAGGGGCAGTACCAGGTACTCCTAGGGGCCTGCCAGCAGGACACCAAGGCGACTGTACCGAGCATCGCCACAGGCAGAGGCACCCTAGCTGGGATAGGCGCAGCCCCGGGCGGTTTTGAGACTCTCCAGGGTGGGGCCATAGGAGAGGATTGGGCGCGTTGCCGCATGTGGGGAGAGGGGGCTGCTGTATTGAGGGGTGGGGGAAGGCAGTTCCTGATCCCAGAAACAGTGCAGTGAAGTAGTGCCTGTGCAGTGGGGCTCTGCATGCTGGAAGATGGTGCTTATCAAGGGAATTGAGAGTCAGAGGCTGGTGAGCACTGGGCAGGCAGAGCGGGGAAAGCCCCTGACCTCACTGCCTGGCAGGAAATCGAGGGCTAGATAAAAACATCTGACGGGCCGTAAGCAGCCCATAGTTTGCCCACCTCTGACCTAGAGCTTACAGAAGCACAGCTGCACTGCCACAGCGGTAAAGCCTCTTGTGTAGCCGCTTCATGCAGTCAGGAGAGAGCTCTTCTGCCAGCATAATTAAACCACCCTCAACAAGCAGCGGTAGCTATATCAGCAGGCGATGCTCTCCCACCAACATAGTGCTGTCCACACTGGCCCTTTTGTCGGTGAAATATGTATCGTTGTGGGGGGGGGCAGTGGAGGGAGGTTCCCTCCACATCCCTAACCGATACACTGTTTTGCCAATGAAAAGGCTTTGTCTACACTAGCACAAATTTTAAAAGTCTTCCCTCTTCTCCTCCCAAAGATTTCTGAAGACTTGTCTATTAGATCAAACATCCCAGCTATGACAGCCTTCTAGTCTATACTTGTTCCAAATCGCTGCATTGAGTGTCCACACTGAAGCACTGCAGCTAATTTACGTTTAGCCATAGGCCAAGCTGCATAAAACTTAATTTGATTTCAAGAAGTGGAAAGGATGATCACCCTCTCTGCTAATGTGTCATGAGAAACAGGGCTTTGTGGCATGTGTGTGTAGCCAAGGATTTTTCCATTGCCTGCCCAATATTTGTGTGGACAAAATATTTTTCATTCGGCTCTATCGAGCTATAATTTAAGAATTTTACACTTGTGTTTTGGGGGGGCAAAAAGTTTTATATGGACCATTTCAAAAGTTGACAATTTCTGGGCCTTCTGAATAAATTAAGGCCTCAATCCACAACAAGCTCCATGGAGACAGATCCCTGTGACCACATGGAACTCACTGCTAGACTGGGACCTAAAACTATTTGGAAGCCCAATGGCCTCATACAACTGACTGCAGCTAAGAGACTTTCCTACCTCTGAAATTGATGAGTCAGATAATCAGATGTTAACTGAAAAAAGTCGATAGAGTAGCTGACAATATAAACCATGATTAGATGCTGCTTAGATATCTGAGCTCATGGCAACAGTTTCAACAGCACTGTTTCAATATTCCATTTTAGCTCAAACTAGATTGGGCTGCCACATGGCTTACGGATACAGTCTATCAGTGCTCAGCACTACTTAGACATTGCATGCAAGTTCAAGGACATCAATGACAAGTAAAAGATCTTTTTTTAATTTTCCCCTTTTTTCTTAAAGGCCAGCAAGGCCTAAAGCAACTACACATACTTTAAATGCTTCAAAATCCAGAAGTGGGAGCAGAAGCTTGATTGTGAGAAACGAGGTAAGTGGGAGCGCGTAGGAAGGATAGGGGAGAGGTTTTAACTAATCACTGTTCAAAAATCAAGCCAACTCAAACCATGTTAAAAATCAGATCCTATATAACCTTGCTGAATTAGAACAACATTTTAAGAGTTATTTATATTTTGGGGGGAAGCTCATTACCTAAATAGAGCCTCTCTGGAGAGAAGAAAAATCAACACCAGTTTTGGATTGAACAAACCCTTAATTCACTTTGTGGGTTAAGTTAAACAGGAACAAGACCCCCTTATTCCAGAATAAGTGTTCACATACGGAGTTTCTCAGGAACAGCTCTTCCTTCATGTGTAAATGTGCGCCAATGCCATTTAAGTATTATGTTCATTGTTGTCCATTACTGGGGCTTCAGATACATAAACAGAAACTGTTCCTTCTGGCTGAGTCTGTCAGGGGCCTTGCCTATATTCGAAGTTGGATTCAAGTTTAAAAATGCTTTGGTTTAAAAGAACAATGTAGTAAAAAAGCTGGTGAAAATCCCTGACTGTGCACTCAACTTCATTCAAACCTTGTAGCAACTGGGCTTTATTAAAAAAAAGAGCATCCACACACTGTTGCAAACAACGCTGCAGTGGTTTTAACAAATTAAACAAACAAAAGACAAAAAGCCACACATCTCTAGTTAAACCAATGCATTTTTTAATGCTTGCCTACTGCAACAAAAATAAATTTCAAGGTAGTAAATATTTATATGAACAAAGTTTGAAGGGACAGACTATAAAAAGAACAAAATCTCATAGGCATACATTTCTTGGGGTTTATCCATTAAGCTTGACTTAGATGAAAGCTGGACATTATGATTTTCTCTATCATTGCTGTTCACCAGTTCACATGGCCTCAATATCAGTAAAAGCATGCCCAGTTTCACATGGATGTGGTATAACATGTCTGGATGTGGTATAGCATGTCTTTAGTAGGTCAGGTAGGTGATGAAGTAATATAGAGGAGTTTTTTGTTTTGTTTTTTAAGTGGATCAGGTGTGTAAGAGTTTTGATATCACCAACCTCAAGATAAAAATATACGGTGAACGAGCAAATTAAAGTATCTTGACTGTGAATACTCTATACAACTTCCCTTTCTTGTATCATTGCACCCAGAGGCTCCAAGCCATGGACCTCGATTCAACAAACTCTTGTTCCAGGTGCTTAGTCAGTGACTGCCACCAGCTCCGTGGTTTGACTTTCTTTAAAAGAGCAACAGCAATCATGTACTGCTTAATACTTTATTTAAATTGTAATAAATTATAGCACACCATATAGGGTAAGAAAGAAATTTTTACACTGGCAAAGACTTGCAATAAGAGAACTAAAAACACTGATCTCAAAGTCATTGCCAATGAAAGTGTAAACAAGTTCAATGAGAACCAGATTAAGGAACAGCGGAGTAGTTACTTTAAAAGGTTAAGTATGAAGAGACTCGTGCTGAATGATAAAACCAAACCAGGGTCTGGTGGCACCAGTCCTAAGAAGAGACATTATAGAGGCATGGAGCAACATGAAAAATAAGAAAACTCTCGTCCCTGGCGGCATACCAGTAGTAGAAGTTCTTGCAGCAAGTAGTGAACACATTGACAACTGTTTAATTTCATCATGAGGACTGAAGATGTCTGGTGAAAAATATTAGTACTAATATGTTCTAAGAGAACAGGAGACATACAAGACTGTGGTAACACCACACCATAATCTCATGAGCCACACAATGAAGATCTGGAATAAAATCATCAAGAAGAGACTATGAAGAGAAGTGAGGTCAGTGACAATGAGTTTGGGTATGTAACAGACAAGTTAATAATGGATGCTATTTTGCATTAAGATTGGTTGCGAAAGAACAGAGAAAAAGGAAAACCTTGCCCCTTGTTTTCAAGGCTGAAAACACTTATGACCACATTCTGAGGGAAGTCATCTGATGGTGTCTGAGAATGAAACAGATGCCTGAAGACTATATAGGACATGTCCAGGACACGTACACGGGTGCCTTCACCACAGTTAAAAGGCCATGTGGAGAAACTGAACAGTTACTAGTAAGAGTTGGAGTACATCAAGGCTCGGCACTAAGCCCATTTTTGTTCACATCAGTGCTCAACCCTTACAGAAAACATCTAGAGTGGCATCCTGATGCGTGCTTTTTGCCAATAACATCTAGTTCATGAGGGGGAGACCAAAAAGGAAGGGGAAGAAAAATTAGAGATACAGGTGTACACTTAAAAAAAAATGGCACAAAAACTAACAGAAATCAAAGAGTATATGGTCTGTAGATTCAATAATACCCAGCAGGAAGACAATGAGAGCAAGTCAGGGGGAGCAAGGGAGCAACCATTACCAGAAAACACAGACGTTTAAGTACCTATGCTCCACAGTAGACAATAATGGTGAACTCAATGACAAACTAATGAACAGAAGAGGAAAGCATGGATTAAATGGAGAAAAGTGATAGAAGAATGTCTATTAAACTGAAAATAAAGATTTACAAGACAGTAATTAGGTCTGCACTTTGGTATGACTTTGAATACTGGGCATTGAGAAAGAGATAGGATCAGATCTGGAGTTCAGTAGAAATGTTAAAGACAGATGCCTAGGGTTAGAACAAAAATTAGGGGAAGTGTGAAGGTGGTACCAGTTACAGAAAAGCTGAGGGAATCCAGAGTTAGATGGTTTGGGCATGTGAAAAGACAAAGAATAAATAGAAAACAGGTTGTTACACTGAGAAGAGAAGAGTTGGAAGACCTAAAACTAGATGGATGGATGTCATTCAAAAGGATTTGATCTGCTACAAAAAGATTCTGAGGAACAGACTAGAATGGAGAAGAACTCAAAAGAGATGACCCTATGTGGATTGCTAGAAGAACAAATTACACTAAGATTATCCATTAACATAGGTTTTATATTGTTAATATCTGGCTGAAATAATGACAACCTATTTAGTTTAAATAAGGATATTTTATATAAAAAGATTAATTTTTATGCCCCAACAGATGTCCCAATGTTTTACTTAGGTTTCCACTCATCCACCCAAAACATTTTACATTATATACCATAGCTTACCTTGGAACTCAACATGCTTTTACTGCTATTTACATATAACACATCACAGACATTCACCCACTTGTGGAGTGAATGGCAACAGTAAAAACATTGCTCAAGTTTGGAAAGGAGAAGAAATTTTGGCCAGAAACACCACAGCAAGCCCCGATTTAGAAGTCCCAGGAGATCTTAAGTGTCATTCAGAGCAGGCAGGACTTGAGTGTCTAGCAGCATTTTAATGGACTGAGAGTTGGGATATATGAAGTGAGCCATTCATTTAATTCAAAGAGAAATCAGCTTACCTGAAAGAAATAAACAGGCTCAGTGATGAATGGGTGGCAGAGGTAGAAACAGAACTGGGAGTCCTGTCTCCCAGTCCTCAAAAAAAGCTCTTTCCATATAATGATTCAGCTAGCAAAGGTGGTGGTGAAAGGCAATAGGCTATATAAAAGGCAAAAGATAAAGGAGACAGTAGAAAGGTATCAGTTTAGCACAGTGCCTCACAGAGCTATTTTTAAGTTGTGTATGCAAATAATTAAGCTATATTAAATGATCCAAAACTAGAATATACAAAAAATATTCTAACAGTAGAATACAGACTAAATGTAAGACTGGATCTACTTTCACACTGATGCACGGACAGTTCCCTTCCACTTTAATACATTTTATATACATATGTCCTTAAATCAGTGGCACAAAATAATGGACAAACTGTAGCTCCTTTGTGCAGGCTATCACTCCTCCTCAGCTTCCAATCTACGGAACCACGGGTAGGAGGCAAGGGCCAAAGGTTCTGGCCTCCGTCCCTCCATAACTGTCTGCAATCTCCCTCCCCTGACCAGTGCCATTGACTCTCTGCACCCAAATATGCTGTGTTACTTGGTGAAGATGAATCACCGAGTGTTCAGTGGAGAGTTAGTAGCAGCATAAAATCCACCTACCCCAACTTTTCTTGTTAATTGTATTTAAGGAATCATAGCTACTCACTGCTGCTCCAGCTCCCCAGCCCTGCCCATTGTCCCCCAGGCCCAGATCCCTCTATATCTTTTGGAGAGAGAAAAAAATTGTTTATGGGGAGGAGACAGCATCCCTTTAAGTCCTTCCACCCAGAGAGGCTCCCACTACAGATTTGTTTCTCTGCACAGCACAAAAGTCACTGAACTGAGGGGTAGGCAAGACTGTTAAACCACAACACTGATGAGCAGCTCCACTCAAACTAAAACTGTCGCTTATTCCGATTAGCTAGTACATTAAATATAAACAGCTGAATGCCAAGTGACAAATCCTACTCCAGGGAGTGACACACAAAGATACTCCTCTCCCATGACGAGTAAGAAATGGAGGTTGTGAAACTTTCATAACCATACTCAAGCCTGGTGATGATACATCTGTGGGTGGAAACAGTTTGAAACAATTCAAAACCAGACAAATCCTGAGTAGTTATGATTCTCCTTCCTGCTAAATAAGGTGGTACTTTCAGCTGAGTTTAGGTTGGAGATTTGAGTTCATGCAAGCCCAGAATCTCCAAGCAAGTTCCCAGGATATAAACCCATGCAATCTGAAGCCAAGAACAGAGTTCAAATTCACATCCTAACCTGAAACTGCTGACTTTAAACAAGCAAGAGCTTCTGCTGGCCACACCTCATAGAAATGTGAGACACCTGGTTACACAATCTAGTTGTCTAGCTATTGGAGACATTAAAACCTTGACGGGAAAAATGATCCCCAAAGAGCCATAACTTATTAACTAAGGATTTATTGCTGAAGTCCAGATTCTTGCAAAATTTCCATCAGACCCAGTTTAATCAAGGATTTACAACAGATACAAGAAGTCCTCAGGATAAAACTTAACTTTGTAATTATGAGTTGTCTGAAAGGCACCTGTGCACAGTGGAGTGAAACTCAGCAATGGTATACTTAGATAAGCACACACACAAAGTATTTTTCAATCATGTCAGTTTAACAATTAAAAAGCCCTCTGAATCCTTATTAAAATGGAGATGTAGGCCTTGTCTACATAGTTTTTGCAACACTAACTACATGCATTTATCTGGATTAAGAAAAAGGTGTGGGTTTTGGTTTTTAATTTGCTAACCTGAACTAGTTCCAAGTTGTAAAATCCTACTGGAGACAAAGCAAAGGATATGGTCACTCAGGGAGAAGGAGATACACAACATGGATACAGTTTAAGTAGCACAGGAAACAAAAAGACAAGGCCTAACATGTCTGAAACAATGGCTCTGCTGTAATCTATGCTCACCCCTAAAACATAACATGGCCAGTTAATTCCAACATTAGCCTGTTGCCTTGTCTTCACTAAAAAGCCCAGTGGTAGACTAGTTTACACATGAAGACTACAAACTGCCTTGTCCGCTCTTGGGCTTAGTCTAAACTTAAAAGTTAGTGCCACATAGCTACACGTACCTCAGTCAAGAGTGTGGGGGAACCACCTCCCTACATACACACATACCCCCAGACCAACACAGTTATGCCAACCCAACCTCCCAGTGTGGACACAGCTACGTTGACATAAGCATTCCATCAGCATAACTATCTTTCTTTAGGGAAACAGTGTTCCTACACTGACAGAAAACCCCTTTCTTGGGGTAGGCTGTGCTTACGCTACGGGATTGTGCCCACGTAGCCATGCCAGTATGGTCTCCATAGTGTACACATCACCTAAGATTTTACTATGTATTAGTAACCATGTTAGCCAACACATGGTAGAGAAACTTTCCTTACACGGATGTACACTGCAGCTTACCAGGGCTTTTTAATCATGTTTGGCTGAATTGACAGAGCCAGTCTCACTGGGAAAAGAAAAAAAAAATGCACCCTTTATCATCTGTGAAGATAGGACTCAAATGTGTACTGTGGGGAGCCAACAGCCAAGAGAGGAAGAAAGGAATCAGGAAGTGCAGCAATGCATACAAATATTGATTGGTAGTAGCTGAAAGAGACAGGATTAGTTTCAGGACTGGGAGGAACAGGTCAGAAGTGGAAAGGAAGAACTGAGTCACTGACTTAACCTTTAATCCATAATTATTGGTTGGGCTGGTTTCCCAATCTGTTTAAATATATACAGACTGAAACCAAGTACATAGTATACGATGATTCGATAACACAATTCAAGAGCTGGAAAGAGGATAATAAATTCTTCATAAAGAACTGTTTATTTTTTTTAAGTTAATGAACAAATAAGTGGATAAAGGATTTTTGTCAGATTACACCAATATTTATATTTTAAATGTCTTTTACATTTTAAAATATTAAAATTGAAGCAACCTTTAAAAAAAAGTCTCCATTATATATGGGTTAGGGGTTGTTTGCATTTTTACTTTAAACAGCAACTAGTTACAGTATTTCATAGTGCTGGAAGGGACCTCAGGTTATCTAGTCCAACCCCTGCGCAAAGCAGGACCTAATCTCCTACTAAATCATCCCAGCCAGGGCTTTGTCAAGCCTGACCTTAAAAACCTCTAAGGATGGAGATTCCACCACTTCCCCAGATAACCCATTCCAGTGCTTCAGCACCCTCCTAGTGAAGAAGTTTTTCCTAATATCCAACCTAGATCTCCTCCCACTGCAACTTGAGACCATTTCTCCTTGTTCTGTCATCTGGTACCACTGAGAACAGTCTAGATCCATCTTATTTGGAACTCCCTTTCAGGTAGTTGAAAGCAGCTATCAAATCCCCCCTCATTCTTCTCTTCTGCAGACTAAACAATTCCAGTTCCCTCAGCCTCTCCTCATAAGTCATGTGCTCCAGCCCCCTAAATCATTTTTGTTGCCCTCTGCAAGACTCTTTCCAATTTTTCCACAATCTTCTTGTAGTGTGGGGCCCAAAACTGGACACACAGTCCTCCAGATGAGGCCTCACCAGTGCTGAATAGAGAGGAATGATCACATCCCTCAATCTGCTGGCAATGCTTCCACTTATACAGCCCAAAATGCCGTTAGCCTTCTTGGCAACAAAGGCACACTGTTGACTCATAACCGGCTTCTCCTCCACTGTAACCCCTAGGTCTTTTTCTGCAGAACTGCTGCATAGCCACTCAGTCCCTAGTGTGTAGCAGTGCATGGGATTGTTCCATCCTAAGTACAGGACTCTGCACATGTCCTTGTAGAACCACATCAGATTTCTTTTGCCCCAATCCCTCTAATTTGTCTAGGTCTCTCTGTATCCTATCCTTACCCTCCAGCGTATCTATCACTCCTCCCAGTTTAGTGTCATCTGCAAACTTGCTGAGGGTGCAGTCCACACCATCCTCCAGATCATTAATGAAGATACTGAACAAAACCAGCCCCAGGACTGACCCTTGGGGCACACCGCTTGAAACCAGCTGCCAACTAGACATGGAACCATTGATCACTACCCGTTGAACCGGACAATCTAGCCAGCTTTCTATCCACCTTATAGTCCATTCATGCAGCCCATACTACTTTTAACTTGTCTCACGACAATTTGTTTATAGATATTTCACTTCCTGCTCTTGTACTAACACAATGCTGCAACGTATGGATGTAGATACTCCCCCTTGCCGGGTTTGCAAGCCAAACTAAAAATTGGTTTATGTATTTTTAGAAAAATACATAAAGCTTAATGTACTAATTATCAATCTTGAAGGGGCACTGTCAATCACCAACTACTGCTGTAATTACAGTGGTAAGAGGAAAAATGCCAGCTTATTTTGTTGGAGTTATACCAGAGAAGTACTGGACCATGGTGTGTAAAAGTTGATTTGATCAAAGATTACATTGCTATCAAAATATGGATGATTAAGAAAAAGGTAAATACTGTATTTCTTAAATCATTGGTCTCTGTGTATAAGAATATTTAGCCTCTGTTTGAGAGCGGACATGCAACTTGCTTTGTGTCTGTGCATAACTGGAGTGAAGACTTTTACATAAGGCTAGGAGGATATTCTCCTATGATCATTAATTTTGTATAGCAACACAGATCAGAGACTTGCTTGCTGCTGATGGCAGGTTATAGAAAACAGCAGCCATCTCTCTTCATGAGAAGACTTATTTTCATACAGTTTCCCGCTCTCCCGTAATAAGGTCCAATTCAACATTCTGATTAATTAAAAACAATGTAATAAAAATTTCTTTTCTACATGTCTTTGTTTGAAACTGACAGCTTTGTTGGGTTGGTTTTTAAAAACAAACACTTCTCAGAAAGCAGTCAGAGAATGACCACACCTCCTTTACAGAAGTCTATGCATTCCACTTGTTTATCAAACATGCAGCTCAAGAGAAACTTAATACACACAGTCTAGTTTGTTAAGAGGAAAGCTTGTAAACAAGCCAGTTCAAAAAACAAGTGACAAAAGCAAAATGAGGCATGTGCTTAATGTGTCTTATATACGGTTTGGAAGAGACGACATATTATGGCAGGCAGGGAACAGTAACAGGCACCTCACTCGTACCTAGGATAGGCTGGCAATAGTCTGCCTGATGTGTTCAGATCTGTTTAAGATTCTCTCATTAATGCAAAAGCAGAAGATAATCAGATTAGTTGATCACGATGGACCCTTCTAACCTTACAGTCAGTAAGTCTATGAGCATAAAACCCCGCTTCTTCAGATTTTGTAAAATAAGTGTTCTTCCCTAAGGAAAACTCTCCTCATTTGAAAATCCATTAGAGCCAGTGGTCCTCTGCTCCAGACCATTGTACTTGATTCAATATGGGCCAGCCATCCTGAAATTCCCTCTCAGTATTTTAAGATTAAGCTGGTGCAATTTTAAAAATCAGGGAAAGAAGATACTTTTGTTCATTAAGCCTCAAAAAAGTTCCTTTTATATATTTTAATATCCAGGCCCTCCTAAACTTTTGCTTAAATGTTTTATTTGTTGCATTAAAAAAGGCAAGCCACAGACCTGAACTCCCCAGGAATATCTGTCTTGCTGTGTTTATCACACAGAAACTCAAGTACACATAATGGTGTAAAAGAATTTGGCCCATGCAGATCATTGCACATTTGTTAAACAGGAAGGAAAGTTGTGGGAGGGACTGTTTTGTTTGTTTTGGGGGAGGGGGTGTTTCCTACTCTAGGAAAAACACACTGTGAGAACACTGGTGGAATCTTTAAAATACACACACCTGGCCAGGAAGTCCTAAATGGAAGGAAACAGAAGCTGTGGCCAGGTGAACTTTACTAGAAGGAAACAAAAGGCATTGTGAATGAGTCAGAAATAACTAATGTAGAATTTCCCCCACAGGAACCATAAGCAGTGAAGATAATCTCTTGGTAAAATGGAGGTGGGGAACACAAACTCCAAAATACAAAGCCCAGACAAACCCGGGACGGGGCATATGTACATTTAAACACTATGGCCTAATTCACCTTACACCGACACTGGTGTAAGTTAAGATTTACTTGAAGTCAATTGAGTTGCACTGGCATAAAAGTTTGGCATGCCAGGAATATCCACCCTTTAGATTTAGTGAGTCCAGTTCTCCTGTCACTTGCATTAATTAGGAATCACACATGCTACACAAGTGGGATGGAGAGTAGCCTGATATGGCCAGCTGAGAATTCCCCCAAGGAAGCGCTCTGGCGGGGCAGAGTTGGCCCAACCACCACCCCCTCACTTATTCTCAGTATAACCAGAGCCGATAGTATTCTGACTGTACGCAGCTAGTACAAAGTCATAAGATCCATTGCCAGCTAGCATACATTTAGTACCTCCCAGACGATTGTAACCTATACCAGGGCAATGTAAATTTGCCCTGATAATCCAGAAGCTGTGCTATCTATTATTAGTAAGAGGGTACACAAGGAAACATGACAGTGGAGATTCTGGGCCAGTGCATGGATGCCAAAAGGAAATACAGTTTCACAACTGGACTTGACTTCTTCCAATATTTCACAAGAGGAAATACAAACAAGATTCAGCATGACCTGATTTTATGTACACAACAGCAAAAAACCACCATCAACTAATTACAAGCAAGGAGCTCTAAGCGAAACAGATACTAATATTTCACTTGATACTGGAATTAGTTTTTGAGCTATACATTTTCCTGAGCAAGGATCAAGCTTCTTCACATTAAATGTCCAGTTCCAAAACAGAAAGCAGACTAAGGCTGTGTTATATGCTCTGTGAAAGCTAAGGCAAGTGACTTTCCTGAGCAACACTTCCACAAGCAACTTTCTTAAAGAGCAACATGATTTGGGACAACTACTGAAGTCTGGGAAGCATTAATGTTCTGTATCAGACAACAGTAAGTGTCACATGCTGCACCACAAGCAGAAAAAGCAGCTTTTGATTTTAAAATGATCTACTAGTATTCTGTCACCAGTTCAAACACCTTCATCCCTGAGTTACTTTGCACTTAGGCTTTTTACCAGCAGATCTCAAAATACTTTATCATTAAATCTTACAGCATTCACACTGTCGCAGCTCTAAGGTCTTTTTCCAACATGGTGTCTGTATAGCCAATTGCCGGTCATCCAGAGGTCACACTGGTACTGTGTGCAACACTGTGGTGCGGTGTGCAACATTAGAGTGCCGTGTGCATTTTCCCGCTCCTTTTCCTGGTCACCTAGGGGTCAGGCTAATGTCGTGTGCAGTCTCCTGCTCTTCTGCCTGGTAACCCAGGGGTCAGGTTAGTGCTGTGTGCATAACACCAGCGTGCCGTGGGCAAAGGGACCCAATCTGACCAATCATAGTTCAGTTCAAATGGTCAGATTAGGGTTGTGTGCAAAACTATGCTAGTGTGCTGGGTGCAGCTTCTAGTGTGCCGTGTGCAAATCCTATCTGCGTAGGGAGCAACAGCTCGGAACCTGGAGGGCGTAGGAGCTAGGGACCAATCAGATCCTGACAAGTGTAAAAAGGGCCTTTGAATAAAACCATGCCTCGTGCCAGGATCTGCAGGAGTATCCACGTACTGACTGAAGGATCTGATCAACCCTTCGGCCAGGGGTCTCCTCCGGATATAGCCGGCTCGGGACGTGTCGTTTTATTGCTTTTTCAACGTTATCTTCTACGGATTCGGTATGCTCCTGGTGTCTGTTCTGCTGGTCAGCTGCGCCTGGAATACGGTACTTGCTTTCTAATCTTTCTTTCTGTGCTTTGCTTAGTCTCTTCTCGTTCCCCCTCTCTTATTTGGTACAGAATTGCATATATTGTTGTCTGATGTAAAGTTGTGCATACATGGGATATAAGAACTGAGTTGTTGTAATAACTGCTATTGAAGTTAATTGGTGTATTTAATAATAGTATTTGGTCAGTGTGCACACAGTTTGTTTTCTTTGGTATATTCATTTACCTGGTTTTACAGGGCAGTTAATTTCACAGTATTTGGTTTCTTGTTAATAAATGTAAATAGATTGCTTCAGGTTGTGTAAAGGTTTCTTGTTCCAATAGTACTGTTAGTTGATTAAACTGCTCCTCCCCAGCCCAAGTTGTGATTTTCTCCCTGTTAATAAACGGCCACGTGGTGTTTTGAAGTTTACATTTGTCTGGTGTTAATTTTCCTCTCTCACTCAAACAATTCACCGAACCTGTATAGGGACGCACACACACACACATATAGTAAATAAGCGAGAGAGAGAGAGAGAGAGAGATCTTTCATCCACCACTGGCATGTAGTGCATCACTTTCACAGCATATGTCAACATTATCTTTGCTTTTGTCTACAATTTTAATCTTAATCCAATTGAAACAGAAAGGGAGTAATGTAATTACACAAACTAGAATTCAGCCAACACAAGTGATAAAAATACCCTTTGAATAGCTACCATGGCATCTTTATATGTAAAAAAGTCCTTGACACTTGCTATTATTGTGTCATGTGAAAAAGAGTCCTTTCTGGAGTTCAGTGCCTGCTGGCACAACACTGGGACAGTGGAAGGATTTGCCATCTACTGTGCTACCACCACCACTTCCATAGGAAGTATGATCTTTTGAGGTCTCTGAGATAATTTGCTGATTCAGCACAACCCTGCTTGGCTCATAAGATCTGACACTACCCTAGCACATGGCTCTTGAAGTTGGATTGAGTATGCAGAATGAAGTGTGAAATCAGGAACAACGATTTTGTGTAAGTTTTTTGTTTGTTTTAAATAAACCATTTGCTTTCTTCAAGCTTCTGAGGCAGGATTCATGAGGAATTTAAAGTATTGCTTTAGCATTTTCCTTATGTCTACATATCCATCTCTCAAGCCAGATCTCCTCAATAAGTTAAAGATGTCTAAACATATTTTGGCACAGTGTAGAAAGAGTTGAGCAATAAAAAGTATTTTATGCTTAAAAGTTTGGCTTATGTTAGAGAAGCTCTCAAGTAAAGCAAATTATGCCAATGGCTTGTCATGCAAATTTATCAGGCAATTATGGAACTCCACTCACTTTCAAGGATAAGAAATTCTCTAAAACATTCCTGATTACTTGCTCTTGCAGGAGAGTTCAGCAGAATAGGAATGTTTAAGAGAAATTCTGTATCTGCCACAAGTTTGCTCCCTTAACTTGGTTATATTAACTTAGTTATACAGGATAACGTACCAAACTGCAGCAGTGAAAGAACGATAGCATGCCAAAAATACATCACTCAGGATGGCACCAGTAGTCAGTTTTGTTCTTTCAGTCAACTGAGAGAGAAAGGCTTATTAAGAAAAGTGGTTTTGTATTTACTCCAGGTAGGAATTTACAGTAGCGTCTTTCCTTAGAAATGCCACATGTGCCATCCTCAGGACACCAGTAGATAAAACTTCAGGTACAGCTGGTGTTACAGTATCTACAGTGTAAGAACAGATATACAGTATTGGTTTCTGGTATTCCCCATCATCATGCTAGAGAGATGATGGTCTCTACGCCACAGAGCTCACAATCAAAAGATTAATAGAAAAAAAATACTAAATGAAAAATGACAAACAAAAGGGCCAAGGTGATTGGACATATCCCCATATTACTATGTTTTTGATAATGGAATGTGTGTTTTATAGATTTTCCCCAATTGCCTACAAGAATTGAGTTGATTAAATAACAGCATGGTTGCAGGGTATCATGGCAGAAATGAGCCTGCATTCATATCCCACCTGAAGGGAAGGTAGTCAACTTCCAGACCAGTACATGTAAGTATCAAGCCTGGTCAACATTTAAAAACTTGAGTCAGTATAAGTAGTGTGCTCAGGGCTGTAAAACAATCCACACCTGAGTGCTGCACCTACACCAGCCTAACCGAAGCATAAATGCAAACAGGTCAACAGAAGAATGCTTCCTTCAACCTAACTCCCATTGCTCTGAAAGGCAGCGTTCCTACAGTGACGGAAAACCCCCTTCTATTGCTGTAGTCTGCATTCATTCTACAAGGGCATAGCTATGGCTCTGCAGCACCTGTAGACATGGCCTCAGAGTCTGTATGAACCCTGGCCTTCTTCACCATAGAAGCAAAGTTTCCCTGATGACTAAAATGAAAAGCTGCACATTTAACTGTACCTTTACCAGCTGTCCCCAATCACTGCTATTTTTACAACACAGTGGCATTAGTATTCTTGAGCCTGTAAGCATAATGCTCTAGGATTCTCAATTACTATTAAATAAAGGGGGAGAGAATGTATTTCTTTTCATGCTCTCAACTATCTGCAAGTACTGCAACCTTTCATTAATGGGGATTTTTTTTTAATCAAGTTAACTTTATTAACAGCAACACTAGTGTCTTCCTGGACAAGAGAATAAAGCAGATATCTTTAAAAGTGATTATGGCAGATTATCAATTTTTTAAACAGTTATATTCATACAGAATTAATCCAACAGGACCAAGAAATAACGCCTGTTAAGACCATTTACTTGTACTTTTACTATGTGAAATTCAGCTTCAGAAATAGAAGTGAATTTAAGTTTGCTTTGAGATTGTTCTTATATACAAAATGAAAAAAATGTTAAAAAAAATCTAATGAAAATAATTTCTACCCTTTAATAGATTCCAAAATACTAACTGGTCAAGAACATCCTCCCAATATGGGTAGTTACTGGTTGCCCACATACATTCTCCTGTTACTTTAACTGAACATCATATTCCTCACTTCTTGTGCGTAAGCTGCTTGGGGTTGCTGGCTCTTGTTACAATAACTTCCACATTTCATCCAGTCATGCTGGTGTATTCCAGTAATGGGTGATAGTTTTCTTGTATGCGTATGGTAGTTCTATAAAGCACTTTGTGGTATTTACTGACAGTACATGCCATCTTTCACAGGCCTCATTTTTTTCCCAGCTTTTCAAGATATTTTGTTTTTGAAGTATAGATGATTTAAGCGATTTTGTTTTTGTCACTTCTCTCTGGTAACAGATAGTATCCAACATCACTCCTTATGTTATCAACTTTTTCCAGTGAACGCACAAGTTCTTATAACAGACCTATAAAAACCATCAGCACTGCATAGTGTATAATCTTCAAATACATACAACATATTGTTACAGAGAAAAAGCCAAAGCTGTCACCAGTGGTGTACAATAGCATCTTGCTAACGTGTCTTCTTTTAGATGACAAATTAAAACTGAGTAATCTGTTACTGCATATATTTTCCATGAACCTGCACCTCAGAATCAAGGCAGACACTGCTTTGAGGGATAAAGAAAAAGAAATAAATCTGTACATTTGATGGTAGGGTTGCCATTTTTTAGGTACAAAAAGCAGGGACATTCAGGATGATTCTGAGCCCACAAAACTAGTCAGCTTGCAGTGTGTACTGAGCACCCTTATAGATTTCCTGGGACAGCTACCTCAAAAGGAGATGATCCTGGGAAAGCCTGGAGAGGGGCAACCCTCCTTGGTGAGGAAGAGCCCAGAAGAGAATGACCTAGAAAAAATGAGGAATTTTTCTCCTAAACCAACTTGTCCAATACAAACTGCTATCTCAAATGTGGTTGTCCTAGAAAAAAAGATGACTGTCTTTCCCTCATGCATAACATACTGATATGATCTGCCGTGCTAGCAAAATAGACCAAAACTGCTATTCTGTCTCTTCTCCACTAATGAGCCCATGCTGTTGTTTGGAAAGTGCATGTGCTAATTATGTGTGTGATCTATTCACACAGCACAGCGTGACACACAACTGCTCCAAGGAAACGGAGACAAGAAGTCATTATTTTGACCCTATAGCAAGACTGCACTGGTATGCCACTGCACCCAGAATTTTTAAGTGCAGTCAGAAAGTAATTAAATATATCACTCATCCATACCAACTTTTTGGTTGCCTGGACAATAAGATTTTTTCCTAGTTTACCATTTTTCTATCTTTTCATAGCAATTTTTAAAATTAAAGTAGTGCATATTCCTCAAAAGTTTATTGGAGAATAAAGGCTCTATCATGTTTGGTTCCAAGAGTCTTCCAGAAGCTGATCAGGGGTTCTAGGAAACAAGTTTTTACAATTGACATAATGGGAATTATAGTCTGGTTTCCATTTTTCTTCAATAAAACTTCACAAGCAAAAAATATTTTAAATAAATGATTAATGCCCACCCTTGAACTTTTTAAAGAATTTTGTAACTGTTTCTTAAAACTGACTGTTATAGGCTGACAAGATTTAACATTATACGTTGGAGAGACAGCGTCATTTTAAAATAAAAATATGGTAGTAGGTCTTATGAAAAAGCACAGGTTTTGAGAAAATAGCTGAACATTTAATAAACAATTTATATCTTATCTGGAGAATTTGTGGTCCTAGCTGCAGATCATTTGAGAATTTTTTGTAAACCACTAATTTTAATATCCAGCTAGACCACGTCCAAAACCTAGCTGGAGACAGATCTGGGTGGCACTCTATCTGCAAAGAGGCCATAACACTTTGGGATTTGCCAGGAGGATAAAGAAGTTTAATATAATTGGCTAAGCGCTGAAGCTATTACTTGTGTCTACACATGGACACTCAGGAAAGTTAAGCAAAAATTAACTGAAGGTGTGAATTTAAAAATGCATTAGTTAAACTGTATTAAACTCCTGTCTAGATACTCGCATTCA